>NC_092435.1:18483878-18783878 GCF_036169615.1 Heliangelus exortis | reverse complement strand
TTGGTGGTGCTGTGGGTGGGGTACCATGTGAGGGTTAGGGCCAGCCAAAGTTTTCAGTGGTCACTCTTTGCATGTGTTTTGCAGTCTCAGTCGTTCGGATTTTGGGGCCCTTTGAGCAATATTGGAGAATGGCTGCCGAGGGCTGGTAGATTCGAGGTTTGTGGTCAAAGGCAAAGCCGTAGGCCGATCGTTGGTGGTGCTGTGGGTGGGGTACCATGTGAGGGTTAGGGCCAGCCAAAGTTTTCAGTGGTCACTCTTTGCATGTGTTTTGCAGTCTCAGTCGTTCGGATTTTGGGGCCCTTTGAGCAATATTGGAGAATGGCTGCCGAGGGCCGGTAGATTCGAGGTTTGTGGTCAAAGGCAAAGCCGTAGGCCGATCGTTGGTGGTGCTGTGGGTGGGGTACCATGTGAGGGTTAGGGCCAGCCAAAGTTTTCAGTGGTCACTCTTTGCATGTGTTTTGCAGTCTCAGTCGTTTGGATTTTGGGGCCCCACAGAGCAATATTGGAGAATGGCTGCCGAGGGCTGGTAGATTCGAGGTTTCTGGTCAAAGGCAAAGCCGTAGGCCGATCGTTGGTGGTGCTGTGGGTGGGGTACCATGTGAGGGTTAGGGCCAGCCAAAGTTTTCAGTGGTCACTCTTTGCATGTGTTTGGCAGTCTCAGTCGTTCGGATTTTGGGGCCCTTTGAGCAATATTGGAGAATGGCTGCCGAGGGCCGGTAGATTCGAGGTTTGTGGTCAAAGGCAAAGCCGTAGGCCGATGGTTGGTGGTGCTGTGGGTGGGGTACCATGTGAGGGTTAGGGCCAGCCAAAGTTTTCAGTGGTCACTCTTTGCATGTGTTTTGCAGTCTCAGTCGTTCGGATTTTGGGGCCCTTTGAGCAATATTGGAGAATGGCTGCCGAGGGCCGGTAGATTCGAGGTTTGTGGTCAAAGGCAAAGCCGTAGGCCGATGGTTGGTGCTGCTGTGGGTGGGGTACCATGTGAGGGTTAGGGCCAGCCCAAGTTTTAATTTGTCATTCTTTGCATTTGTTTTGCAGTCTCAGTCGTTCGGATTTTGGGGCCCTTTGAGCAATATTGGAGAATGGCTGCCGAGGGCCGGTAGATTTGAGGTTTGTGGTCAAAGGCAAAGCCGTAGGCCGATCGTTGGTGGTGCTGTGGGTGGGGTACCATGTGAGGGTTAGGGCCAGCCAAAGTTTTAAGTTGTCATTCTTTGCATGTGTTTTGCAGTCTCAGTCGTTCGGATTTTTGGGCCCTTTGTGCAATATTGGAGAATGGCTGCCGAGCGCCGGTAGATTCGAGGTCTGTGGTCAAAGGCAAAGCCGTAGGCCGATCGTTGGTGGTGCTGTAGGTGGGGTACCATGTGAGGGTTAGGGCCAGCCAAAGTTTTCAGTGGTCACTCTTTGCATGTGTTTTGCAGTCTCAGTCGTTCGGATTTTGGGGCCCTTTGAGCAATATTGGAGAATGGCTGCCGAGGGCTGGTAGATTCGAGGTTTGAGGTCAAAGGCAAAGCCGTAGGCCGATCGTTGGTGGTGCTGTGGGTGGGGTACCATGTGAGGGTTAGGGCCAGCCAAAGTTTTCAGTGGTCACTCTTTGGATGTGTTTTGCAGTCTCAGTCGTTCGGATTTTGGGGCCCTTTGAGCAATATTGGAGAATGGCTGCCGAGGGCCGGTAGATTTGAGGTTTGTGGTCAAAGGCAAAGCCGTAGGCCGATCGTTGGTGGTGCTGTGGGTGGGGTACCATGTGAGGGTTAGGGCCAGCCAAAGTTTTCAGTGGTCACTCTTTGGATGTGTTTTGCAGTCTCAGTCGTTCGGATTTTGGGGCCCTTTGAGCAATATTGAAGAATGGCTGCCGAGGGCTGGTAGATTCGAGGTTTGTGGTCAAAGGCAAAGCCGTAGGCCGATGGTTCGTGGTGTTGTGGGTGGGGTACCATGTGAGGGTTAGGGCCAGCCAAAGTTTTCAGTGGTCACTCTTTGCATGTGTTTTGCAGTCTCAGTCGTTCGGATTTTGGGGCCCTTTGAGCAATCTTGGAGAATGGCTGCCGAGGGCTTGTAGATTCGAGGTTTGTGGTCAAAGGCAAAGCCGTAGGCCGATCGTTGGTGGTGCTGTGGGTGGGGTACCATGTGAGGGTTAGGGCCAGCCAAAGTTTTCAGTGGTCACTCTTTGCATGTGTTTTGCAGTCTCAGTCGTTCGGATTTTGGGGCCCTTTGAGCAATATTGAAGAATGGCTGCCGAGGGCTGGTAGATTCGAGGTTTGTGGTCAAACGCAAAGCCGTAGGCCGATGGTTGGTGGTGCTGTGGGTGGGGTACCATGTGAGGGTTAGGGCCAGCCAAAGTTTTCAGTGGTCACTCTTTGCATGTGTTTTGCAGTCTCAGTCGTTCGGATTTTGGGGCCCTTTGAGCAATATTGGAGAATGGCTGCCGAGGGCCGGTAGATTCGAGGTTTGTGGTCAAACGCAAAGCCGTAGGCCGATGGTTGGTGGTGCTGTGGGTGGGGTACCATGTGAGGGTTAGGGCCAGCCAAAGTTTTCAGTGGTCACTCTTTGCATGTGTTTTGCAGTCTCAGTCGTTCGGATTTTGGAGCCCTTTGAGCAATATTGAAGAATGGCTGCCGAGGGCTGGTAGATTCGAGGTTTGTGGTCAAAGGCAAAGCCGTAGGCCGATCGTTGGTGGTGCTGTGGGTGGGGTACCATGTGAGGGTTAGGGCCAGCCAAAGTTTTCAGTGGTCACTCTTTGCATGTGTTTTGCAGTCTCAGTCGTTCGGATTTTGGGGCCCTTTGAGCAATATTGGAGAACGGCTGCCGAGGGCCGGTAGATTCGAGGTTTGTGGTCAAAGGCAAAGCCGTAGGCCGATCGTTGGTGGTGCTGTGGGTGGGGTACCATGTGAGGGTTAGGGCCAGCCAAAGTTTTCAGTGGTCACTCTTTGCATGTGTTTTGCAGTCTCAGTCGTTCGGATTTTGGGGCCCTTTGAGCAATATTGGAGAATGGCTGCCGAGGGCCGGTAGATTCGAGGTTTGTGGTCAAAGGCAAAGCCGTAGGCCGATCGTTGGTGGTGCTGTGGGTGGGGTACCATGTGAGGGTTAGGGCCAGCCAAAGTTTTAATTTGTCATTCTTTGCATGTGTTTTGCAGTCTCAGTCGTTCGGATTTTGGGGCCCTTTGAGCAATATTGGAGAATGGCTGCCGAGGGCCGGTAGATTTGAGGTTTGTGGTCAAAGGCAAAGCCGTAGGCCGATCGTTGGTGGTGCTGTGGGTGGGGTACCATGTGAGGGTTAGGGCCAGCCCAAGTTTTAAGTTGTCATTCTTTGCATGTGTTTTGCAGTCTCAGTCGTTCGGATTTTTGGGCCCTTTGTGCAATATTGGAGAATGGCTGCCGAGCGCCGGTAGATTCGAGGTCTGTGGTCAAAGGCAAAGCCGTAGGCCGATCGTTGGTGGTGCTGTAGGTGGGGTACCATGTGAGGGTTAGGGCCAGCCAAAATTTTCAGTGGTCACTCTTTGCATGTGTTTTGCAGTCTCAGTCGTTCGGATTTTGGGGCCCTTTGAGCAATATTGGAGAATGGCTGCCGAGGGCTGGTAGATTCGAGGTTTGAGGTCAAAGGCAAAGCCGTAGGCCGATCGTTGGTGGTGCTGTGGGTGGGGTACCATGTGAGGGTTAGGGCCAGCCAAAGTTTTCAGTGGTCACTCTTTGCATGTGTTTTGCAGTCTCAGTCGTTCGGATTTTGGGGCCCTTTGAGCAATATTGGAGAATGGCTGCCGAGGGCCGGTAGATTTGAGGTTTGTGGTCAAAGGCAAAGCCGTAGGCTGATTGTTGGTGGTGCTGTGGGTGGGGTACCATGTGAGGGTTAGGGCCAGCCAAAGTTTTCAGTGGTCACTCTTTGCATGTGTTTTGCAGTCTCAGTCGTTCGGATTTTGGGGCCCTTTGAGCAATATTGGAGAATGGCTGCCGAGGGCCAGTAGATTCGAGGTTTGTGGTCAAAGGCAAAGCCGTAGGCCGATCGTTGGTGGTGCTGTGGGTGGGGTACCATGTGAGGGTTAGGGCCAGCCAAAGTTTTCAGTGGTCACTCTTTGCATGTGTTTTGCAGTCTCAGTCATTCGGATTTTGGGGCCCTTTGAGCAATATTGGAGAATGGCTGCCGAGGGCTAGTAGATTCGAGGTTTGTGGTCAAAGGCAAAGCCGTAGGCCGATGGTTGGTGCTGCTGTGGGTGGGGTACCATGTGAGGGTTAGGGCCAGCCCAAGTTTTAATTTGTCATTCTTTGCATGTGTTTTGCAGTCTCAGTCGTTCGGATTTTGGGGCCCTTTGAGCAATATTGGAGAATGGCTGCCGAGGGCCGGTAGATTTGAGGTTTGTGGTCAAAGGCAAAGCCGTAGGCCGATCGTTGGTGGTGCTGTGGGTGGGGTACCATGTGAGGGTTAGGGCCAGCCCAAGTTTTAAGTTGTCATTCTTTGCATGTGTTTTGCAGTCTCAGTCGTTCGGATTTTTGGGCCCTTTGTGCAATATTGGAGAATGGCTGCCGAGCGCCGGTAGATTCGAGGTCTGTGGTCAAAGGCAAAGCCGTAGGCCGATCGTTGGTGGTGCTGTAGGTGGGGTACCATGTGAGGGTTAGGGCCAGCCAAAATTTTCAGTGGTCACTCTTTGCATGTGTTTTGCAGTCTCAGTCGTTCGGATTTTGGGGCCCTTTGAGCAATATTGGAGAATGGCTGCCGAGGGCTGGTAGATTCGAGGTTTGAGGTCAAAGGCAAAGCCGTAGGCCGATCGTTGGTGGTGCTGTGGGTGGGGTACCATGTGAGGGTTAGGGCCAGCCAAAGTTTTCAGTGGTCACTCTTTGCATGTGTTTTGCAGTCTCAGTCGTTCGGATTTTGGGGCCCTTTGAGCAATATTGGAGAATGGCTGCCGAGGGCCGGTAGATTTGAGGTTTGTGGTCAAAGGCAAAGCCGTAGGCCGATCGTTGGTGGTGCTGTGGGTGGGGTACCATGTGAGGGTTAGGGCCAGCCAAAGTTTTCAGTGGTCACTCTTTGCATGTGTTTGGCAGTCTCAGTCGTTCGGATTTTGGAGCCCTTTGAGCAATATTGGAGAATGGCTGCCGAGGGCTGGTAGATTCGAGGTTTCTGGTCAAAGGCAAAGCCGTAGGCCGATCGTTGGTGGTGCTGTGGGTGGGGTACCATGTGAGGGTTAGGGCCAGCCAAAGTTTTTAGTGGTCACTCTTTGCATGTGTTTTGCAGTCTCAGTCGTTCGGATTTTGGGGCCCTTTGAGCAATATTGGAGAATGGCTGCCGAGGGCCGGTAGATTCGAGGTTTGTGGTCAAAGGCAAAGCCGTAGGCCGATGGTTGGTGGTGCTGTGGGTGGGGTACCATGTGAGGGTTAGGGCCAGCCAAAGTTTTCAGTGGTCACTCTTTGCATGTGTTTTGCAGTCTCAGTCGTTCAGATTTTGGGGCCCTTTGAGCAATATTGGAGAATGGCTGCCGAGGGCCGGTAGATTCGAGGTTTGTGGTCAAAGGCAAAGCCGTAGGCCGATCGTTGGTGGTGCTGTGGGTGGGGTACCATGTGAGGTTTAGGGCCAGCCAAAGTTTTCAGTGGTCACTCTTTGCATGTGTTTTGCAGTCTCAGTCGTTCGGATTTTGGGGCCCTTTGAGCAATATTGGAGAATGGCTGCCGAGGGCTGGTAGATTCGAGGTTTGAGGTCAAAGGCAAAGCCGTAGGCCGATCGTTGGTGGTGCTGTGGGTGGGGTACCATGTGAGGGTTAGGGCCAGCCAAAGTTTTCAGTGGTCACTCTTTGCATGTGTTTTGCAGTCTCAGTCGTTCGGATTTTGGGGCCCTTTGAGCAATATTGGAGAATGGCTGCCGAGGGCCGGTAGATTTGAGGTTTGTGGTCAAAGGCAAAGCCGTAGGCCGATCGTTGGTGGTGCTGTGGGTGGGGTACCATGTGAGGGTTAGGGCCAGCCAAAGTTTTCAGTGGTCACTCTTTGCATGTGTTTGGCAGTCTCAGTCGTTCGGATTTTGGAGCCCTTTGAGCAATATTGGAGAATGGCTGCCGAGGGCCGGTAGATTCGAGGTTTGTGGTCAAACGCAAAGCCGTAGGCCGATGGTTGGTGGTGCTGTGGGTGGGGTACCATGTGAGGGTTAGGGCCAGCCAAAGTTTTCAGTGGTCACTCTTTGCATGTGTTTTGCAGTCTCAGTCGTTCGGATTTTGGGGCCCTTTGAGCAATATTGGAGAATGGCTGCCGAGGGCCGGTAGATTCGAGGTTTGTGGTCAAAGGCAAAGCCGTAGGCCGATCGTTGGTGGTGCTGTGGGTGGGGTACCATGTGAGGGTTAGGACCAGCCAAAGTTTTCAGTGGTCACTCTTTGCATGTGTTTTGCAGTCTCAGTCATTCGGATTTTGGGGCCCTTTGAGCAATATTGGAGAATGGCTGCCGAGGGCTAGTAGATTCGAGGTTTGTGGTCAAAGGCAAAGCCGTAGGCCGATGGTTGGTGCTGCTGTGGGTGGGGTACCATGTGAGGGTTAGGGCCAGCCCAAGTTTTAATTTGTCATTCTTTGCATGTGTTTTGCAGTCTCAGTCGTTCGGATTTTGGGGCCCTTTGAGCAATATTGGAGAATGGCTGCCGAGGGCCGGTAGATTTGAGGTTTGTGGTCAAAGGCAAAGCCGTAGGCCGATCGTTGGTGGTGCTGTGGGTGGGGTACCATGTGAGGGTTAGGGCCAGCCAAAGTTTTCAGTGGTCACTCTTTGCATGTGTTTTGCAGTCTCAGTCGTTCAGATTTTGGGGCCCTTTGAGCAATATTGGAGAATGGCTGCCGAGGGCCGGTAGATTCGAGGTTTGTGGTCAAAGGCAAAGCCGTAGGCCGATCGTTGGTGGTGCTGTGGGTGGGGTACCATGTGAGGTTTAGGGCCAGCCAAAGTTTTCAGTGGTCACTCTTTGCATGTGTTTTGCAGTCTGAGTCTTTCCGATTTTGGGGCCCTTTGAGCAATATTGGAGAATGGCTGCCGAGGGCCGGTAGATTCGAGGTTTGTGGTCAAAGGCAAAGCCGTAGGCCGATGGTTGGTGGTGCTGTGGGTGGGGTACCATGTGAGGGTTAGGGCCAGCCAAAGTTTTCAGTGGTCACTCTTTGCATGTGTTTTGCAGTCTCAGTCGTTCGGATTTTGGAGCCCTTTGAGCAATATTGAAGAATGGCTGCCGAGGGCTGGTAGATTCGAGGTTTGTGGTCAAAGGCAAAGCCGTAGGCCGATCGTTGGTGGTGCTGTGGGTGGGGTACCATGTGAGGGTTAGGGCCAGCCAAAGTTTTCAGTGGTCACTCTTTGCATGTGTTTTGCAGTCTCAGTCGTTCGGATTTTGGAGCCCTTTGAGCAATATTGAAGAATGGCTGCCGAGGGCTGGTAGATTCGAGGTTTGTGGTCAAAGGCAAAGCCGTAGGCCGATCGTTGGTGGTGCTGTGGGTGGGGTACCATGTGAGGGTTAGGGCCAGCCAAAGTTTTCAGTGGTCACTCTTTGCATGTGTTTTGCAGTCTCAGTCGTTCGGATTTTGGGGCCCTTTGAGCAATATTGGAGAATGGCTGCCGAGGGCCGGTAGATTCGAGGTTTGTGGTCAAAGGCAAAGCCGTAGGCCGATCGTTGGTGGTGCTGTGGGTGGGGTACCATGTGAGGGTTAGGGCCAGCCAAAGTTTTCAGTGGTCACTCTTTGCATGTGTTTTGCAGTCTCAGTCGTTCGGATTTTGGGGCCCTTTGAGCAATATTGAAGAATGGCTGCCGAGGGCTGGTAGATTCGAGGTTTGTGGTCAAAGGCAAAGCCGTAGGCCGATCGTTGGTGGTGCTGTGGGTGGGGTACCATGTGAGGGTTAGGGCCAGCCCAAGTTTTCAGTGGTCACTCTTTGCATGTGTTTTGCAGTCTCAGTCGTTCGGATTTAGGGGCCCTTTGAGCAATATTGGAGAATGGCTGCCGAGGGCCGGTAGATTCGAGGTTTGTGGTCAAAGGCAAAGCCGTAGGCCGATCGTTGGTGGTGCTGTGGGTGGGGTACCATGTGAGGGTTAGGGCCAGCCAAAGTTTTCAGTGGTCACTCTTTGCATGTGTTTTGCAGTCTCAGTCGTTCGGATTTTGGGGCCCTTTGAGCAATATTGAAGAATGGCTGCCGAGGGCTGGTAGATTCGAGGTTTGTGGTCAAAGGCAAAGCCGTAGGCCGATCGTTGGTGGTGCTGTGGGTGGGGTACCATGTGAGGGTTAGGGCCAGCCAAAGTTTTCAGTGGTCACTCTTTGCATGTGTTTGGCAGTCTCAGTTGTTCGGATTTAGGGGCCCTTTGAGCAATATTGGAGAATGGCTGCCGAGGGCTGGTAGATTCGAGGTTTGTGGTCAAAGGCAAAGCCGTAGGCCGATGGTTGGTGGTGCTGTGGGTGAGGTACCATGTGAGGGTTAGGGCCAGCCAAAGTTTTCAGTGGTCACTCTTTGCATGTGTTTTGCAGTCTCAGTCGTTCGGATTTTGGGGCCCTTTGAGCAATATTGGAGAATGGCTGCCGAGGGCTGGTAGATTCGAGGTTTGTGGTCAAACGCAAAGCCGTAGGCCGATGGTTGGTGGTGCTGTGGGTGGGGTACCATGTGAGGGTTAGGGCCAGCCAAAGTTTTCAGTGGTCACTCTTTGCATGTGTTTTGCAGTCTCAGTCGTTCGGATTTTGGGGCCCTTTGAGCAATATTGAAGAATGGCTGCCGAGGGCTGGTAGATTCGAGGTTTGTGGTCAAAGGCAAAGCCGTAGGCCGATCGTTGGTGGTGCTGTGGGTGGGGTACCATGTGAGGGTTAGGGCCAGCCAAAGTTTTCAGTGGTCACTCTTTGCATGTGTTTGGCAGTCTCAGTCGTTCGGATTTTGGCGCCCTTTGAGCAATATTGGAGAATGGCTGCCGAGGGCTGGTAGATTCGAGGTTTGTGGTCAAAGGCAAAGCCGTAGGCCGATCGTTGGTGGTGCTGTGGGTGGGGTACCATGTGAGGGTTAGGGCCAGCCAAAGTTTTCAGTGGTCACTCTTTGCATGTGTTTGGCAGTCTCAGTCCTTCGGATTTTGGGGCCCTTTGAGCAATATTGGAGAATGGCTGCCGAGGGCCGGTAGATTCGAGGTTTGTGGTCAAAGGCAAAGCCGTAGGCCGATCGTTGGTGGTACTGTGGGTGAGGTACCATGTGAGGGTTAGGGCCAGCCAAAGTTTTCAGTGGTCACTCTTTGCATGTGTTTTGCAGTCTCAGTCGTTCGGATTTTGGGGCCCTTTGAGCAATATTGGAGAATGGCTGCCCAGGGCCGGTAGATTCGAGGTTTGTGGT
This sequence comes from Heliangelus exortis, assembly GCF_036169615.1. Classification (NCBI taxonomy): domain Eukaryota; kingdom Metazoa; phylum Chordata; class Aves; order Apodiformes; family Trochilidae; genus Heliangelus; species Heliangelus exortis. Next base: position 18,774,592 of record NC_092435.1, on the reverse strand, counting down.
CAAACGCAAAGACGTAGGCCGATGGTTGGTGGTGCTGTGGGTGGGGTACCATGTGAGGGTTAGGGCCAGCCAAAGTTTTCAGTGGTCACTCTTTGCATGTGTTTTGCAGTCTCAGTCGTTCGGATTTTGGGGCCCTTTGAGCAATATTGGAGAATGGCTGCCGAGGGCCGGTAGATTCGAGGTTTGTGGTCAAAGGCAAAGCCGTAGGCCGATCGTTGGTGGTGCTGTGGGTGGGGTACCATGTGAGGGTTAGGGCCAGCCAAAGTTTTCAGTGGTCACTCTTTGCATGTGTTTGGCAGTCTCAGTTGTTCGGATTTAGGGGCCCTTTGAGCAATATTGGAGAATGGCTGCCGAGGGCTGGTAGATTCGAGGTTTGTGGTCAAAGGCAAAGCCGTAGGCCGATGGTTGGTGGTGCTGTGGGTGAGGTACCATGTGAGGGTTAGGGCCAGCCAAAGTTTTCAGTGGTCACTCTTTGCATGTGTTTTGCAGTCTCAGTCGTTCGGATTTTGGGGCCCTTTGAGCAATATTGGAGAATGGCTGCCGAGGGCTGGTAGATTCGAGGTTTGTGGTCAAACGCAAAGCCGTAGGCCGATGGTTGGTGGTGCTGTGGGTGGGGTACCATGTGAGGGTTAGGGCCAGCCAAAGTTTTCAGTGGTCACTCTTTGCATGTGTTTTGCAGTCTCAGTCGTTCGGATTTTGGGGCCCTTTGAGCAATATTGAAGAATGGCTGCCGAGGGCTGGTAGATTCGAGGTTTGTGGTCAAAGGCAAAGCCGTAGGCCGATCGTTGGTGGTGCTGTGGGTGGGGTACCATGTGAGGGTTAGGGCCAGCCAAAGTTTTCAGTGGTCACTCTTTGCATGTGTTTGGCAGTCTCAGTCGTTCGGATTTTGGCGCCCTTTGAGCAATATTGGAGAATGGCTGCCGAGGGCTGGTAGATTCGAGGTTTGTGGTCAAAGGCAAAGCCGTAGGCCGATCGTTGGTGGTGCTGTGGGTGGGGTACCATGTGAGGGTTAGGGCCAGCCAAAGTTTTCAGTGGTCACTCTTTGCATGTGTTTGGCAGTCTCAGTCCTTCGGATTTTGGGGCCCTTTGAGCAATATTGGAGAATGGCTGCCGAGGGCCGGTAGATTCGAGGTTTGTGGTCAAAGGCAAAGCCGTAGGCCGATCGTTGGTGGTACTGTGGGTGAGGTACCATGTGAGGGTTAGGGCCAGCCAAAGTTTTCAGTGGTCACTCTTTGCATGTGTTTTGCAGTCTCAGTCGTTCGGATTTTGGGGCCCTTTGAGCAATATTGGAGAATGGCTGCCCAGGGCCGGTAGATTCGAGGTTTGTGGTCAAACGCAAAGACGTAGGCCGATGGTTGGTGGTGCTGTGGGTGGGGTACCATGTGAGGGTTAGGGCCAGCCAAAGTTTTCAGTGGTCACTCTTTGCATGTGTTTTGCAGTCTCAGTCGTTCGGATTTTGGGGCCCTTTGAGCAATATTGGAGAATGGCTGCCGAGGGCCGGTAGATTCGAGGTTTGTGGTCAAAGGCAAAGCCGTAGGCCGATCGTTGGTGGTGCTGTGGGTGGGGTACCATGTGAGGGTTAGGGCCAGCCAAAGTTTTCAGTGGTCACTCTTTGCATGTGTTTTGCAGTCTGAGTCTTTCGGATTTTGGGGCCCTTTGAGCAATATTGAAGAATGGCTGCCGAGGGCCAGTAGATTCGAGGTTTGTGGTCAAAGGCAAAGCCGTAGGCCGAACGTTGGTGGTGCTGTGGGTGGGGTACCATGTGAGGGTTAGGGCCAGCCAAAGTTTTCAGTGGTCACTCTTTGCATGTGTTTTGCAGTCTCAGTCGTTCGGATTTTGGGGCCCTTTGAGCAATATTGGAGAATGGCTGCCGAGGGCCGGTAGATTCGAGGTTTGTGGTCAAAGGCAAAGCCGTAGGCCAATGGTCGGTGGTGCTGTGGGTGGGGTACCATGTGAGGGTTAGGGCCAGGCAAAGTTTTCAGTGGTCACTCTTTGCATGTGTTTGGCAGTCTCAGTCGTTCGGATTTTGGGGCCCTTTGAGCAATATTGAAGAATGGCTGCCGAGGGCTGGTAGATTCGAGGTTTGTGGTCAAAGGCAAAGCCGTAGGCCGATCGTTGGTGGTGCTGTGGGTGGGGTACCATGTGAGGGTTAGGGCCAGCCAAAGTTTTCAGTGGTCACTCTTTGCATGTGTTTGGCAGTCTCAGTCGTTCGGATTTAGGGGCCCTTTGAGCAATATTGGAGAATGGCTGCCGAGGGCTGGTAGATTCGAGGTTTGTGGTCAAAGGCAAAGCCGTAGGCCGATGGTTGGTGGTGCTGTGGGTGGGGTACCATGTGAGGGTTAGGGCCAGCCAAAGTTTTCAGTGGTCACTCTTTGCATGTGTTTGGCAGTCTCAGTCGTTCGGATTTTGGGGCCCTTTGAGCAATATTGGAGAATGGCTGCCGAGGGCCGGTAGATTCGAGGTTTGTTGTCAAAGGCAAAGCCGTAGGCCGATCGTTGGTGGTACTGTGGGTGAGGTACCATGTGAGGGTTAGGGCCAGCCAAAGTTTTCAGTGGTCAATCTTTGCATGTGTTTTGCAGTCTCAGTCGTTCGGATTTTGGGGCCCTTTGAGCAATATTGGAGAATGGCTGCCCAGGGCCGGTAGATTCGAGGTTTGTGGTCAAACGCAAAGACGTAGGCCGATGGTTGGTGGTGCTGTGGGTGGGGTACCATGTGAGGGTTAGGGCCAGCCAAAGTTTTCAGTGGTCACTCTTTGCATGTGTTTTGCAGTCTCAGTCGTTCGGATTTTGGGGCCCTTTGAGCAATATTGGAGAATGGCTGCCGAGGGCCGGTAGATTCGAGGTTTGTGGTCAAAGGCAAAGCCGTAGGCCGATCGTTGGTGGTGCTGTGGGTGGGGTACCATGTGAGGTTTAGGGCCAGCCAAAGTTTTCAGTGGTCACTCTTTGCATGTGTTTTGCAGTCTGAGTCTTTCGGATTTTGGGGCCCTTTGAGCAATATTGAAGAATGGCTGCCGAGGGCCAGTAGATTCGAGGTTTGTTGTCAAAGGCAAAGCCGTAGGCCGAACGTTGGTGGTGCTGTGGGTGGGGTACCATGTGAGGGTTAGGGCCAGCCAAAGTTTTCAGTGGTCACTCTTTGCATGTGTTTTGCAGTCTCAGTCGTTCGGATTTTGGGGCCCTTTCAGCAATATTGGAGAATGGCTGCCGAGGGCTGGTAGATTCGAGGTTTGTGGTCAAAGGCAAAGCCGTAGGCCAATGGTCGGTGGTGCTGTGGGTGGGGTACCATGTGAGGGTTAGGGCCAGGCAAAGTTTTCAGTGGTCACTCTTTGCATGTGTTTGGCAGTCTCAGTCGTTCGGATTTTGGGGCCCTTTGAGCAATATTGAAGAATGGCTGCCGAGGGCTGGTAGATTCGAGGTTTGTGGTCAAAGGCAAAGCCGTAGGCCGATCGTTGGTGGTGCTGTGGGTGGGGTACCATGTGAGGGTTAGGGCCAGCCAAAGTTTTCAGTGGTCACTCTTTGCATGTGTTTGGCAGTCTCAGTCGTTCGGATTTTGGGGCCCTTTGAGCAATATTGGAGAATGGCTGCCGAGGGCTGGTAGATTCGAGGTTTGTGGTCAAAGGCAAAGCCGTAGGCCGATCGTTGGTGGTGCTGTGGGTGGGGTACCATGTGAGGGTTAGGGCCAGCCAAAGTTTTCAGTGGTCACTCTTTGCATGTGTTTGGCAGTCTCAGTCGTTCGGATTTTGGGGCCCTTTGAGCAATATTGGAGAATGGCTGCCGAGGGCCGGTAGATTCGAGGTTTGTGGTCAAAGGCAAAGCCGTAGGCCGATCGTTGGTGGTACTGTGGGTGAGGTACCATGTGAGGGTTAGGGCCAGCCAAAGTTTTCAGTGGTCACTCTTTGCATGTGTTTTGCAGTCTCAGTCGTTCGGATTTTGGGGCCCTTTGAGCAATATTGGAGAATGGCTGCCGAGGGCCGGTAGATTCGAGGTTTGTGGTCAAAGGCAAAGCCGTAGGCCGATCGTTGGTGGTGCTGTGGGTGGGGTACCATGTGAGGTTTAGGGCCAGCCAAAGTTTTCAGTGGTCACTCTTTGCATGTGTTTTGCAGTCTGAGTCTTTCGGATTTTGGGGCCCTTTGAGCAATATTGAAGAATGGCTGCCGAGGGCCAGTAGATTCGAGGTTTGTGGTCAAAGGCAAAGCCGTAGGCCGAACGTTGGTGGTGCTGTGGGTGGGGTACCATGTGAGGGTTAGGGCCAGCCAAAGTTTTCAGTGGTCACTCTTTGCATGTGTTTTGCAGTCTCAGTCGTTCGGATTTTGGGGCCCTTTGAGCAATATTGGAGAATGGCTGCCGAGGGCTGGTAGATTCGAGGTTTGTGGTCAAAGGCAAAGCCGTAGGCCAATGGTCGGTGGTGCTGTGGGTGGGGTACCATGTGAGGGTTAGGGCCAGGCAAAGTTTTCAGTGGTCACTCTTTGCATGTGTTTGGCAGTCTCAGTCGTTCGGATTTTGGGGCCCTTTGAGCAATATTGAAGAATGGCTGCCGAGGGCTGGTAGATTCGAGGTTTGTGGTCAAAGGCAAAGCCGTAGGCCGATCGTTGGTGGTGCTGTGGGTGGGGTACCATGTGAGGGTTAGGGCCAGCCAAAGTTTTCAGTGGTCACTCTTTGCATGTGTTTGGCAGTCTCAGTCGTTCGGATTTAGGGGCCCTTTGAGCAATATTGGAGAATGGCTGCCGAGGGCTGGTAGATTCGAGGTTTGTGGTCAAAGGCAAAGCCGTAGGCCGATCGTTGGTGGTGCTGTGGGTGGGGTACCATGTGAGGGTTAGGGCCAGCCAAAGTTTTCAGTGGTCACTCTTTGCATGTGTTTGGCAGTCTCAGTCGTTCGGATTTTGGGGCCCTTTGAGCAATATTGGAGAATGGCTGCCGAGGGCCGGTAGATTCGAGGTTTGTGGTCAAAGGCAAAGCCGTAGGCCGATCGTTGGTGGTACTGTGGGTGAGGTACCATGTGAGGGTTAGGGCCAGCCAAAGTTTTCAGTGGTCACTCTTTGCATGTGTTTTGCAGTCTCAGTCGTTCGGATTTTGGGGCCCTTTGAGCAATATTGGAGAATGGCTGCCGAGGGCCGGTAGATTCGAGGTTTGTGGTCAAAGGCAAAGCCGTAGGCCGATCGTTGGTGGTGCTGTGGGTGGGGTACCATGTGAGGTTTAGGGCCAGCCAAAGTTTTCAGTGGTCACTCTTTGCATGTGTTTTGCAGTCTGAGTCTTTCGGATTTTGGGGCCCTTTGAGCAATATTGAAGAATGGCTGCCGAGGGCCAGTAGATTCGAGGTTTGTGGTCAAAGGCAAAGCCGTAGGCCGAACGTTGGTGGTGCTGTGGGTGGGGTACCATGTGAGGGTTAGGGCCAGCCAAAGTTTTCAGTGGTCACTCTTTGCATGTGTTTTGCAGTCTCAGTCGTTCGGATTTTGGGGCCCTTTCAGCAATATTGGAGAATGGCTGCCGAGGGCTGGTAGATTCGAGGTTTGTGGTCAAAGGCAAAGCCGTAGGCCAATGGTCGGTGGTGCTGTGGGTGGGGTACCATGTGAGGGTTAGGGCCAGGCAAAGTTTTCAGTGGTCACTCTTTGCATGTGTTTGGCAGTCTCAGTCGTTCGGATTTTGGGGCCCTTTGAGCAATATTGAAGAATGGCTGCCGAGGGCTGGTAGATTCGAGGTTTGTGGTCAAAGGCAAAGCCGTAGGCCGATCGTTGGTGGTGCTGTGGGTGGGGTACCATGTGAGGGTTAGGGCCAGCCAAAGTTTTCAGTGGTCACTCTTTGCATGTGTTTGGCAGTCTCAATCGTTCGGATTTTGGGGCCCTTTGAGCAATATTGGAGAATGGCTGCCGAGGGCTGGTAGATTCGAGGTTTGTGGTCAAAGGCAAAGCCGTAGGCCGATCGTTGGTGGTGCTGTGGGTGGGGTACCATGTGAGGGTTAGGGCCAGCCAAAGTTTTCAGTGGTCACTCTTTGCATGTGTTTGGCAGTCTCAGTCGTTCGGATTTTGGGGCCCTTTGAGCAATATTGGAGAATGGCTGCCGAGGGCCGGTAGATTCGAGGTTTGTGGTCAAAGGCAAAGCCGTAGGCCGATCGTTGGTGGTACTGTGGGTGAGGTACCATGTGAGGGTTAGGGCCAGCCAAAGTTTTCAGTGGTCAATCTTTGCATGTGTTTTGCAGTCTCAGTCGTTCGGATTTTGGGGCCTTTGAGCAATATTGGAGAATGGCTGCCCAGGGCCGGTAGATTCGAGGTTTGTGGTCAAAGGCAAAGCCGTAGGCCGATGGTTGGTGGTGCTGTGGGTGGGGTACCATGTGAGGGTTAGGGCCAGCCAAAGTTTTCAGTGGTCACTCTTTGCATGTGTTTTGCAGTCTCAGTCGTTCGGATTTTGGGGCCCTTTGAGCAATATTGGAGAATGGCTGCCGAGGGCCGGTAGATTCGAGGTTTGTGGTCAAAGGCAAAGCCGTAGGCCGATCGTTGGTGGTGCTGTGGGTGGGGTACCATGTGAGGTTTAGGGCCAGCCAAAGTTTTCAGTGGTCACTCTTTGCATGTGTTTTGCAGTCTGAGTCTTTCGGATTTTGGGGCCCTTTGAGCAATATTGAAGAATGGCTGCCGAGGGCCAGTAGATTTGAGGTTTGTGGTCAAAGGCAAAGCCGTAGGCCGAACGTTGGTGGTGCTGTGGGTGGGGTACCATGTGAGGGTTAGGGCCAGCCAAAGTTTTCAGTGGTCACTCTTTGCATGTGTTTTGCAGTCTCAGTCGTTCGGATTTTGGGGCCCTTTGAGCAATATTGGAGAATGGCTGCCGAGGGCCGGTAGATTCGAGGTTTGTGGTCAAAGGCAAAGCCGTAGGCCGATGGTCGGTGGTGCTGTGGGTGGGGTACCATGTGAGGGTTAGGGCCAGCCAAAGTTTTCAGTGGTCACTCTTTGCATGTGTTTGGCAGTCTCAGTCGTTCGGATTTTGGGGCCCTTTGAGCAATATTGAAGAATGGCTGCCGAGGGCTGGTAGATTCGAGGTTTGTGGTCAAAGGCAAAGCCGTAGGCCGATGGTTGGTGGTGCTGTGGGTGGGGTACCATGTGAGGGTTAGGGCCAGCCAAAGTTTTCAGTGGTCACTCTTTGCATGTGTTTGGCAGTCTCAGTCGTTCGGATTTAGGGGCCCTTTGAGCAATATTGGAGAATGGCTGCCGAGGGCCGGTAGATTCGAGGTTTGTGGTCAAAGGCAAAGCCGTAGGCCGATCGTTGGTGGTACTGTGGGTGAGGTACCATGTGAGGGTTAGGGCCAGCCAAAGTTTTCAGTGGTCAATCTTTGCATGTGTTTTGCAGTCTCAGTCGTTCGGATTTTGGGGCCCTTTGAGCAATATTGGAGAATGGCTGCCCAGGGCCGGTAGATTCGAGGTTTGTGGTCAAACACAAAGACGTAGGCCGATGGTTGGTGGTGCTGTGGGTGGGGTACCATGTGAGGGTTAGGGCCAGCCAAAGTTTTCAGTGGTCACTCTTTGCATGTGTTTTGCAGTCTCAGTCGTTCGGATTTTGGGGCCCTTTGAGCAATATTGGAGAATGGCTGCCGAGGGCCGGTAGATTCGAGGTTTGTGGTCAAAGGCAAAGCCGTAGGCCGATCGTTGGTGGTGCTGTGGGTGGGGTACCATGTGAGGTTTAGGGCCAGCCAAAGTTTTCAGTGGTCACTCTTTGCATGTGTTTTGCAGTCTGAGTCTTTCGGATTTTGGGGCCCTTTGAGCAATATTGAAGAATGGCTGCCGAGGGCCAGTAGATTCGAGGTTTGTGGTCAAAGGCAAAGCCGTAGGCCGAACGTTGGTGGTGCTGTGGGTGGGGTACCATGTGAGGGTTAGGGCCAGCCAAAGTTTTCAGTGGTCACTCTTTGCATGTGTTTGGCAGTCTCAGTCGTTCGGATTTAGGGGCCCTTTGAGCAATATTGGAGAATGGCTGCCGAGGGCTGGTAGATTCGAGGTTTGTGGTCAAAGGCAAAGCCGTAGGCCGATCGTTGGTGGTGCTGTGGGTGGGGTACCATGTGAGGGTTAGGGCCAGCCAAAGTTTTCAGTGGTCACTCTTTGCATGTGTTTGGCAGTCTCAGTCGTTCGGATTTTGGGGCCCTTTGAGCAATATTGGAGAATGGCTGCCGAGGGCCGGTAGATTCGAGGTTTGTGGTCAAAGGCAAAGCCGTAGGCCGATGGTTGGTGGTGCTGTGGGTGAGGTACCATGTGAGGGTTAGGGCCAGCCAAAGTTTTCAGTGGTCACTCTTTGCATGTGTTTTGCAGTCTCAGTCGTTCGGATTTTGGGGCCCTTTGAGCAATATTGGAGAATGGCTGCCGAGGGCTGGTAGATTCGAGGTTTGTGGTCAAAGGCAAAGCCGTAGGCCGATCGTTGGTGGTGCTGTGGGTGGGGTACCATGTGAGGGTTAGGGCCAGCCAAAGTTTTCAGTGGTCACTCTTTGCATGTGTTTTGCAGTCTCAGTCGTTCGGATTTTGGGGCCCTTTGAGCAATATTGAAGAATGGCTGCCGAGGGCTGGTAGATTCGAGGTTTGTGGTCAAAGGCAAAGCCGTAGGCCGATCGTTGGTGGTGCTGTGGGTGGGGTACCATGTGAGGGTTAGGGCCAGCCAAAGTTTTCAGTGGTCACTCTTTGCATGTGTTTGGCAGTCTCAGTCGTTCGGATTTTGGGCCCTTTGAGCAAAATTGGAGAATGGCTGCCGAGGGCCGGTAGATTCGAGGTTTGTGGTCAAAGGCAAAGCCGTAGGCCGATCGTTGGTGGTACTGTGGGTGAGGTACCATGTGAGGGTTAGGGCCAGCCAAAGTTTTCAGTGGTCACTCTTTGCATGTGTTTGGCAGTCTCAGTCGTTCGGATTTTGGGGCCCTTTGAGCAATATTGGAGAATGGCTGCCGAGGGCCGGTAGATTCGAGGTTTGTGGTCAAACGCAAAGACGTAGGCCGATGGTTGGTGGTGCTGTGGGTGGGGTACCATGTGAGGGTTAGGGCCAGCCAAAGTTTTCAGTGGTCACTCTTTGCATGTGTTTTGCAGTCTCAGTCGTTCGGATTTTGGGGCCCTTTGAGCAATATTGGAGAATGGCTGCCGAGGGCCGGTAGATTCGAGGTTTGTGGTCAAAGGCAAAGCCGTAGGCCGATCGTTGGTGGTGCTGTGGGTGGGGTACCATGTGAGGTTTAGGGCCAGCCAAAGTTTTCAGTGGTCACTCTTTGCATGTGTTTTGCAGTCTGAGTCTTTCGGATTTTGGGGCCCTTTGAGCAATATTGAAGAATGGCTGCCGAGGGCCAGTAGATTCGAGGTTTGTGGTCAAAGGCAAAGCCGTAGGTCGAACGTTGGTGGTGCTGTGGGTGGGGTACCATGTGAGGGTTAGGGCCAGCCAAAGTTTTCAGTGGTCACTCTTTGCATGTGTTTTGCAGTCTCAGTCGTTCGGATTTTGGGGCCCTTTGAGCAATATTGGAGAATGGGTGCCGAGGGCTGGTAGATTCGCTGTTTGTGGTCAAAGGCAAAGCCGTAGGCCGATCGTTGGTGGTGCTGTGGGTGGGGTACCATGTGAGGGTTAGGGCCAGCCAAAGTTTTCAGTGGTCACTCTTTGCATGTGTTTTGCAGTCTCAGTCGTTCGGATTTTGGGGCCCTTTGAGCAATATTGGAGAATGGCTGCCGAGGGCCGGTAGATTCGAGGTTTGTGGTCAAAGGCAAAGCCGTAGGCCGATCGTTGGTGGTGCTGTGGGTGGGGTACCATGTGAGGGTTAGGGCCAGCCAAAGTTTTCAGTGGTCACTCTTTGCATGTGTTTTGCAGTCTCAGTCGTTCGGATTTTGGGGCCCTTTGAGCAATATTGGAGAATGGCTGCCGAGGGCCGGTAGATTCGAGGTTTGTGGTCAAAGGCAAAGCCGTAGGCCGATCGTTGGTGGTGCTGTGGGTGGGGTACCATGTGAGGGTTAGGGCCAGCCAAAGTTTTCAGTGGTCACTCTTTGCATGTGTTTTGCAGTCTCAGTCGTTCGGATTTTGGGGCCCTTTGAGCAATATTGGAGAATGGCTGCCGAGGGCCGGTAGATTCGAGGTTTGTGGTCAAAGGCAAAGCCGTAGGCCGATCGTTGGTGGTGCTGTGGGTGGGGTACCATGTGAGGGTTAGGGCCAGCCAAAGTTTTCAGTGGTCACTCTTTGCATGTGTTTTGCAGTCTCAGTCGTTCGGATTTTGGGGCCCTTTGAGCAATATTGAAGAATGGCTGCCGAGGGCTGGTAGATTCGAGGTTTGTGGTCAAAGGCAAAGCCGTAGGCCGATCGTTGGTGGTGCTGTGGGTGGGGTACCATGTGAGGGTTAGGGCCAGCCAAAGTTTTCAGTGGTCACTCTTTGCATGTGTTTTGCAGTCTCAGTCGTTCGGATTTTGGGGCCCTTTGAGCAATATTGGAGAATGGCTGCCGAGGGCTGGCAGATTCGAGGTTTGTGGTCAAAGGCAAAGCCGTAGGCCGATCGTTGGTGGTGCTGTGGGTGGGGTACCATGTGAGGGTTAGGGCCAGCCAAAGTTTTCAGTGGTCACTCTTTGCATGTGTTTGGCAGTCTCAGTCGTTCGGATTTTGGGGCCCTTTGAGCAATATTGGAGAATGGCTGCCGAGGGCTGGCAGATTCGAGGTTTGTGGTCAAAGGCAAAGCCGTAGGCCGATCGTTGGTGGTGCTGTGGGTGGGGTACCATGTGAGGGTTAGGGCCAGCCAAAGTTTTCAGTGGTCACTCTTTGCATGTGTTTTGCAGTCTCAGTCGTTCGGATTTTGGGGCCCTTTGAGCAATATTGAAGAATGGCTGCCGAGGGCTGGTAGATTCGAGGTTTGTGGTCAAAGGCAAAGCCGTAGGCCGATCGTTGGTGGTGCTGTGGGTGGGGTACCATGTGAGGGTTAGGGCCAGCCAAAGTTTTCAGTGGTCACTCTTTGCATGTGTTTTGCAGTCTCAGTCGTTCGGATTTTGGGGCCCTTTGAGCAATATTGGAGAATGGCTGCCGAGGGCCGGTAGATTCAAGGTTTGTGGTCAAAGGCAAAGCCGTAGGCCGATGGTTGGTGGTGCTGTGGGTGGGGTACCATGTGAGGGTTAGGGCCAGCCAAAGTTTTCAGTGGTCCCTCTTTGCATGTGTTTTGCAGTCTCAGTCGTTCGGATTTTGGGGCCCTTTGAGCAATATTGGAGAATGGCTGCCGAGGGCTGGTAGATTCGAGGTTTGTGGTCAAAGGCAAAGCCGTAGGCCGATCGTTGGTGGTGCTGTGGGTGGGGTACCATGTGAGGGTTAGGGCCAGCCAAAGTTTTCAGTGGTCACTCTTTGCATGTGTTTTGCAGTCTCAGTCGTTCGGATTTTGGGGCCCTTTGAGCAATATTGGAGAATGGCTGCCGAGGGCTGGCAGATTCGAGGTTTGTGGTCAAAGGCAAAGCCGTAGGCCGATCGTTGGTGGTGCTGTGGGTGGGGTACCATGTGAGGGTTAGGGCCAGCCAAAGTTTTCAGTGGTCACTCTTTGCATGTGTTTTGCAGTCTCAGTCGTTCGGATTTTGGGGCCCTTTGAGCAATATTGAAGAATGGCTGCCGAGGGCTGGTAGATTCGAGGTTTGTGGTCAAAGGCAAAGCCGTAGGCCGATCGTTGGTGGTGCTGTGGGTGGGGTACCATGTGAGGGTTAGGGCCAGCCAAAGTTTTCAGTGGTCACTCTTTGCATGTGTTTTGCAGTCTCAGTCGTTCGGATTTTGGGGCCCTTTGAGCAATATTGGAGAATGGCTGCCGAGGGCTGGCAGATTCGAGGTTTGTGGTCAAAGGCAAAGCCGTAGGCCGATCGTTGGTGGTGCTGTGGGTGGGGTACCATGTGAGGGTTAGGGCCAGCCAAAGTTTTCAGTGGTCACTCTTTGCATGTGTTTGGCAGTCTCAGTCGTTCGGATTTTGGGGCCCTTTGAGCAATATTGGAGAATGGCTGCCGAGGGCTGGCAGATTCGAGGTTTGTGGTCAAAGGCAAAGCCGTAGGCCGATCGTTGGTGGTGCTGTGGGTGGGGTACCATGTGAGGGTTAGGGCCAGCCAAAGTTTTCAGTGGTCACTCTTTGCATGTGTTTTGCAGTCTCAGTCGTTCGGATTTTGGGGCCCTTTGAGCAATATTGAAGAATGGCTGCCGAGGGCTGGTAGATTCGAGGTTTGTGGTCAAAGGCAAAGCCGTAGGCCGATCGTTGGTGGTGCTGTGGGTGGGGTACCATGTGAGGGTTAGGGCCAGCCAAAGTTTTCAGTGGTCACTCTTTGCATGTGTTTTGCAGTCTCAGTCGTTCGGATTTTGGGGCCCTTTGAGCAATATTGGAGAATGGCTGCCGAGGGCCGGTAGATTCAAGGTTTGTGGTCAAAGGCAAAGCCGTAGGCCGATGGTTGGTGGTGCTGTGGGTGGGGTACCATGTGAGGGTTAGGGCCAGCCAAAGTTTTCAGTGGTCCCTCTTTGCATGTGTTTTGCAGTCTCAGTCGTTCGGATTTTGGGGCCCTTTGAGCAATATTGGAGAATGGCTGCCGAGGGCTGGTAGATTCGAGGTTTGTGGTCAAAGGCAAAGCCGTAGGCCGATCGTTGGTGGTGCTGTGGGTGGGGTACCATGTGAGGGTTAGGGCCAGCCAAAGTTTTCAGTGGTCACTCTTTGCATGTGTTTTGCAGTCTCAGTCGTTCGGATTTTGGGGCCCTTTGAGCAATATTGGAGAATGGGTGCCGAGGGCTGGTAGATTCGCTGTTTGTGGTCAAAGGCAAAGCCGTAGGCCGATCGTTGGTGGTGCTGTGGGTGGGGTACCATGTGAGGGTTAGGGCCAGCCAAAGTTTTCAGTGGTCACTCTTTGCATGTGTTTTGCAGTCTCAGTCGTTCGGATTTTGGGGCCCTTTGAGCAATATTGGAGAATGGCTGCCGAGGGCTGGTAGATTCAAGGTTTGTGGTCAAAGGCAAAGCCGTAGGCCGATGGTTGGTGGTGCTGTGGGTGGGGTACCATGTGAGGGTTAGGGCCAGCCAAAGTTTTCAGTGGTCACTCTTTGCATGTGTTTTGCAGTCTCAGTCGTTCGGATTTTGGGGCCCTTTGAGCAATATTGGAGAATGGCTGCCGAGGGCCGGTAGATTCGAGGTTTGTGGTCAAAGGCAAAGCCGTAGGCCGATCGTTGGTGGTGCTGTGGGTGGGGTACCATGTGAGGGTTAGGGCCAGCCAAAGTTTTCAGTGGTCACTCTTTGCATGTGTTTTGCAGTCTCAGTCGTTCGGATTTTGGGGCCCTTTGAGCAATATTGGAGAATGGCTGCCGAGGGCTGGCAGATTCGAGGTTTGTGGTCAAAGGCAAAGCCGTAGGCCGATCGTTGGTGGTGCTGTGGGTGGGGTACCATGTGAGGGTTAGGGCCAGCCAAAGTTTTCAGTGGTCACTCTTTGCATGTGTTTGGCAGTCTCAGTCGTTCGGATTTTGGGGCCCTTTGAGCAATATTGGAGAATGGCTGCCGAGGGCCGGTAGATTCGAGGTTTGTGGTCAAAGGCAAAGCCGTAGGCCGATCGTTGGTGGTGCTGTGGGTGGGGTACCATGTGAGGGTTAGGGCCAGCCAAAGTTTTCAGTGGTCACTCTTTGCATGTGTTTTGCAGTCTCAGTCGTTCGGATTTTGGGGCCCTTTGAGCAATATTGGAGAATGGCTGCTGAGGGCTGGTAGATTCGAGGTTTGTGGTCAAAGGCAAAGCCGTAGGCCAATTGTTGGTGGTGCTGTGGGTGGGGTACCATGTGAGGGTTAGGGCCAGCCAAAGTTTTCAGTGGTCACTCTTTGCATGTGTTTTGCAGTCTCCGTCGTTCGGATTTTGGGGCCCTTTGAGCAATATTGGAGAATGGCTGCCGAGGGCTGGTAGATTCAAGGTTTGTGGTCAAAGGCAAAGCCGTAGGCCGATCGTTGGTGGTGCTGTGGGTGGGGTACCATGTGAGGGTTAGGGCCAGCCAAAGTTTTCAGTGGTCACTCTTTGCATGTGTTTTGCAGTCTCCGTCGTTCGGATTTTGGGGCCCTTTGAGCAGTATTGGAGAATGGCTTCCGAGGGACGGTAGATTAGAGGTTTGTGGTCAAAGGCAAAGCCGTAGGCCGATCGTTGGTGGTGCTGTGGGTGGGGTACCATGTGAGGGTTAGGGCCAGCCAAAGTTTTCAATGGTCACTCTTTGCATGTGTTTTGCAGTCTCAGTCGTTCGGATTTTGGGGCCCTTTCAGCATAATTGGAGAATGGCTGCCGAGGGCCGGCAGATTCGAGGTTTGTGGTCAAACGCAAAGCCGTAGGCCGATCGTTGGTGGTGCTGTGGGTGGGGTACCATGTGAGGGTTAGGGCCAGCCAAAGTTTTCAGTGGTCACTCTTTGCATGTGTTTTGCAGTCTCAGTCGTTCGGATTTTGGGGCCCTTTGAGCAATATTGGAGAATGGCTGCCGAGGGCCGGTAGATTCGAGGTTTGTGGTCAAAGGCAAAGCCGTAGGCCGATCGTTGGTGGTGCTGTGGGTGGGGTACCATGTGAGGGTTAGGGCCAGCCAAAGTTTTCAGTGGTCACTCTTTGCATGTGTTTTGCAGTCTCAGTCGTTCGGATTTTGGGGCCCTTTGAGCAATATTGGAGAATGGCTGCCGAGGGCTGGTAGATTCGAGGTTTGTGGTCAAAGGCAAAGCCGTAGGCCAATTGTTGGTGGTGCTGTGGGTGGGGTACCATGTGAGGGTTAGGGCCAGCCAAAGTTTTCAGTGGTCACTCTTTGCATGTGTTTTGCAGTCTCAGTCGTTCGGATTTTGGGGCCCTTTGAGCAATATTGGAGAATGGCTGCCGAGGGCTGGTAGATTCAAGGTTTGTGGTCAAAGGCAAAGCCGTAGGCCGATCGTTGGTGGTGCTGTGGGTGGGGTACCATGTGAGGGTTAGGGCCAGCCAAAGTTTTCAGTGGTCACTCTTTGCATGTGTTTTGCAGTCTCCGTCGTTCGGATTTTGGGGCCCTTTGAGCAGTATTGGAGAATGGCTGCCGAGGGCCGGCAGATTCGAGGTTTGTGGTCAAAGGCAAAGCCGTAGGCCGATGGTTGGTGGTGCTGTGGGTGGGGTACCATGTGAGGGTTAGGGCCAGCCAAAGTTTTCAGTGGTCACTCTTTGCATGTGTTTTGCAGTCTCAGTCGTTCGAATTTTGGGGCCCTTTGAGCAATATTGGAGAATGGCTGCCGAGGGCCGGTGGATTCGAGGTTTGTGGTCAAAGGCAAAGCCGTAGGCCGATCGTTGGTGGTGCTGTGGGTGGGGTACCATGTTAGGGTTAGGGCCAGCCAAAATTTTCAGTGGTCACTCTTTGCATGTGTTTTGCAGTCTCAGTCGTTCGGATTTTGGGGCCCTTTGAGCAATATTGGAGAATGGCTGCCGAGGGACGGTAGATTCGAGGTTTGTGGTCAAAGGCAAAGCCGTAGGCCGATCGTTGGTGGTGCTGTGGGTGGGGTACCATGTGAGGGTTAGGGCCAGCCAAAGTTTTCAGTGGTCACTCTTTGCATGTGTTTTGCAGTCTCAGTCGTTCGGATTTTGGGGCCCTTTGAGCAATATTGAAGAATGGCTGCCGAGGGCTGGTAGATTCGAGGTTTGTGGTCAAAGGCAAAGCCGTAGGCCGATCGTTGGTGGTGCTGTGGGTGGGGTACCATGTGAGGGTTAGGGCCAGCCAAAGTTTTCAGTGGTCACTCTTTGCATGTGTTTTGCAGTCTCAGTCGTTCGGATTTTGGGGCCCTTTGAGCAATATTGGAGAATGGCTGCCGAGGGCTGGCAGATTCGAGGTTTGTGGTCAAAGGCAAAGCCGTAGGCCGATCGTTGGTGGTGCTGTGGGTGGGGTACCATGTGAGGGTTAGGGCCAGCCAAAGTTTTCAGTGGTCACTCTTTGCATGTGTTTGGCAGTCTCAGTCGTTCGGATTTTGGGGCCCTTTGAGCAATATTGGAGAATGGCTGCCGAGGGCTGGCAGATTCGAGGTTTGTGGTCAAAGGCAAAGCCGTAGGCCGATCGTTGGTGGTGCTGTGGGTGGGGTACCATGTGAGGGTTAGGGCCAGCCAAAGTTTTCAGTGGTCACTCTTTGCATGTGTTTTGCAGTCTCAGTCGTTCGGATTTTGGGGCCCTTTGAGCAATATTGAAGAATGGCTGCCGAGGGCTGGTAGATTCGAGGTTTGTGGTCAAAGGCAAAGCCGTAGGCCGATCGTTGGTGGTGCTGTGGGTGGGGTACCATGTGAGGGTTAGGGCCAGCCAAAGTTTTCAGTGGTCACTCTTTGCATGTGTTTTGCAGTCTCAGTCGTTCGGATTTTGGGGCCCTTTGAGCAATATTGGAGAATGGCTGCCGAGGGCCGGTAGATTCAAGGTTTGTGGTCAAAGGCAAAGCCGTAGGCCGATGGTTGGTGGTGCTGTGGGTGGGGTACCATGTGAGGGTTAGGGCCAGCCAAAGTTTTCAGTGGTCCCTCTTTGCATGTGTTTTGCAGTCTCAGTCGTTCGGATTTTGGGGCCCTTTGAGCAATATTGGAGAATGGCTGCCGAGGGCTGGTAGATTCGAGGTTTGTGGTCAAAGGCAAAGCCGTAGGCCGATCGTTGGTGGTGCTGTGGGTGGGGTACCATGTGAGGGTTAGGGCCAGCCAAAGTTTTCAGTGGTCACTCTTTGCATGTGTTTTGCAGTCTCAGTCGTTCGGATTTTGGGGCCCTTTGAGCAATATTGGAGAATGGGTGCCGAGGGCTGGTAGATTCGCTGTTTGTGGTCAAAGGCAAAGCCGTAGGCCGATCGTTGGTGGTGCTGTGGGTGGGGTACCATGTGAGGGTTAGGGCCAGCCAAAGTTTTCAGTGGTCACTCTTTGCATGTGTTTTGCAGTCTCAGTCGTTCGGATTTTGGGGCCCTTTGAGCAATATTGGAGAATGGCTGCCGAGGGCTGGTAGATTCAAGGTTTGTGGTCAAAGGCAAAGCCGTAGGCCGATGGTTGGTGGTGCTGTGGGTGGGGTACCATGTGAGGGTTAGGGCCAGCCAAAGTTTTCAGTGGTCACTCTTTGCATGTGTTTTGCAGTCTCAGTCGTTCGGATTTTGGGGCCCTTTGAGCAATATTGGAGAATGGCTGCCGAGGGCCGGTAGATTCGAGGTTTGTGGTCAAAGGCAAAGCCGTAGGCCGATCGTTGGTGGTGCTGTGGGTGGGGTACCATGTGAGGGTTAGGGCCAGCCAAAGTTTTCAGTGGTCACTCTTTGCATGTGTTTTGCAGTCTCAGTCGTTCGGATTTTGGGGCCCTTTGAGCAATATTGGAGAATGGCTGCCGAGGGCTGGCAGATTCGAGGTTTGTGGTCAAAGGCAAAGCCGTAGGCCGATCGTTGGTGGTGCTGTGGGTGGGGTACCATGTGAGGGTTAGGGCCAGCCAAAGTTTTCAGTGGTCACTCTTTGCATGTGTTTGGCAGTCTCAGTCGTTCGGATTTTGGGGCCCTTTGAGCAATATTGGAGAATGGCTGCCGAGGGCCGGTAGATTCGAGGTTTGTGGTCAAAGGCAAAGCCGTAGGCCGATCGTTGGTGGTGCTGTGGGTGGGGTACCATGTGAGGGTTAGGGCCAGCCAAAGTTTTCAGTGGTCACTCTTTGCATGTGTTTTGCAGTCTCAGTCGTTCGGATTTTGGGGCCCTTTGAGCAATATTGGAGAATGGCTGCTGAGGGCTGGTAGATTCGAGGTTTGTGGTCAAAGGCAAAGCCGTAGGCCAATTGTTGGTGGTGCTGTGGGTGGGGTACCATGTGAGGGTTAGGGCCAGCCAAAGTTTTCAGTGGTCACTCTTTGCATGTGTTTTGCAGTCTCCGTCGTTCGGATTTTGGGGCCCTTTGAGCAATATTGGAGAATGGCTGCCGAGGGCTGGTAGATTCAAGGTTTGTGGTCAAAGGCAAAGCCGTAGGCCGATCGTTGGTGGTGCTGTGGGTGGGGTACCATGTGAGGGTTAGGGCCAGCCAAAGTTTTCAGTGGTCACTCTTTGCATGTGTTTTGCAGTCTCCGTCGTTCGGATTTTGGGGCCCTTTGAGCAGTATTGGAGAATGGCTTCCGAGGGACGGTAGATTAGAGGTTTGTGGTCAAAGGCAAAGCCGTAGGCCGATCGTTGGTGGTGCTGTGGGTGGGGTACCATGTGAGGGTTAGGGCCAGCCAAAGTTTTCAATGGTCACTCTTTGCATGTGTTTTGCAGTCTCAGTCGTTCGGATTTTGGGGCCCTTTCAGCATAATTGGAGAATGGCTGCCGAGGGCCGGCAGATTCGAGGTTTGTGGTCAAACGCAAAGCCGTAGGCCGATCGTTGGTGGTGCTGTGGGTGGGGTACCATGTGAGGGTTAGGGCCAGCCAAAGTTTTCAGTGGTCACTCTTTGCATGTGTTTTGCAGTCTCAGTCGTTCGGATTTTGGGGCCCTTTGAGCAATATTTGAGAATGGCTGCCGAGGGCCGGTAGATTCGAGGTTTGTGGTCAAAGGCAAAGCCGTAGGCCGATCGTTGGTGGTGCTGTGGGTGGGGTACCATGTGAGGGTTAGGGCCAGCCAAAGTTTTCAGTGGTCACTCTTTGCATGTGTTTTGCAGTCTCAGTCGTTCGGATTTTGGGGCCCTTTGAGCAATATTGGAGAATGGCTGCCGAGGGCTGGTAGATTCGAGGTTTGTGGTCAAAGGCAAAGCCGTAGGCCAATTGTTGGTGGTGCTGTGGGTGGGGTACCATGTGAGGGTTAGGGCCAGCCAAAGTTTTCAGTGGTCACTCTTTGCATGTGTTTTGCAGTCTCAGTCGTTCGGATTTTGGGGCCCTTTGAGCAATATTGGAGAATGGCTGCCGAGGGCTGGTAGATTCAAGGTTTGTGGTCAAAGGCAAAGCCGTAGGCCGATCGTTGGTGGTGCTGTGGGTGGGGTACCATGTGAGGGTTAGGGCCAGCCAAAGTTTTCAGTGGTCACTCTTTGCATGTGTTTTGCAGTCTCCGTCGTTCGGATTTTGGGGCCCTTTGAGCAGTATTGGAGAATGGCTTCCGAGGGACGGTAGATTAGAGGTTTGTGGTCAAAGGCAAAGCCGTAGGCCGATCGTTGGTGGTGCTGTGGGTGGGGTACCATGTGAGGGTTAGGGCCAGCCAAAGTTTTCAATGGTCACTCTTTGCATGTGTTTTGCAGTCTCAGTCGTTCGGATTTTGGGGCCCTTTCAGCATAATTGGAGAATGGCTGCCGAGGGCCGGTAGATTCGAGGTTTGTGGTCAAACGCAAAGCCGTAGGCCGATCGTTGGTGGTGCTGTGGGTGGGGTACCATGTGAGGGTTAGGGCCAGCCAAAGTTTTCAGTGGTCACTCTTTGCATGTGTTTTGCAGTCTCAGTCGTTCGGATTTTGGGGCCCTTTGAGCAATATTGGAGAATGGCTGCCGAGGGCCAGTAGATTCGAGGTTTGTGGTCAAAGGCAAAGCCGTAGGCCGATCGTTGGTGGTGCTGTGGGTGGGGTACCATGTGAGGGTTAGGGCCAGCCAAAGTTTTCAGTGGTCACTCTTTGCATGTGTTTTGCAGTCTCAGTCGTTCGGATTTTGGAGCCCTTTGAGCAATATTGGAGAATGGCTGCCGAGGGCTGGTAGATTCGAGGTTTGTGGTCAAAGGCAAAGCCGTAGGCCGATCGTTGGTGGTGCTGTGGGTGGGGTACCATGTGAGGGTTAGGGCCAGCCAAAGTTTTCAGTGGTCACTCTTTGCATGTTTTGCAGTCTCAGTCGTTCGGATTTTGGAGCCCTGTGAGCAATATTGGAGAATGGCTGCCGAGGGCTGGTAGATTCGAGGTTTGTGGTCAAAGGCAAAGCCGTAGGCCGATCGTTGGTGGTGCTGTGGGTGGGGTACCATGTGAGGGTTAGGGCCAGCCAAAGTTTTCAGTGGTCACTCTTTGCATGTGTTTGGCAGTCTCAGTCGTTCGGATTTTGGGGCCCTTTGAGCAATATTGGAGAATGGCTGCCAAGGGCTGGTAGATTCAAGGTTTGTGGTCAAAGGCAAAGCCGTAGGCCGATGGTTGGTGGTGCTGTGGGTGCGGTACCATGTGAGGGTTAGGGCCAGCCAAAGTTTTCAGTGGTCACTCTTTGCATGTGTTTGGCAGTCTCAGTCGTTCGGATTTTGGGGCCCTTTGAGCAATATTGGAGAATGGCTGCCGAGGGCTGGTAGATTCGAGGTTTGTGGTCAAAGGCAAAGCCGTAGGCCGATCGTTGGTGGTGCTGTGGGTGGGGTACCATGTGAGGGTTAGGGCCAGCCAAAGTTTTCAGTGGTCACTCTTTGCATGTGTTTGGCAGTCTCAGTTGTTCGGATTTTGGGGCCCTTTGAGCAATATTGGAGAATGGCTGCCGAGGGCTGGCAGATTCGAGGTTTGTGGTCAAAGGCAAAGCCGTAGGCCGATCGTTGGTGGTGCTGTGGGTGGGGTACCATGTGAGGGTTAGGGCCAGCCAAAGTTTTCAGTGGTCATTCTTTGCATGTGTTTTGCAGTCTCAGTCGTTCGGATTTTGGGGCCCTTTGAGCAATATTGAAGAATGGCTGCCGAGGGCCGGTAGATTCGAGGTTTGTGGTCAAAGGCAAAGCCGTAGGCCGATCGTTGGTGGTGCTGTGGGTGGGGTACCATGTGAGGGTTAGGGCCAGCCAAAGTTTTCAGTGGTCACTCTTTGCATGTGTTTTGCAGTCTCAGTCATTCGGATTTTGGGGCCCTTTGAGCAATATTGGAGAATGGCTGCCGAGGGCCGGCAGATTCGAGGTTTGTGGTCAAAGGCAAAGCCGTAGGCCGATGGTTGGTGGTGCTGTGGGTGGGGTACCATGTGAGGGTTAGGGCCAGCCAAAGTTTTCAGTGGTCACTCTTTGCATGTGTTTGGCAGTCTCAGTCGTTCGGATTTTGGGGCCCTTTGAGCAATATTGGAGAATGGCTGCCGAGGGCCGGTAGATTCGAGGTTTGTGGTCAAAGGCAAAGCCGTAGGCCAATCGTTGGTGGTGCTGTGGGTGGGGTACCATGTGAGGGTTAGGGCCAGCCAAAGTTTTCAGTGGTCACTCTTTGCATGTGTTTTGCAGTCTCAGTCGTTCGGATTTTGGAGCCCTTTGAGCACTATTGGAGAATGGCTGCCGAGGGCTGGTAGATTCGAGGTTTGTGGTCAAAGGCAAAGCCGTAGGCCGATCGTTGGTGGTGCTGTGGGTGGGGTACCATGTGAGGGTTAGGGCCAGCCAAAGTTTTCAGTGGTCACTCTTTGCATGTGTTTTGCAGTCTCAGTCGTTCGGATTTTGGGGCCCTTTGAGCAATATTGGAGAATGGCTGCCGAGGGCCGGTAGATTCGAGGTTTGTGGTCAAAGGCAAAGCCGTAGGCCGATCGTTGGTGGTGCTGTGGGTGGGGTACCATGTTAGGGTTAGGGCCAGCCAAAGTTTTCAGTGGTCACTCTTTGCATGTGTTTTGCAGTCTCAGTCGTTCGGATTTTGGAGCCCTTTGAGCAATATTGGAGAATGGCTGCCGAGGGCCGGCAGATTCGAGGTTTGTGGTCAAAGGCAAAGCCGTAGGCCGATCGTTGGTGGTGCTGTGGGTGGGGTACCATGTGAGGGTTAGGGCCAGCCAAAGTTTTCAGTGGTCACTCTTTGCATGTGTTTGGCAGTCTCAGTCGTTCGGATTTTGGGGCCCTTTGAGCAATATTGGAGAATGGCTGCCGAGGGCTGGTAGATTCAAGGTTTGTGGTCAAAGGCAAAGCCGTAGGCCGATGGTTGGTGGTGCTGTGGGTGGGGTACCATGTGAGGGTTAGGGCCAGCCAAAGTTTTCAGTGGTCACTCTTTGCATGTGTTTTGCAGTCTCAGTCGTTCGGATTTTGGCGCCCTTTGAGCAATATTGGAGAATGGCTGCCGAGGGCTGGTAGATTCGAGGTTTGTGGTCAAAGGCAAAGCCGTAGGCCGATCGTTGGTGGTGCTGTGGGTGGGGTACCATGTGAGGGTTAGGGCCAGCCAAAGTTTTCAGTGGTCACTCTTTGCATGTGTTTGGCAGTCTCAGTTGTTCGGATTTTGGGGCCCTTTGAGCAATATTGGAGAATGGCTGCCGAGGGCTGGCAGATTCGAGGTTTGTGGTCAAAGGCAAAGCCGTAGGCCGATCGTTGGTGGTGCTGTGGGTGGGGTACCATGTGAGGGTTAGGGCCAGCCAAAGTTTTCAGTGGTCATTCTTTGCATGTGTTTTGCAGTCTCAGTCGTTCGGATTTTGGGGCCCTTTGAGCAATATTGAAGAATGGCTGCCGAGGGCCGGTAGATTCGAGGTTTGTGGTCAAAGGCAAAGCCGTAGGCCGATGGTTGGTGGTGCTGTGGGTGGGGTACCATGTGAGGGTTAGGGCCAGCCAAAGTTTTCAGTGGTCACTCTTTGCATGTGTTTTGCAGTCTCAGTCGTTCGGATTTTGGGGCCCTTTGAGCAATATTGGAGAATGGCTGCCGAGGGCCGGCAGATTCGAGGTTTGTGGTCAAAGGCAAAGCCGTAGGCCGATGGTTGGTGGTGCTGTGGGTGGGGTACCATGTGAGGGTTAGGGCCAGCCAAAGTTTTCAGTGGTCACTCTTTGCATGTGTTTTGCAGTCTCAGTCGTTCGAATTTTGGGGCCCTTTGAGCAATATTGGAGAATGGCTGCCGAGGGCCGGTAGATTCGAGGTTTGTGGTCAAAGGCAAAGCCGTAGGCCGATCGTTGGTGGTGCTGTGGGTGGGGTACCATGTGAGGGTTAGGGCCAGCCAAAGTTTTCAGTGGTCACTCTTTGCATGTGTTTTGCAGTCTCCGTCGTTCGGATTTTGGGGCCCTTTGAGCAGTATTGGAGAATGGCTTCCGAGGGACGGTAGATTCGAGGTTTGTGGTCAAAGGCAAAGCCGTAGGCCGATCGTTGGTGGTGCTGTGGGTGGGGTACCATGTGAGAGTTAGGGCCAGCCAAAGTTTTCAATGGTCACTCTTTGCATGTGTTTTGCAGTCTCAGTCGTTCGGATTTTGGGGCCCTTTCAGCAATATTGGAGAATGGCTGCCGAGGGCCGGCAGATTCGAGGTTTGTGGTCAAAGGCAAAGCCGTAGGCCGATGGTTGGTGGTGCTGTGGGTGGGGTACCATGTGAGGGTTAGGGCCAGCCAAAGTTTTCAGTGGTCACTCTTTGCATGTGTTTTGCAGTCTCAGTCGTTCGGATTTTGGGGCCCTTTGAGCAATATTGGAGAATGGCTGCCGAGGGCCGGTGGATTCGAGGTTTGTGGTCAAAGGCAAAGCCGTAGGCCGATCGTTGGTGGTGCTGTGGGTGGGGTACCATGTTAGGGTTAGGGCCAGCCAAAATTTTCAGTGGTCACTCTTTGCATGTGTTTTGCAGTCTCAGTCGTTCGGATTTTGGGGCCCTTTGAGCAATATTGGAGAATGGCTGCCGAGGGCCGGTAGATTCGAGGTTTGTGGTCAAAGGCAAAGCCGTAGGCCGATCGTTGGTGGTGCTGTGGGTGGGGTACCATGTGAGGGTTAGGGCCAGCCAAAGTTTTCAGTGGTCACTCTTTGCATGTGTTTTGCAGTCTCAGTCGTTCGGATTTTGGGGCCCTTTGAGCAATATTGGAGAATGGCTGCCGAGGGCCGGCAGATTCGAGGTTTGTGGTCAAAGGCAAAGCCGTAGGCCGATGGTTGGTGGTGCTGTGGGTGGGGTACCATGTGAGGGTTAGGGCCAGGCCAAGTTTTCAGTGGTCACTCTTTGCATGTGTTTGGCAGTCTCAGTCGTTCGGATTTTGGGGCCCTTTGAGCAATATTGGAGAATGGCTGTCGAGGGCTGGTAGATTCGAGGTTTGTGGTCAAAGGCAAAGCCGTAGGCCGATCGTTGGTGGTGCTGTGGGTGGGGTACCATGTGAGGGTTAGGGCCAGCCAAAGTTTTCAGTGGTCACTCTTTGCATGTGTTTGGCAGTCTCAGTCGTTCGGATTTTGGGGCCCTTTGAGCAATATTGGAGAATGGCTGCCGAGGGCTGGCAGATTCGAGGTTTGTGGTCAAAGGCAAAGCCGTAGGCCGATCGTTGGTGGTGCTGTGGGTGGGGTACCATGTGAGGGTTAGGGCCAGCCAAAGTTTTCAGTGGTCATTCTTTGCATGTGTTTTGCAGTCTCAGTCGTTCGGATTTTGGGGCCCTTTGAGCAATATTGAAGAATGGCTGCCGAGGGCCGGTAGATTCGAGGTTTGTGGTCAAAGGCAAAGCCGTAGGCCGATGGTTGGTGGTGCTGTGGGTGGGGTACCATGTGAGGGTTAGGGCCAGCCAAAGTTTTCAGTGGTCACTCTTTGCATGTGTTTTGCAGTCTCAGTCGTTCGGATTTTGGGGCCCTTTGAGCAATATTGGAGAATGGCTGCCGAGGGCCGGGAGATTCGAGGTTTGTGGTCAAAGGCAAAGCCGTAGGCCGATGGTTGGTGGTGCTGTGGGTGGGGTACCATGTGAGGGTTAGGGCCAGCCAAAGTTTTCAGTGGTCACTCTTTGCATGTGTTTGGCAGTCTCAGTCGTTCGGATTTTGGGGCCCTTTGAGCAATATTGGAGAATGGCTGCCGAGGGCCGGTAGATTCGAGGTTTGTGGTCAAAGGCAAAGCCGTAGGCCAATCGTTGGTGGTGCTGTGGGTGGGGTACCATGTGAGGGTTAGGGCCAGCCAAAGTTTTCAGTGGTCACTCTTTGCATGTGTTTTGCAGTCTCAGTCGTTCGGATTTTGGAGCCCTTTGAGCAATATTGGAGAATGGCTGCCGAGGGCTGGTAGATTCGAGGTTTGTGGTCAAAGGCAAAGCCGTAGGCCGATTGTTGGTGGTGCTGTGGGTGGGGTACCATGTGAGGGTTAGGGCCAGCCAAAGTTTTCAGTGGTCACTCTTTGCATGTGTTTTGCAGTCTCAGTCGTTTGGATTTTGGGGCCCTTTGAGCAATATTGGAGAATGGCTGCCGAGGGCCGGTAGATTCGAGGTTTGTGGTCAAAGGCAAAGCCGTAGGCCGATCGTTGGTGGTGCTGTGGGTGGGGTACCATGTTAGGGTTAGGGCCAGCCAAAGTTTTCAGTGGTCACTCTTTGCATGTGTTTTGCAGTCTCAGTCGTTCGGATTTTGGGGCCCTTTGAGCAATATTGGAGAATGGCTGCCGAGGGCTGGTAGATTCGAGGTTTGTGGTCAAAGGCAAAGCCGTAGGCCAATTGTTGGTGGTGCTGTGGGTGGGGTACCATGTGAGGGTTAGGGCCAGCCAAAGTTTTCAGTGGTCACTCTTTGCATGTGTTTTGCAGTCTCAGTCGTTCGGATTTTGGGGCCCTTTGAGCAATATTGGAGAATGGCTGCCGAGGGCCGGTGGATTCGAGGTTTGTGGTCAAAGGCAAAGCCGTAGGCCGATCGTTGGTGGTGCTGTGGGTGGGGTACCATGTGAGGGTTAGGGCCAGCCAAAGTTTTCAGTGGTCACTCTTTGCATGTGTTTGGCAGTCTCAGTCGTTCGGATTTTGGGGCCCTTTGAGCAATATTGGAGAATGGCTGCCGAGGGCCGGTAGATTCGAGGTTTGTGGTCAAAGGCAAAGCCGTAGGCCGATCGTTGGTGGTGCTGTGGGTGGGGTACCATGTGAGGGTTAGGGCCAGCCAAAGTTTTCAGTGGTCACTCTTTGCATGTGTTTTGCAGTCTCAGTCGTTCGAATTTTGGGGCCCTTTGAGCAATATTGGAGAATGGCTGCCGAGGGCTGGTAGATTCGAGGTTTGTGGTCAAAGGCAAAGCCGTAGGCCGATCGTTGGTGGTGCTGTGGGTGGGGTACCATGTGAGGGTTAGGGCCAGCCAAAGTTTTCAGTGGTCACTCTTTGCATGTGTTTTGCAGTCTCCGTCGTTCGGATTTTGGGGCCCTTTGAGCAGTATTGGAGAATGGCTTCCGAGGGACGGTAGATTCGAGGTTTGTGGTCAAAGGCAAAGCCGTAGGCCGATCGTTGGTGGTGCTGTGGGTGGGGTACCATGTGAGGGTTAGGGCCAGCCAAAGTTTTCAGTGGTCACTCTTTGCATGTGTTTTGCAGTCTCAGTCGTTCGGATTTTGGGGCCCTTTGAGCAATATTGGAGAATGGCTGCCGAGGGCCGGCAGATTCGAGGTTTGTGGTCAAAGGCAAAGCCGTAGGCCGATGGTTGGTGGTGCTGTGGGTGGGGTACCATGTGAGGGTTAGGGCCAGCCAAAGTTTTCAGTGGTCACTCTTTGCATGTGTTTTGCAGTCTCAGTCGTTCGGATTTTGGGGCCCTTTGAGCAATATTGGAGAATGGCTGCCGAGGGCCGGTAGATTCGAGGTTTGTGGTCAAAGGCAAAGCCGTAGGCCGATCGTTGGTGGTGCTGTGGGTGGGGTACCATGTGAGGGTTAGGGCCAGCCAAAATTTTCAGTGGTCACTCTTTGCATGTGTTTTGCAGTCTCAGTCGTTCGGATTTTGGGGCCCTTTGAGCAATATTGGAGAATGGCTGCCGAGGGCCGGTAGATTCGAGGTTTGTGGTCAAAGGCAAAGCCGTAGGCCGATGGTTGGTGGTGCTGTGGGTGGGGTACCATGTGAGGGTTAGGGCCAGCCAAAGTTTTCAGTGGTCACTCTTTGCATGTGTTTTGCAGTCTCAGTCGTTCGGATTTTGGGGCCCTTTGAGCAATATTGGAGAATGGCTGCCGAGGGCCGGTGGATTCGAGGTTTGTGGTCAAAGGCAAAGCCGTAGGCTGATCGTTGGTGGTGCTGTGGGTGGGGTACCATGTTAGGGTTAGGGCCAGCCAAAATTTTCAGTGGTCACTCTTTGCATGTGTTTTGCAGTCTCAGTCGTTCGTATTTTGGGGCCCTTTGAGCAATATTGGAGAATGGCTGCCGAGGGCTGGTAGATTCGAGGTTTGTGGTCAAAGGCAAAGCCGTAGGCCGATCGTTGGTGGTGCTGTGGGTGGGGTACCATGTGAGGGTTAGGGCCAGCCAAAGTTTTCAGTGGTCACTCTTTGCATGTGTTTTGCAGTCTCAGTCGTTCGGATTTTGGGGCCCTTTGAGCAATATTGGAGAATGGCTGCCGAGGGCCGGCAGATTCGAGGTTTGTGGTCAAAGGCAAAGCCGTAGGCCGATGGTTGGTGGTGCTGTGGGTGGGGTACCATGTGAGGGTTAGGGCCAGCCAAAGTTTTCAGTGGTCACTCTTTGCATGTGTTTTGCAGTCTCAGTCGTTCGGATTTTGGGGCCCTTTGAGCAATATTGGAGAATGGCTGCCGAGGGCTGGTAGATTCGAGGTTTGTGGTCAAAGGCAAAGCCGTAGGCCGATCGTTGGTGGTGCTGTGGGTGGGGTACCATGTTAGGGTTAGGGCCAGCCAAAGTTTTCAGTGGTCACTCTTTGCATGTGTTTGGCAGTCTCAGTCGTTCGGATTTTGGGGCCCTTTGAGCAATATTGGAGAATGGCTGCCGAGGGCTGGTAGATTCGAGGTTTGTGGTCAAAGGCAAAGCCGTAGGCCAATTGTTGGTGGTGCTGTGGGTGGGGTACCATGTGAGGGTTAGGGCCAGCCAAAGTTTTCAGTGGTCACTCTTTGCATGTGTTTTGCAGTCTCAGTCATTCGGATTTTGGGGCCCTTTGAGCAATATTGGAGAATGGCTGCCGAGGGCCGGCAGATTCGAGGTTTGTGGTCAAAGGCAAAGCCGTAGGCCGATGGTTGGTGGTGCTGTGGGTGGGGTACCATGTGAGGGTTAGGGCCAGCCAAAGTTTTCAGTGGTCACTCTTTGCATGTGTTTGGCAGTCTCAGTCGTTCGGATTTTGGGGCCCTTTGAGCAATATTGGAGAATGGCTGCCGAGGGCCGGTAGATTCGAGGTTTGTGGTCAAAGGCAAAGCCGTAGGCCAATCGTTGGTGGTGCTGTGGGTGGGGTACCATGTGAGGGTTAGGGCCAGCCAAAGTTTTCAGTGGTCACTCTTTGCATGTGTTTTGCAGTCTCAGTCGTTCGGATTTTGGAGCCCTTTGAGCAATATTGGAGAATGGCTGCAGAGGGCTGGTAGATTCGAGGTTTGTGGTCAAAGGCAAAGCCGTAGGCCGATCGTTGGTGGTGCTGTGGGTGGGGTACCATGTGAGGGTTAGGGCCAGCCAAAGTTTTCAGTGGTCACTCTTTGCATGTGTTTTGCAGTCTCAGTCGTTCGGATTTTGGGGCCCTTTGAGCAATATTGGAGAATGGCTGCCGAGGGCCGGTAGATTCGAGGTTTGTGGTCAAAGGCAAAGCCGTAGGCCGATCGTTGGTGGTGCTGTGGGTGGGGTACCATGTTAGGGTTAGGGCCAGCCAAAGTTTTCAGTGGTCACTCTTTGCATGTGTTTTGCAGTCTCAGTCGTTCGGATTTTGGAGCCCTTTGAGCAATATTGGAGAATGGCTGCCGAGGGCCGGCAGATTCGAGGTTTGTGGTCAAAGGCAAAGCCGTAGGCCGATCGTTGGTGGTGCTGTGGGTGGGGTACCATGTGAGGGTTAGGGCCAGCCAAAGTTTTCAGTGGTCACTCTTTGCATGTGTTTGGCAGTCTCAGTCGTTCGGATTTTGGGGCCCTTTGAGCAATATTGGAGAATGGCTGCCGAGGGCTGGTAGATTCAAGGTTTGTGGTCAAAGGCAAAGCCGTAGGCCGATGGTTGGTGGTGCTGTGGGTGGGGTACCATGTGAGGGTTAGGGCCAGCCAAAGTTTTCAGTGGTCACTCTTTGCATGTGTTTTGCAGTCTCAGTCGTTCGGATTTTGGCGCCCTTTGAGCAATATTGGAGAATGGCTGCCGAGGGCTGGTAGATTCGAGGTTTGTGGTCAAAGGCAAAGCCGTAGGCCGATCGTTGGTGGTGCTGTGGGTGGGGTACCATGTGAGGGTTAGGGCCAGCCAAAGTTTTCAGTGGTCACTCTTTGCATGTGTTTGGCAGTCTCAGTTGTTCGGATTTTGGGGCCCTTTGAGCAATATTGGAGAATGGCTGCCGAGGGCTGGCAGATTCGAGGTTTGTGGTCAAAGGCAAAGCCGTAGGCCGATCGTTGGTGGTGCTGTGGGTGGGGTACCATGTGAGGGTTAGGGCCAGCCAAAGTTTTCAGTGGTCATTCTTTGCATGTGTTTTGCAGTCTCAGTCGTTCGGATTTTGGGGCCCTTTGAGCAATATTGAAGAATGGCTGCCGAGGGCCGGTAGATTCGAGGTTTGTGGTCAAAGGCAAAGCCGTAGGCCGATGGTTGGTGGTGCTGTGGGTGGGGTACCATGTGAGGGTTAGGGCCAGCCAAAGTTTTCAGTGGTCACTCTTTGCATGTGTTTTGCAGTCTCAGTCGTTCGGATTTTGGGGCCCTTTGAGCAATATTGGAGAATGGCTGCCGAGGGCCGGCAGATTCGAGGTTTGTGGTCAAAGGCAAAGCCGTAGGCCGATGGTTGGTGGTGCTGTGGGTGGGGTACCATGTGAGGGTTAGGGCCAGCCAAAGTTTTCAGTGGTCACTCTTTGCATGTGTTTTGCAGTCTCAGTCGTTCGAATTTTGGGGCCCTTTGAGCAATATTGGAGAATGGCTGCCGAGGGCCGGTAGATTCGAGGTTTGTGGTCAAAGGCAAAGCCGTAGGCCGATCGTTGGTGGTGCTGTGGGTGGGGTACCATGTGAGGGTTAGGGCCAGCCAAAGTTTTCAGTGGTCACTCTTTGCATGTGTTTTGCAGTCTCCGTCGTTCGGATTTTGGGGCCCTTTGAGCAGTATTGGAGAATGGCTTCCGAGGGACGGTAGATTCGAGGTTTGTGGTCAAAGGCAAAGCCGTAGGCCGATCGTTGGTGGTGCTGTGGGTGGGGTACCATGTGAGAGTTAGGGCCAGCCAAAGTTTTCAATGGTCACTCTTTGCATGTGTTTTGCAGTCTCAGTCGTTCGGATTTTGGGGCCCTTTCAGCAATATTGGAGAATGGCTGCCGAGGGCCGGCAGATTCGAGGTTTGTGGTCAAAGGCAAAGCCGTAGGCCGATGGTTGGTGGTGCTGTGGGTGGGGTACCATGTGAGGGTTAGGGCCAGCCAAAGTTTTCAGTGGTCACTCTTTGCATGTGTTTTGCAGTCTCAGTCGTTCGGATTTTGGGGCCCTTTGAGCAATATTGGAGAATGGCTGCCGAGGGCCGGTGGATTCGAGGTTTGTGGTCAAAGGCAAAGCCGTAGGCCGATCGTTGGTGGTGCTGTGGGTGGGGTACCATGTTAGGGTTAGGGCCAGGCAAAATTTTCAGTGGTCACTCTTTGCATGTGTTTTGCAGTCTCAGTCGTTCGGATTTTGGGGCCCTTTGAGCAATATTGGAGAATGGCTGCCGAGGGCCGGTAGATTCGAGGTTTGTGGTCAAAGGCAAAGCCGTAGGCCGATCGTTGGTGGTGCTGTGGGTGGGGTACCATGTGAGGGTTAGGGCCAGCCAAAGTTTTCAGTGGTCACTCTTTGCATGTGTTTTGCAGTCTCAGTCGTTCGGATTTTGGGGCCCTTTGAGCAATATTGGAGAATGGCTGCCGAGGGCCGGCAGATTCGAGGTTTGTGGTCAAAGGCAAAGCCGTAGGCCGATGGTTGGTGGTGCTGTGGGTGGGGTACCATGTGAGGGTTAGGGCCAGGCCAAGTTTTCAGTGGTCACTCTTTGCATGTGTTTGGCAGTCTCAGTCGTTCGGATTTTGGGGCCCTTTGAGCAATATTGAAGAATGGCTGCCGAGGGCCGGTAGATTCGAGGTTTGTGGTCAAAGGCAAAGCCGTAGGCCGATCGTTGGTGGTGCTGTGGGTGGGGTACCATGTGAGGGTTAGGGCCAGCCAAAGTTTTCAGTGGTCACTCTTTGCATGTGTTTTGCAGTCTCAGTCGTTCGGATTTTGGGGCCCTTTGAGCAATATTGGAGAATGGCTGTCGAGGGCTGGTAGATTCGAGGTTTGTGGTCAAAGGCAAAGCCGTAGGCCGATCGTTGGTGGTGCTGTGGGTGGGGTACCATGTGAGGGTTAGGGCCAGCCAAAGTTTTCAGTGGTCACTCTTTGCATGTGTTTGGCAGTCTCAGTCGTTCGGATTTTGGGGCCCTTTGAGCAATATTGGAGAATGGCTGCCGAGGGCTCGCAGATTCGAGGTTTGTGGTCAAAGGCAAAGCCGTAGGCCGATCGTTGGTGGTGCTGTGGGTGGGGTACCATATGAGGGTTAGGGCCAGCCAAAGTTTTCAGTGGTCATTCTTTGCATGTGTTTTGCAGTCTCAGTCGTTCGGATTTTGGGGCCCTTTGAGCAATATTGAAGAATGGCTGCCGAGGGCCGGTAGATTCGAGGTTTGTGGTCAAAGGCAAAGCCGTAGGCCGATGGTTGGTGGTGCTGTGGGTGGGGTACCATGTGAGGGTTAGGGCCAGCCAAAGTTTTCAGTGGTCACTCTTTGCATGTGTTTTGCAGTCTCAGTCGTTCGGATTTTGGGGCCCTTTGAGCAATATTGGAGAATGGCTGCCGAGGGCCGGGAGATTCGAGGTTTGTGGTCAAAGGCAAAGCCGTAGGCCGATGGTTGGTGGTGCTGTGGGTGGGGTACCATGTGAGGGTTAGGGCCAGCCAAAGTTTTCAGTGGTCACTCTTTGCATGTGTTTGGCAGTCTCAGTCGTTCGGATTTTGGGGCCCTTTGAGCAATATTGGAGAATGGCTGCCGAGGGCCGGTAGATTCGAGGTTTGTGGTCAAAGGCAAAGCCGTAGGCCAATCGTTGGTGGTGCTGTGGGTGGGGTACCATGTGAGGGTTAGGGCCAGCCAAAGTTTTCAGTGGTCACTCTTTGCATGTGTTTTGCAGTCTCAGTCGTTCGGATTTTGGAGCCCTTTGAGCAATATTGGAGAATGGCTGCCGAGGGCTGGTAGATTCGAGGTTTGTGGTCAAAGGCAAAGCCGTAGGCCGATTGTTGGTGGTGCTGTGGGTGGGGTACCATGTGAGGGTTAGGGCCAGCCAAAGTTTTCAGTGGTCACTCTTTGCATGTGTTTTGCAGTTTCAGTCGTTTGGATTTTGGGGCCCTTTGAGCAATATTGGAGAATGGCTGCCGAGGGCCGGTAGATTCGAGGTTTGTGGTCAAAGGCAAAGCCGTAGGCCGATCTTTGGTGGTGCTGTGGGTGGGGTACCATGTTAGGGTTAGGGCCAGCCAAAGTTTTCAGTGGTCACTCTTTGCATGTGTTTTGCAGTCTCAGTCGTTCGGATTTTGGGGCCCTTTGAGCAATATTGGAGAATGGCTGCCGAGGGCTGGTAGATTCGAGGTTTGTGGTCAAAGGCAAAGCCGTAGGCCAATTGTTGGTGGTGCTGTGGGTGGGGTACCATGTGAGGGTTAGGGCCAGCCAAAGTTTTCAGTGGTCACTCTTTGCATGTGTTTTGCAGTCTCAGTCGTTCGGATTTTGGGGCCCTTTGAGCAATATTGGAGAATGGCTGCCGAGGGCCGGTGGATTCGAGGTTTGTGGTCAAAGGCAAAGCCGTAGGCCGATGGTTGGTGGTGCTGTGGGTGGGGTACCATGTGAGGGTTAGGGCCAGCCAAAGTTTTCAGTGGTCACTCTTTGCATGTGTTTGGCAGTCTCAGTCGTTCGGATTTTGGGGCCCTTTGAGCAATATTGGAGAATGGCTGCCGAGGGCCGGTAGATTCGAGGTTTGTGGTCAAAGGCAAAGCCGTAGGCCGATCGTTGGTGGTGCTGTGGGTGGGGTACCATGTGAGGGTTAGGGCCAGCCCAAGTTTTCAGTGGTCACTCTTTGCATGTGTTTTGCAGTCTCAGTCGTTCGAATTTTGGGGCCCTTTGAGCAATATTGGAGAATGGCTGCCGAGGGCTGGTAGATTCGAGGTTTGTGGTCAAAGGCAAAGCCGTAGGCCGATCGTTGGTGGTGCTGTGGGTGGGGTACCATGTGAGGGTTAGGGCCAGCCAAAGTTTTCAGTGGTCACTCTTTGCATGTGTTTTGCAGTCTCCGTCGTTCGGATTTTGGGGCCCTTTGAGCAGTATTGGAGAATGGCTTCCGAGGGACGGTAGATTCGAGGTTTGTGGTCAAAGGCAAAGCCGTAGGCCGATCGTTGGTGGTGCTGTGGGTGGGGTACCATGTGAGGGTTAGGGCCAGCCAAAGTTTTCAGTGGTCACTCTTTGCATGTGTTTTGCAGTCTCAGTCGTTCGGATTTTGGGGCCCTTTGAGCAATATTGGAGAATGGCTGCCGAGGGCCGGCAGATTCGAGGTTTGTGGTCAAAGGCAAAGCCGTAGGCCGATGGTTGGTGGTGCTGTGGGTGGGGTACCATGTGAGGGTTAGGGCCAGCCAAAGTTTTCAGTGGTCACTCTTTGCATGTGTTTTGCAGTCTCAGTCGTTCGGATTTTGGGGCCCTTTGAGCAATATTGGAGAATGGCTGCCGAGGGCCGGTAGATTCGAGGTTTGTGGTCAAAGGCAAAGCCGTAGGCCGATCGTTGGTGGTGCTGTGGGTGGGGTACCATGTGAGGGTTAGGGCCAGCCAAAATTTTCAGTGGTCACTCTTTGCATGTGTTTTGCAGTCTCAGTCGTTCGGATTTTGGGGCCCTTTGAGCAATATTGGAGAATGGCTGCCGAGGGCTGGTAGATTCGAGGTTTGTGGTCAAAGGCAAAGCCGTAGGCCGATGGTTGGTGGTGCTGTGGGTGGGGTACCATGTGAGGGTTAGGGCCAGCCAAAGTTTTCAGTGGTCACTCTTTGCATGTGTTTTGCAGTCTCAGTCGTTCGTATTTTGGGGCCCTTTGAGCAATATTGGAGAATGGCTGCCGAGGGCCGGTGGATTCGAGGTTTGTGGTCAAAGGCAAAGCCGTAGGCCGATCGTTGGTGGTGCTGTGGGTGGGGTACCATGTGAGGGTTAGGGCCAGCCAAAGTTTTCAGTGGTCACTCTTTGCATGTGTTTTGCAGTCTCAGTCGTTCGGATTTTGGGGCCCTCTGAGCAATATTGGAGAATGGCTGCCGAGGGCCGGTAGATTCGAGGTTTGTGGTCAAAGGCAAAGCCGTAGGCCGATCGTTGGTGGTGCTGTGGGTGGGGTACCATGTGAGGGTTAGGGCCAGCCAAAGTTTTCAGTGGTCACTCTTTGCATGTGTTTTGTAGTCTCAGTCGTTCGGATTTTGGGGCCCTTTGAGCAGTATTGGAGAATGGCTGCCGAGGGCCGGCAGATTCGAGGTTTGTGGTCAAAGGCAAAGCCGTAGGCCGATGGTTGGTGGTGCTCTGGGTGGGGTACCATGTGAGGGTTAGGGCCAGCCAAAGTTTTCAGTGGTCACTCTTTGCATGTGTTTTGCAGTCTCAGTCATTCGGATTTTGGGGCCCTTTGAGCAATATTGGAGAATGGCTGCCGAGGGCTGGTAGATTCGAGGTTTGTGGTCAAAGGCAAAGCCGTAGGCCGATGGTTGGTGGTGCTGTGGGTGGGGTACCATGTGAGGGTTAGGGCCAGCCAAAGTTTTCAGTGGTCACTCTTTGCATGTGTTTGGCAGTCTCAGTCGTTCGGATTTTGGAGCCCTTTGAGCAATATTGGAGAATGGCTGCCGAGGGCTGGTAGATTCGAGGTTTGTGGTCAAAGGCAAAGCCGTAGGCCGATCGTTGGTGGTGCTGTGGGTGGGGTACCATGTGAGGGTTAGGGCCAGCCAAAGTTTTCAGTGGTCACTCTTTGCATGTGTTTGGCAGTCTCAGTCATTCGGATTTTGGGGCCCTTTGAGCAATATTGGAGAATGGCTGCCGAGGGCTGGTAGATTCGAGGTTTGTGGTCAAAGGCAAAGCCGTAGGCCAATCGTTGGTGGTGCTGTGGGTGGGGTACCATGTGAGGGTTAGGGCCAGCCAAAGTTTTCAGTGGTCACTCTTTACATGTGTTTGGCAGTCTCAGTCGTTCTGATTTTGGAGCCCTTTGAGCAATATTGGAGAATGACTGCCGAGGGCTGGTAGATTCGAGGTTTGTGGTCAAAGGCAAAGCCGTAGGCCGATCGTTGGTGGTGCTGTGGGTGGGGTACCATGTGAGGGTTAGGGCCAGCCAAAGTTTTCAGTGGTCACTCTTTGCATGTGTTTGGCAGTCTCAGTCGTTCGGATTTTGGGGCCCTTTGAGCAATATTGGAGAATGGCTGCCGAGGGCCGGTAGATTCGAGGTTTGTGGTCAAAGGCAAAGCCGTAGGCCGATCGTTGGTGGTGCTGTGGGTGGGGTACCATGTTAGGGTTAGGGCCAGCCAAAGTTTTCAGTGGTCACTCTTTGCATGTGTTTTGCAGTCTCAGTCGTTCGGATTTTGGGGCCCTTTGAGCAATATTGGAGAATGGCTGCCGAGGGCCGGTAGATTCGAGGTTTGTGGTCAAAGGCAAAGCCGTAGGCCGATCGTTGGTGGTGCTGTGGGTGGGGTACCATGTGAGGGTTAGGGCCAGCCAAAGTTTTCAGTGGTCACTCTTTGCATGTGTTTGGCAGTCTCAGTCGTTCGGATTTTGGGGCCCTTTGAGCAATATTGGAGAATGGCTGCCGAGGGCTGGTAGATTCGAGGTTTGTGGTCAAAGGCAAAGCCGTAGGCCGATCGTTGGTGGTGCTGTGGGTGGGGTACCATGTTAGGGTTAGGGCCAGCCAAAGTTTTCAGTGGTCACTCTTTGCATGTGTTTTGCAGTCTCAGTCGTTCGGATTTTGGGGCCCTTTGAGCAATATTGGAGAATGGCTGCCGAGGGCTGGTAGATTCGAGGTTTGTGGTCAAAGGCAAAGCCATAGGCCGATCGTTGGTGGTGCTGTGGGTGGGGTACCATGTGAGGGTTAGGGCCAGCCAAAGTTTTCAGTGGTCACTCTTTGCATGTGTTTTGCAGTCTCAGTCGTTCGGATTTTGGGGCCCTTTGAGCAATATTGGAGAATGGCTGCCGAGGGCTGGTAGATTCGAGGTTTGTGGTCAAAGGCAAAGCCGTAGGCCGATCGTTGGTGGTGCTGTGGGTGGGGTACCATGTGAGGGTTAGGGCCAGCCAAAGTTTTCAGTGGTCACTCTTTGCATGTGTTTTGCAGTCTCAGTCGTTCGGATTTTGGGGCCCTTTGAGCAATATTGGAGAATGGCTGCCGAGGGCCGGTAGATTCGAGGTTTGTGGTCAAAGGCAAAGCCGTAGGCCGATGGTTGGTGGTGCTGTGGGTGGGGTACCATGTGAGGGTTAGGGCCAGCCAAAGTTTTCAGTGGTCACTCTTTGCATGTGTTTTGCAGTCTCAGTCGTTCGGATTTTGGGGCCCTTTGAGCAATATTGGAGAATGGCTGCCGAGGGCTGGTAGATTCGAGGTTTGTGGTCAAAGGCAAAGCCGTAGGCCGATCGTTGGTGGTGCTGTGGGTGGGGTACCATGTGAGGGTTAGGGCCAGCCAAAGGTTTCAGTGGTCACTCTTTGCATGTTTTGCAGTCTCAGTCGTTCGGATTTTGGGGCCCTTTGAGCAATATTGGAGAATGGCTGCCGAGGGCTGGTAGATTCGAAGTTTGTGGTCAAAGGCAAAGCAGTAGGCCAATCGTTGGTGGTGCTGTGGGTGGGGTACCATGTGAGGGTTAGGGCCAGCCAAAGTTTTCAGTGGTCACTCTTTGCATGTGTTTTGCAGTCTCAGTCGTTCGGATTTTGGAGCCCTTTGAGCAATATTGGAGAATGGCTGCCGAGGGCTGGTAGATTCGAGGTTTGTGGTCAAAGGCAAAGCCGTAGGCCGATGGTTGGTGGTGCTGTGGGTGGGGTACCATGTGAGGGTTAGGGCCAGCCAAAGTTTTCAGTGGTCACTCTTTGCATGTGTTTGGCAGTCTCAGTCGTTCGGATTTTGGGGCCCTTTGAGCAATATTGGAGAATGGCTGCCGAGGGCCGGCAGATTCGAGGTTTGTGGTCAAAGGCAAAGGCGTAGGCCGATGGTTGGTGGTGCTGTGGGTGGGGTACCATGTGAGGGTTAGGGCCAGCCAAAGTTTTCAGTGGTCACTCTTTGCATGTGTTTGGCAGTCTCAGTCGTTCGGATTTTGGGGCCCTTTGAGCAATATTGGAGAATGGCTGCCGAGGGCCGGTAGATTCGAGGTTTGTGGTCAAAGGCAAAGCCGTAGGCCGATCGTTGGTGGTGCTGTGGGTGGGGTACCATGTGAGGGTTAGGGCCAGCCAAAGTTTTCAGTGGTCACTCTTTGCATGTGTTTTGCAGTCTCAGTCGTTCGGATTTTGGAGCCCTTTGAGCAATATTGGAGAATGGCTGCCGAGGGCTGGTAGATTCGAGGTTTGTGCTCAAAGGCAAAGCCGTAGGCCGATCGTTGGTGGTGCTGTGGGTGGGGTACCATGTGAGGGTTAGGGCCAGCCAAAGTTTTCAGTGGTCACTCTTTGCATGTGTTTTGCAGTCTCAGTCGTTCGGATTTTGGGGCCCTTTGAGCAATATTGGAGAATGGCTGCCGAGGGCCGGTAGATTCGAGGTTTGTGGTCAAAGGCAAAGCCGTAGGCCGATCGTTGGTGGTGCTGTGGGTGGGGTACCATGTGAGGGTTAGGGCCAGCCAAAGTTTTCAGTGGTCTCTCTTTGCATGTGTTTTGCAGTCTCAGTCGTTCGGATTTTGGGGCCCTTTGAGCAATATTGGAGAATGGCTGCCGAGGGCTGGTAGATTCGAGGTTTGTGGTCAAAGGCAAAGCCGTAGGCCGATCGTTGGTGGTGCTGTGGGTGGGGTACCATGTTAGGGTTAGGGCCAGCCAAAGTTTTCAGTGGTCACTCTTTGCATGTGTTTGGCAGTCTCAGTCGTTCGGATTTTGGGGCCCTTTGAGCAATATTGGAGAATGGCTGCCGAGGGCTGGTAGATTCGAGGTTTGTGGTCAAAGGCAAAGCCGTAGGCCAATTGTTGGTGGTGCTGTGGGTGGGGTACCATGTGAGGGTTAGGGCCAGCCAAAGTTTTCAGTGGTCACTCTTTGCATGTGTTTTGCAGTCTCAGTCGTTCGGATTTTGGGGCCCTTTGAGCAATATTGGAGAATGGCTGCCGAGGGCCGGTGGATTCGAGGTTTGTGGTCAAAGGCAAAGCCGTAGGCCGATCGTTGGTGGTGCTGTGGGTGGGGTACCATGTGAGGGTTAGGGCCAGCCAAAGTTTTCAGTGGTCACTCTTTGCATGTGTTTTGCAGTCTCAGTCGTTCGGATTTTGGGGCCCTTTGAGCAATATTGGAGAATGGCTGCCGAGGGCCGGTAGATTCGAGGTTTGTGGTCAAAGGCAAAGCCGTAGGCCGATCGTTGGTGGTGCTGTGGGTGGGGTACCATGTGAGGGTTAGGGCCAGCCAAAGTTTTCAGTGGTCACTCTTTGCATGTGTTTTGCAGTCTCAGTCGTTCGGATTTTGGGGCCCTTTGAGCAGTATTGGAGAATGGCTGCCGAGGGCCGGCAGATTCGAGGTTTGTGGTCAAAGGCAAAGGCGTAGGCCGATCGTTGGTGGTGCTCTGGGTGGGGTACCATGTGAGGGTTAGGGCCAGCCAAAGTTTTCAGTGGTCACTCTTTGCATGTGTTTGGCAGTCTCAGTCGTTCGGATTTTGGGGCCCTTTGAGCAATATTGGAGAATGGCTGCCGAGGGCCGGTAGATTCGAGGTTTGTGGTCAAAGGCAAAGCCGTAGGCCAATCGTTGGTGGTGCTGTGGGTGGGGTACCATGTGAGGGTTAGGGCCAGCCAAAGTTTTCAGTGGTCACTGTTTGCATGTGTTTTGCAGTCTCAGTCGTTCGGACTTTGGAGCCCTTTGAGCAATATTGGAGAATGGCTGCCGAGGGCTGGTAGATTCGAGGTTTGTGGTCAAAGGCAAAGCCGTAGGCCGATGGTTGGTGGTGCTGTGCGTGGGGTACCATGTGAGGGTTAGGGCCAGCCAAAGTTTTCAGTGGTCACTCTTTGCATGTGTTTTGCAGTCTCAGTCGTTCGGATTTTGGGGCCCTTTGAGCAATATTGGAGAATGGCTGCCGAGGGCCGGTAGATTCGAGGTTTGTGGTCAAAGGCAAAGCCGTAGGCCAATCGTTGGTGGTACTGTGGGTGGGGTACCATGTGAGGGTTAGGGCCAGCCAAAGTTTTCAGTGGTCACTCTTTGCATGTGTTTTGCAGTCTCAGTCGTTCGGATTTTGGAGGCCTTTGAGCAATATTGGAGAATGGCTGCCGAGGGCTGGTAGATTCGAGGTTTGTGGTCAAAGGCAAAGCCGTAGGCCGATCGTTGGTGGTGCTGTGGGTGGGGTACCATGTGAGGGTTAGGGCCAGCCAAAGTTTTCAGTGGTCACTCTTTGCATGTGTTTTGCAGTCTCAGTCATTTGGATTTTGGGGCCCTTTGAGCAATATTGGAGAATGGCTGCCGAGGGCTGGTAGATTCGAGGTTTGTGGTCAAAGGCAAAGCCGTAGGCCGATCGTTGGTGGTGCTGTGGGTGGGGTACCATGTGAGGGTTAGGGCCAGCCAAAGTTTTCAGTGGTCACTCTTTGCATGTGTTTGGCAGTCTCAGTCGTTCGGATTTTGGGGCCCTTTGAGCAATATTGGAGAATGGCTGCCGAGGGCTGGTAGATTCAAGGTTTGTGGTCAAAGGCAAAGCCGTAGGCCGATCGTTGGTGGTGCTGTGGGTGGGGTACCATGTTAGGGTTAGGGCCAGCCAAAGTTTTCAGTGGTCACTCTTTGCATGTGTTTGGCAGTCTCAGTCGTTCGGATTTTGGGGCCCTTTGAGCAATATTGGAGAATGGCTGCCGAGGGCTGGTAGATTCGAGGTTTGTGGTCAAAGGCAAAGCCGTAGGCCGATCGTTGGTGGTGCTGTGGGTGGGGTACCATGTTAGGGTTAGGGCCAGCCAAAGTTTTCAGTGGTCACTCTTTGCATGTGTTTTGCAGTCTCAGTCGTTCGGATTTTGGGGCCCTTTGAGCAATATTGGAGAATGGCTGCCGAGGGCTGGTAGATTCGAGGTTTGTGGTCAAAGGCAAAGCCATAGGCCGATCGTTAGTGGTGCTGTGGGTGGGGTACCATGTGAGGGTTAGGGCCAGCCAAAGTTTTCAGTGGTCACTCTTTGCATGTGTTTTGCAGTCTCAGTCGTTCGGATTTTTGAGCCCTTTGAGCAATATTGGAGAATGGCTGCCGAGGGCTGGTAGATTCGAGGTTTGTGGTCAAAGGCAAAGCCGTAGGCCGATCGTTGGTGGTGCTGTGGGTGGGGTACCATGTGAGGGTTAGGGCCAGCCAAAGTTTTCAGTGGTCACTCTTTGCATGTGTTTTGCAGTCTCAGTCGTTCGGATTTTGGGGCCCTTTGAGCAATATTGGAGAATGGCTGCCGAGGGCTGGTAGATT
This sequence comes from Heliangelus exortis, assembly GCF_036169615.1. Classification (NCBI taxonomy): domain Eukaryota; kingdom Metazoa; phylum Chordata; class Aves; order Apodiformes; family Trochilidae; genus Heliangelus; species Heliangelus exortis. The sequence goes on along the minus strand of NC_092435.1, from coordinate 18,734,521 downwards.
CGAGGTTTGTGGTCAAAGGCAAAGCCGTAGGCCGATCGTTGGTGGTGCTGTGGGTGGGGTACCATGTGAGGGTTAGGGCCAGCCAAAGTTTTCAGTGGTCACTCTTTGCATGTGTTTTGCAGTCTCAGTCGTTCGGATTTTGGGGCCCTTTCAGCAATATTGGAGAATGGCTGCCGAGGGCTGGTAGATTCGAGGTTTGTGGTCAAAGGCAAAGCCGTAGGCTGATCGTTGGTGGTGCTGTGGGTGGGGTACCATGTGAGGGTTAGGGCCAGCCAAAGTTTTCAGTGGTCACTCTTTGCATGTGTTTTGCAGTCTCAGTCGTTCGGATTTTGGGGCCCTTTGAGCAGTATTGGAGAATGGCTTCCGAGGGACGGTAGATTCGAGGTTTGTGGTCAAAGGCAAAGCCGTAGGCCGATCGTTGGTGGTGCTGTGCGTGGGGTACCATGTGAGGGTTAGGGCCAGCCAAAGTTTTCAGTGGTCACTCTTTGCATGTGTTTTGCAGTCTCAGTCGTTCGGATTTTGGGGCCCTTTGAGCAATATTGGAGAATGGCTGCCGAGGGCTGGTATATTCGAGGTTTGTGGTCAAAGGCAAAGCCGTAGGCCAATCGTTGGTGGTGCTGTGGGTGGGGTACCATGTGAGGGTTAGGGCCAGCCAAAGTTTTCAGTGGTCACTCTTTGCATGTGTTTGGCAGTCTCAGTCGTTCGGATTTTGGGGCCCTTTGAGCAATATTGGAGAATGGCTGCCGAGGGCCGGTAGATTCGAGGTTTGTGGTCAAAGGCAAAGCCGTAGGCCGATCGTTGGTGGTGCTGTGGGTGGGGTACCATGTGAGGGTTAGGGCCAGCCAAAGTTTTCAGTGGTCACTCTTTGCATGTGTTTTGCAGTCTCAGTCGTTCGGATTTTGGGGCCCTTTGAGCAATATTGGAGAATGGCTGCCGAGGGCCGGTAGATTCGAGGTTTGTGGTCAAAGGCAAAGCCGTAGGCTGATCGTTGGTGGTGCTGTGGGTGGGGTACCATGTGAGGGTTAGGGCCAGCCAAAGTTTTCAGTGGTCACTCTTTGCATGTGTTTGGCAGTCTCAGTCGTTCGGATTTTGGGGCCCTTTGAGCAGTGTTGGAGAATGGCTGCCGAGGGACGGTAGATTCGAGGTTTGTGGTGAAAGGCAAAGCCGTAGGCCGATCGTTGGTGGTGCTGTGGGTGGGGTACCATGTGAGGGTTAGGGCCAGCCAAAGTTTTCAATGGTCACTCTTTGCATGTGTTTTGCAGTCTCAGTCGTTCGGATTTTGGGGCCCTTTCAGCAATATTGGAGAATGGCTGCCGAGGGCTGGTAGATTCGAGGTTTGTGGTCAAAGGCAAAGCCGTAGGCCGATCGTTGGTGGTGCTGTGGGTGGGGTACCATGTGAGGGTTAGGGCCAGCCAAAGTTTTCAATGGTCACTCTTTGCATGTGTTTTGCGGTCTCAGTCGTTCGGATTTTGGGGCCCTTTTAGCAATATTGGAGAATGGCTGCCGAGGGCTGGTAGATTCGAGGTTTGTGGTCAAAGGCAAAGCCGTAGGCCGATGGTTGGTGGTGCTGTGGGTGGGGTACCATGTGAGGGTTAGGGCCAGCCAAAGTTTTCAGTGGTCACTCTTTGCATGTGTTTTGCAGTCTCAGTCGTTCGGATTTTGGGGCCCTTTGAGCAGTATTGGAGAATGGCTTCCGAGGGACGGTAGATTCGAGGTTTGTGGTCAAAGGCAAAGCCGTAGGCCGATCGTTGGTGGTGCTGTGCGTGGGGTACCATGTGAGGGTTAGGGCCAGCCAAAGTTTTCAGTGGTCACTCTTTGCATGTGTTTTGCAGTCTCAGTCGTTCGGATTTTGGGGCCCTTTGAGCAATATTGGAGAATGGCTGCCGAGGGCTGGTATATTCGAGGTTTGTGGTCAAAGGCAAAGCCGTAGGCCAATCGTTGGTGGTGCTGTGGGTGGGGTACCATGTGAGGGTTAGGGCCAGCCAAAGTTTTCAGTGGTCACTCTTTGCATGTGTTTGGCAGTCTCAGTCGTTCGGATTTTGGGGCCCTTTGAGCAATATTGGAGAATGGCTGCCGAGGGCCGGTAGATTCGAGGTTTGTGGTCAAAGGCAAAGCCGTAGGCTGATCGTTGGTGGTGCTGTGGGTGGGGTACCATGTGAGGGTTAGGGCCAGCCAAAGTTTTCAGTGGTCACTCTTTGCATGTGTTTGGCAGTCTCAGTCGTTCGGATTTTGGGGCCCTTTGAGCAGTATTGGAGAATGGCTGCCGAGGGACGGTAGATTCGAGGTTTGTGGTCAAAGGCAAAGCCGTAGGCCGATCGTTGGTGGTGCTGTGGGTGGGGTACCATGTGAGGGTTAGGTCCATCCAAAGTTTTCAGTGGTCACTCTTTGCATGTGTTTTGCAGTCTCAGTCGTTCGGATTTTGGGGCCCTTTGAGCAATATTGGAGAATGGCTGCCGAGGGCAGGTAGATTCGAGGTTTGTGGTCAAAGGCAAAGCCGTAGGCCGATCGTTGGTGGTGCTGTAGGTGGGGTACCATGTGAGGGTTAGGGCCAGCCAAAGTTTTCAGTGGTCACTCTTTGCATGTGTTTCGCAGTCTCAGTCGTTCGGATTTTGGGGCCCTTTGAGCAATATTGGAGAATGGCTGCCGAGGGCTGGTAGATTCGAGGTTTGTGGTCAAAGGCAAAGCCGTAGGCCGATCGTTGGTGGTGCTGTGGGTGGGGTACCATGTGAGGGTTAGGGCCAGCCAAAGTTTTCAGTGGTCACTCTTTGCATGTGTTTTGCAGTCTCAGTCGTTCGGATTTTGGGGCCCTTTGAGCAATATTGGAGAATGGCTGCCGAGGGCTGGTAGATTCGAGGTTTGTGGTCAAAGGCAAAGCCGTAGGCCGATCGTTGGTGGTGCTGTGGGTGGGGTACCATGTGAGGGTTAGGGCCAGCCAAAGTTTTCAGTGGTCACTCTTTGCATGTGTTTTGCAGTCTCAGTCGTTCGGATTTTGGGGCCCTTTCAGCAATATTGGAGAATGGCTGCCGAGGGCCGGTAGATTCGAGGTTTGTGGTCAAAGGCAAAGCCGTAGGCCGATCGTTGGTGGTGCTGTGGGTGGGGTACCATGTGAGGGTTAGGGCCAGCCAAAGTTTTCAGTGGTCACTCTTTGCATGTGTTTTGCAGTCTCAGTCGTTCGGATTTTGGGGCCCTTTGAGCAATATTGGAGAATGGCTGCCGAGGGCCGGTAGATTCGAGGTTTGTGGTCAAAGGCAAAGCCGTAGGCCGATCGTTGGTGGTGCTGTGGGTGGGGTACCATGTGAGGGTTAGGGCCAGCCAAAGTTTTCAGTGGTCACTCTTTGCATGTGTTTCGCAGTCTCAGTCGTTCGGATTTTGGGGCCCTTTGAGCAATATTGGAGAATGGCTGCCGAGGGCAGGTAGATTCGAGGTTTGTGGTCAAAGGCAAAGCCGTAGGCCGATCGTTGGTGGTGCTGTGGGTGGGGTACCATGTGAGGGTTAGGGCCAGCCAAAGTTTTCAGTGGTCACTCTTTGCATGTGTTTTGCAGTCTCAGTCGTTCGGATTTTGGGGCCCTTTGAGCAATATTGGAGAATGGCTGCGGAGGGCCGGTGGATTCGAGGTTTGTGGTCAAACGCAAAGCCGTAGGCCGATCGTTGGTGGTGCTGTGGGTGGGGTACCATGTGACGGTTAGGGCCAGCCAAAGTTTTCAGTGGTCACTCTTTGCATGTGTTTGGCAGTCTCAGTCGTTCGGATTTTGGGGCCCTTTGAGCAATATTGGAGAATGGCTGCCGAGGGCTGGTAGATTCGAGGTTTGTGGTCAAACGCAAAGCCGTAGGCCGATCGTTGGTGGTGCTGTGGGTGGGGTACCATGTGAGGGTTAGGGCCAGCCAAAGTTTTCAGTGGTCACTCTTTGCATGTGTTTGGCAGTCTCAGTCGTTCGGATTTTGGGGCCCTTTGAGCAATATTGGAGAATGGCTGCCGAGGGCCGGTAGATTCGAGGTTTGTGGTCAAAGGCAAAGCCGTAGGCCGATCGTTGGTGGTGCTGTTGGTGGGGTACCATGTGAGGGTTAGGGCCAGCCAAAGTTTTCAGTGGTCACTCTTTGCATGTGTTTTGCAGTCTCAGTCGTTCGGATTTTGGGGCCCTTTGAGCAATATTGGAGAATGGCTGCCGAGGGCCGGTAGATTCGAGGTTTGTGGTCAAAGGCAAAGCCGTAGGCCGATGGTTGGTGGTGCTGTGGGTGGGGTACCATGTGAGGGTTAGGGCCAGCCAAAGTTTTCAGTGGTCACTCTTTGCATGTGTTTTGCAGTCTCAGTCGTTCGGATTTTGGGGCCCTTTGAGCAATATTGGAGAATGGCTGCCGAGGGCCGGTAGATTCGAGGTTTGTGGTCAAAGGCAAAGCCGTAGGCCGATCGTTGGTGGTGCTGTGGGTGGGGTACCATGTGAGGGTTAGGGCCAGCCAAAGTTTTCAGTGGTCACTCTTTGCATGTGTTTTGCAGTCTCAGTCGTTCGGATTTTTGGGCCCTTTCAGCAATATTGGAGAATGGCTGCCGAGGGCTGGTAGATTCGAGGTTTGTGGTCAAAGGCAAAGCCGTAGGCCAATCGTTGGTGGTGCTGTGGGTGGGGTACCATGTGAGGGTTAGGGCCAGCCAAAGTTTTCAGTGGTCACTCTTTGCATGTGTTTTGCAGTCTCAGTCGTTCGGATTTTGGGGCCCTTTCAGCAATATTGGAGAATGGCTGCCGAGGGCCGGCAGATTCGAGGTTTGTGGTCAAAGGCAAAGCCGTAGGCCGATCGTTGGTGGTGCTGTGGGTGGGGTACTATGTGAGGGTAAGGGCCAGCCAAAGTTTTCAGTGGTCACTCTTTGCATGTGTTTGGCAGTCTCAGTCGTTCGGATTTTGGGGCCCTTTGAGCAATATTGGAGAATGGCTGCCGAGGGCCGGTAGATTCGAGGTTTGTGGTCAAAGGCAAAGCCGTAGGCCAATCGTTGGTGGTGCTGTGGGTGGGGTACCATGTGAGGGTTAGGGCCAGCCAAAGTTTTCAGTGGTCACTCTTTGCATGTGTTTTGCAGTCTCAGTCGTTCGGATTTTGGAGCCCTTTGAGCAATATTGGAGAATGGCTGCCGAGGGCTGGTAGATTCGAGGTTTGTGGTCAAAGGCAAAGCCGTAGGCCGATCGTTGGTGGTGCTGTGGGTAGGGTACCATGTGAGGGTTAGGGCCAGCCAAAGTTTTCAGTGGTCACTCTTTGCATGTGTTTTGCAGTCTCAGTCGTTCGGATTTTGGGGCCCTTTGAGCAATATTGGAGAATGGCTGCCGAGGGCTGGTAGATTCGAGGTTTGTGGTTAAAGGCAAAGCCGTAGGCCGATCGTTGGTGGTGCTGTGGGTGGGGTACCATGTGAGGGTTAGGGCCAGCCAAAGTTTTCAGTGGTCACTCTTTGCATGTGTTTTGCAGTCTCAGTCGTTCGGATTTTGGGGCCCTTTGAGCAATATTGGAGAATGGCTGCCGAGGGCTGGTAGATTCGAGGTTTGTGGTCAAAGGCAAAGCCGTAGGCCGATCGTTGGTGGTGCTGTGGGTGGGGTACCATGTGAGGGTTAGGGCCAGCCAAAGTTTTCAGTGGTCACTCTTTGCATGTGTTTGGCAGTCTCAGTCGTTCGGATTTTGGGGCCCTTTGAGCAATATTGGAGAATGGCTGCCGAGGGCCGGTAGATTCGAGGTTTGTGGTCAAAGGCAAAGCCGTAGGCCGATGGTTGGTGGTGCTGTGGGTGGGGTACCATGTGAGGGTTAGGGCCAGCCAAAGTTTTCAGTGGTCACTCTTTGCATGTGTTTTGCAGTCTCAGTCGTTCGGATTTTGGGGCCCTTTCAGCAATATTGGAGAATGGCTGCCGAGGGCTGGTAGATTCGAGGTTTGTGGTCAAAGGCAAAGCCGTAGGCCAATCGTTGGTGGTGCTGTGGGTGGGGTACTATGTGAGGGTTAGGGCCAGCCAAAGTTTTCAGTGGTCACTCTTTGCATGTGTTTTGCAGTCTCAGTCGTTCGGATTTTGGGGCCCTTTGAGCAATATTGGAGAATGGCTGCCGAGGGCCGGTAGATTCGAGGTTTGTGGTCAAAGGCAAAGCCGTAGGCCGATCGTTGGTGGTGCTGTGGGTGGGGTACCATGTGAGGGTTAGGGCCAGCCAAAGTTTTCAGTGGTCACTCTTTGCATGTGTTTGGCAGTCTCAGTCGTTCGGATTTTGGGGCCCTTTGACCAGTATTGGAGAATGGCTGCCGAGGGACGGTAGATTCGAGGTTTGTGGTCAAAGGCAAAGCCGTAGGCCGATCGTTGGTGGTGCTGTGGGTGGGGTACCATGTGAGGGTTAGGGCCAGCCAAAGTTTTCAGTGGTCACTCTTTGCATGTGTTTGGCAGTCTCAGTCGTTCGGATTTTGGGGCCCTTTGAGCAATATTGGAGAATGGCTGCCGAGGGCCGGTAGATTCGAGGTTTGTGGTCAAAGGCAAAGCCGTAGGCCGATCGTTGGTGGTGCTGTGGGTGGGGTACCATGTGAGGGTTAGGGCCAGCCAAAGTTTTCAGTGGTCACTCTTTGCATGTGTTTTGCAGTCTCAGTCGTTCGGATTTTGGGGCCCTTTGAGCAATATTGGAGAATGGCTGCCGAGGGCTGGTAGATTCGAGGTTTGTGGTCAAAGGCAAAGCCGTAGGCCGATCGTTGGTGGTGCTGTGGGTGGGGTACCATGTGAGGGTAAGGGCCAGCCAAAGTTTTCAGTGGTCACTCTTTGCATGTGTTTTGCAGTCTCAGTCGTTCGGATTTTGGGGCCCTTTGAGCAATATTGGAGAATGGCTGCCGAGGGCCGGTAGATTCGAGGTTTGTGGTCAAAGGCAAAGCCGTAGGCCGATCGTTGGTGGTGCTGTGGGTGGGGTACCATGTGAGGGTTAGGGCCAGCCAAAGTTTTCAGTGGTCACTCTTTGCATGTGTTTCGCAGTCTCAGTCGTTCGGATTTTGGGGCCCTTTGAGCAATATTGGAGAATGGCTGCCGAGGGCTGGTAGATTCGAGGTTTGTGGTCAAAGGCAAAGCCGTAGGCCGATCGTTGGTGGTGCTGTGGGTGGGGTACCATGTGAGGGTAAGGGCCAGCCAAAGTTTTCAGTGGTCACTCTTTGCATGTGTTTTGCAGTCTCAGTCGTTCGGATTTTGGAGCCCTTTGAGCAATATTGGAGAATGGCTGCCGAGGGCTGGTAGATTCGAGGTTTGTGGTCAAAGGCAAAGCCGTAGGCCGATCGTTGGTGGTGCTGTGGGTAGGGTACCATGTGAGGGTTAGGGCCAGCCAAAGTTTTCAGTGGTCACTCTTTGCATGTGTTTTGCAGTCTCAGTCGTTCGGATTTTGGGGCCCTTTGAGCAATATTGGAGAATGGCTGCCGAGGGCTGGTAGATTCGAGGTTTGTGGTCAAAGGCAAAGCCGTAGGCCGATCGTTGGTGGTGCTGTGGGTGGGGTACCATGTGAGGGTTAGGGCCAGCCAAAGTTTTCAGTGGTCACTCTTTGCATGTGTTTGGCAGTCTCAGTCGTTCGGATTTTGGGGCCCTTTGAGCAATATTGGAGAATGGCTGCCGAGGGCCGGTAGATTCGAGGTTTGTGGTCAAAGGCAAAGCCGTAGGCCGATGGTTGGTGGTGCTGTGGGTGGGGTACCATGTGAGGGTTAGGGCCAGCCAAAGTTTTCAGTGGTCACTCTTTGCATGTGTTTGGCAGTCTCAGTCGTTCGGATTTTGGGGCCCTTTGACCAGTATTGGAGAATGGCTGCCGAGGGCCGGTAGATTCGAGGTTTGTGGTCAAAGGCAAAGCCGTAGGCCAATCGTTGGTGGTGCTGTGGGTGGGGTACTATGTGAGGCTTAGGGCCAGCCAAAGTTTTCAGTGGTCACTCTTTGCATGTGTTTTGCAGTCTCAGTCGTTCGGATTTTGGGGCCCTTTGAGCAATATTGGAGAATGGCTGCCGAGGGCTGGTAGATTCGAGGTTTGTGGTCAAAGGCAAAGCCGTAGGCCGATCGTTGGTGGTGCTGTGGGTGGGGTACCATGTGAGGGTTAGGGCCAGCCAAAGTTTTCAGTGGTCACTCTTTGCATGTGTTTGGCAGTCTCAGTCGTTCGGATTTTGGGGCCCTTTGACCAGTATTGGAGAATGGCTGCCGAGGGACGGTAGATTCGAGGTTTGTGGTCAAAGGCAAAGCCGTAGGCCGATCGTTGGTGGTGCTGTGGGTGGGGTACCATGTGAGGGTTAGGGCCAGCCAAAGTTTTCAGTGGTCACTCTTTGCATGTGTTTGGCAGTCTCAGTCGTTCGGATTTTGGGGCCCTTTGAGCAATATTGGAGAATGGCTGCCGAGGGCCGGTAGATTCGAGGTTTGTGGTCAAAGGCAAAGCCGTAGGCCGATCGTTGGTGGTGCTGTGGGTGGGGTACCATGTGAGGGTTAGGGCCAGCCAAAGTTTTCAGTGGTCACTCTTTGCATGTGTTTTGCAGTCTCAGTCGTTCGGATTTTGGGGCCCTTTGAGCAATATTGGAGAATGGCTGCCGAGGGCTGGTAGATTCGAGGTTTGTGGTCAAAGGCAAAGCCGTAGGCCGATCGTTGGTGGTGCTGTGGGTGGGGTACCATGTGAGGGTTAGGGCCAGCCAAAGTTTTCAGTGGTCACTCTTTGCATGTGTTTTGCAGTCTCAGTCGTTCGGATTTTGGGGCCCTTTGAGCAATATTGGAGAATGGCTGCCGAGGGCCGGTAGATTCGAGGTTTGTGGTCAAAGGCAAAGCCGTAGGCCGATCGTTGGTGGTGCTGTGGGTGGGGTACCATGTGAGGGTTAGGGCCAGCCAAAGTTTTCAGTGGTCACTCTTTGCATGTGTTTGGCAGTCTCAGTCGTTCGGATTTTGGGGCCCTTTGACCAGTATTGGAGAATGGCTGCCGAGGGCCGGTAGATTCGAGGTTTGTGGTCAAAGGCAAAGCCGTAGGCCAATCGTTGGTGGTGCTGTGGGTGGGGTACTATGTGAGGCTTAGGGCCAGCCAAAGTTTTCAGTGGTCACTCTTTGCATGTGTTTTGCAGTCTCAGTCGTTCGGATTTTGGAGCCCTTTGAGCAATATTGGAGAATGGCTGCCGAGGGCTGGTAGATTCGAGGTTTGTGGTCAAAGGCAAAGCCGTAGGCCGATCGTTGGTGGTGCTGTGGGTGGGGTACCATGTGAGGGTTAGGGCCAGCCAAAGTTTTCAGTGGTCACTCTTTGCATGTGTTTGGCAGTCTCAGTCGTTCGGATTTTGGGGCCCTTTGACCAGTATTGGAGAATGGCTGCCGAGGGACGGTAGATTCGAGGTTTGTGGTCAAAGGCAAAGCCGTAGGCCGATCGTTGGTGGTGCTGTGGGTGGGGTACCATGTGAGGGTTAGGGCCAGCCAAAGTTTTCAGTGGTCACTCTTTGCATGTGTTTTGCAGTCTCAGTCGTTCGGATTTTGGGGCCCTTTGAGCAATATTGGAGAATGGCTGCCGAGGGCCGGTAGATTCGAGGTTTGTGGTCAAAGGCAAAGCCGTAGGCCGATCGTTGGTGGTGCTGTGGGTGGGGTACCATGTGAGGGTTAGGGCCAGCCAAAGTTTTCAGTGGTCACTCTTTGCATGTGTTTCGCAGTCTCAGTCGTTCGGATTTTGGGGCCCTTTGAGCAATATTGGAGAATGGCTGCCGAGGGCTGGTAGATTCGAGGTTTGTGGTCAAAGGCAAAGCCGTAGGCCGATCGTTGGTGGTGCTGTGGGTGGGGTACCATGTGAGGGTTAGGGCCAGCCAAAGTTTTCAGTGGTCACTCTTTGCATGTGTTTGGCAGTCTCAGTCGTTCGGATTTTGGGGCCCTTTGACCAGTATTGGAGAATGGCTGCCGAGGGACGGTAGATTCGAGGTTTGTGGTCAAAGGCAAAGCCGTAGGCCGATCGTTGGTGGTGCTGTGGGTGGGGTACCATGTGAGGGTTAGGGCCAGCCAAAGTTTTCAGTGGTCACTCTTTGCATGTGTTTGGCAGTCTCAGTCGTTCGGATTTTGGGGCCCTTTGAGCAATATTGGAGAATGGCTGCCGAGGGCCGGTAGATTCGAGGTTTGTGGTCAAAGGCAAAGCCGTAGGCCGATCGTTGGTGGTGCTGTGGGTGGGGTACCATGTGAGGGTTAGGGCCAGCCAAAGTTTTCAGTGGTCACTCTTTGCATGTGTTTTGCAGTCTCAGTCGTTCGGATTTTGGGGCCCTTTGAGCAATATTGGAGAATGGCTGCCGAGGGCTGGTAGATTCGAGGTTTGTGGTCAAAGGCAAAGCCGTAGGCCGATCGTTGGTGGTGCTGTGGGTGGGGTACCATGTGAGGGTTAGGGCCAGCCAAAGTTTTCAGTGGTCACTCTTTGCATGTGTTTTGCAGTCTCAGTCGTTCGGATTTTGGGGCCCTTTGAGCAATATTGGAGAATGGCTGCCGAGGGCCGGTAGATTCGAGGTTTGTGGTCAAAGGCAAAGCCGTAGGCCGATCGTTGGTGGTGCTGTGGGTGGGGTACCATGTGAGGGTTAGGGCCAGCCAAAGTTTTCAGTGGTCACTCTTTGCATGTGTTTGGCAGTCTCAGTCGTTCGGATTTTGGGGCCCTTTGACCAGTATTGGAGAATGGCTGCCGAGGGCCGGTAGATTCGAGGTTTGTGGTCAAAGGCAAAGCCGTAGGCCAATCGTTGGTGGTGCTGTGGGTGGGGTACTATGTGAGGCTTAGGGCCAGCCAAAGTTTTCAGTGGTCACTCTTTGCATGTGTTTTGCAGTCTCAGTCGTTCGGATTTTGGAGCCCTTTGAGCAATATTGGAGAATGGCTGCCGAGGGCTGGTAGATTCGAGGTTTGTGGTCAAAGGCAAAGCCGTAGGCCGATCGTTGGTGGTGCTGTGGGTGGGGTACCATGTGAGGGTTAGGGCCAGCCAAAGTTTTCAGTGGTCACTCTTTGCATGTGTTTGGCAGTCTCAGTCGTTCGGATTTTAGGGCCCTTTGACCAGTATTGGAGAATGGCTGCCGAGGGACGGTAGATTCGAGGTTTGTGGTCAAAGGCAAAGCCGTAGGCCGATCGTTGGTGGTGCTGTGGGTGGGGTACCATGTGAGGGTTAGGGCCAGCCAAAGTTTTCAGTGGTCACTCTTTGCATGTGTTTGGCAGTCTCAGTCGTTCGGATTTTGGGGCCCTTTGAGCAATATTGGAGAATGGCTGCCGAGGGCCGGTAGATTCGAGGTTTGTGGTCAAAGGCAAAGCCGTAGGCCGATCGTTGGTGGTGCTGTGGGTGGGGTACCATGTGAGGGTTAGGGCCAGCCAAAGTTTTCAGTGGTCACTCTTTGCATGTGTTTTGCAGTCTCAGTCGTTCGGATTTTGGGGCCCTTTGAGCAATATTGGAGAATGGCTGCCGAGGGCTGGTAGATTCGAGGTTTGTGGTCAAAGGCAAAGCCGTAGGCCGATCGTTGGTGGTGCTGTGGGTGGGGTACCATGTGAGGGTAAGGGCCAGCCAAAGTTTTCAGTGGTCACTCTTTGCATGTGTTTTGCAGTCTCAGTCGTTCGGATTTTGGGGCCCTTTGAGCAATATTGGAGAATGGCTGCCGAGGGCCGGTAGATTCGAGGTTTGTGGTCAAAGGCAAAGCCGTAGGCCGATCGTTGGTGGTGCTGTGGGTGGGGTACCATGTGAGGGTTAGGGCCAGCCAAAGTTTTCAGTGGTCACTCTTTGCATGTGTTTCGCAGTCTCAGTCGTTCGGATTTTGGGGCCCTTTGAGCAATATTGGAGAATGGCTGCCGAGGGCTGGTAGATTCGAGGTTTGTGGTCAAAGGCAAAGCCGTAGGCCGATCGTTGGTGGTGCTGTGGGTGGGGTACCATGTGAGGGTTAGGGCCAGCCAAAGTTTTCAGTGGTCACTCTTTGCATGTGTTTTGCAGTCTCAGTCGTTCGGATTTTGGGGCCCTTTGAGCAATATTGGAGAATGGCTGCCGAGGGCTGGTAGATTCGAGGTTTGTGGTCAAAGGCAAAGCCGTAGTCCGATCGTTGGTGGTGCTGTGGGTGGGGTACCATGTGAGGGTTAGGGCCAGCCAAAGTTTTCAGTGGTCACTCTTTGCATGTGTTTTGCAGTCTCAGTCGTTCGGATTTTGGGGCCCTTTCAGCAATATTGGAGAATGGCTGCCGAGGGCCGGCAGATTCGAGGTTTGTGGTCAAAGGCAAAGCCGTAGGCCGATCGTTGGTGGTGCTGTGGGTGGGGTACCATGTGAGGGTTAGGGCCAGCCAAAGTTTTCAGTGGTCACTCTTTGCATGTGTTTCGCAGTCTCAGTCGTTCGGATTTTGGGGCCCTTTGAGCAATATTGGAGAATGGCTGCCGAGGGCCGGTAGATTCGAGGTTTGTGGTCAAAGGCAAAGCCGTAGGCCGATCGTTGGTGGTGCTGTGGGTGGGGTACCATGTGAGGGTTAGGGCCAGCCAAAGTTTTCAGTGGTCACTCTTTGCATGTGTTTGGCAGTCTCAGTTGTTCGGATTTTGGGGCCCTTTGAGCAATATTGGAGAATGGCTGCCGAGGGCTGGTAGATTCGAGGTTTGTGGTCAAAGGCAAAGCCGTAGGCCGATCGTTGGTGGTGCTGTGGGTGGGGTACCATGTGAGGGTTAGGGCCAGCCAAAGTTTTCAGTGGTCACTCTTTGCATGTGTTTTGCAGTCTCAGTCGTTCGGATTTTGGAGCCCTTTGAGCAATATTGGAGAATGGCTGCCGAGGGCTGGTAGATTCGAGGTTTGTGGTCAAAGGCAAAGCCGTAGGCCGATCGTTGGTGGTGCTGTGGGTAGGGTACCATGTGAGGGTTAGGGCCAGCCAAAGTTTTCAGTGGTCACTCTTTGCATGTGTTTTGCAGTCTCAGTCGTTCGGATTTTGGGGCCCTTTGAGCAATATTGGAGAATGGCTGCCGAGGGCTGGTAGATTCGAGGTTTGTGGTCAAAGGCAAAGCCGTAGGCCAATCGTTGGTGGTGCTGTGGGTGGGGTACCATGTGAGGGTTAGGGCCAGCCAAAGTTTTCAGTGGTCACTCTTTGCATGTGTTTGGCAGTCTCAGTCGTTCGGATTTTGGGGCCCTTTGAGCAATATTGGAGAATGGCTGCCGAGGGCCGGTAGATTCGAGGTTTGTGGTCAAAGGCAAAGCCGTAGGCCGATGGTTGGTGGTGCTGTGGGTGGGGTACCATGTGAGGGTTAGGGCCAGCCAAAGTTTTCAGTGGTCACTCTTTGCATGTGTTTGGCAGTCTCAGTCGTTCGGATTTTGGGGCCCTTTGACCAGTATTGGAGAATGGCTTCCGAGGGACGGTAGATTCGAGGTTTGTGGTCAAAGGCAAAGCCGTAGGCCGATCGTTGGTGGTGCTGTGGGTGGGGTACCATGTGAGGGTTAGGGCCAGCCAAAGTTTTCAGTGGTCACTCTTTGCATGTGTTTCGCAGTCTCAGTCGTTCGGATTTTGGGGCCCTTTGAGCAATATTGGAGAATGGCTGCCGAGGGCTGGTAGATTCGAGGTTTGTGGTCAAAGGCAAAGCCGTAGGCCAATCGTTGGTGGTGCTGTGGGTGGGGTACCATGTGAGGGTTAGGGCCAGCCAAAGTTTTCAGTGGTCACTCTTTGCATGTGTTTTGCAGTCTCAGTCGTTCAGATTTTGGAGCCCTTTGAGCAATATTGGAGAATGGCTGCCGAGGGCTGGTAGATTCGAGGTTTGTGGTCAAAGGCAAAGCCGTAGGCCGATCGTTGGTGGTGCTGTGGGTGGGGTACCATGTGAGGGTTAGGGCCAGCCAAAGTTTTCAGTGGTCACTCTTTGCATGTGTTTTGCAGTCTCAGTCGTTCGGATTTTGGGGCCCTTTGAGCAATATTGGAGAATGGCTGCCGAGGGCTGGTAGATTCGAGGTTTGCGGTCAAACGCAAAGCCGTAGGCCGATGGTTGGTGGTGCTGTGCGTGGGGTACCATGTGAGGGTTAGGGCCAGCCAAAGTTTTCAGTGGTCACTCTTTGCATGTGTTTTGCAGTCTCAGTCGTTCGGATTTTGGGGCCCTTTGAGCAATATTGGAGAATGGCTGCCGAGGGCCGGTAGATTCGAGGTTTGTGGTCAAAGGCAAAGCCGTAGGCCCATCGTTGGTGGTGTTGTGCGTGGGGTACATGTGAGGGTTAGGGCCAGCCAAAGTTTTCAGTGGTCACTCTTTGCATGTGTTTTGCAGTCTCAGTCGTTCGGATTTTGGGGCCCTTTGAGCAATATTGGAGAATGGCTGCCGAGGGCCGGTAGATTCGAGGTTTCTGGTCAAACGCAAAGCCGTAGGCCGATCGTTGGTGGTGCTGTGGGTGGGGTACCATGTGAGGGTTAGGGCCAGCCAAAGTTTTCAGTTGTCACTCTTTGCATGTGTTTTGCAGTCTCAGTCGTTCGGATTTTGGGGCCCTTTGAGCAATATTGGAGAATGGCTGCCGAGGGCCGGTAGATTCGAGGTTTGTGGTCAAATGCAAAGCCGTAGGCCGATTGTTGGTGGTGCTGTGGGTGGGGTACCATGTGAGGGTTAGAGCCATCCAAAGTTTTCAGTGGTCACTCTTTGTATGTGTTTCGCAGTCTCAGTCGTTCGGATTTTGGGGCCCTTTGAGCAATATTGGAGAAAGGCTGCCGAGGGATGGTAGATTCGAGGTTTGTGGTCAAACGCAAAGCCGTAGGCCAATCGTTGGTGGTGCTGTGGGTGGGGTACCATGTGAGGGTTAGGGCCAGCCAAAGTTTTCAGTGGTCACTCTTTGCATGTGTTTCGCAGTCTCAGTCGTTCGGATTTTGGGGCCCTTTGAGCAATATTGGAGAATGGCTGCCGAGGGCTGGTAGATTCGAGGTTTGCGGTCAAACGCAAAGCCGTAGGCCGATGGTTGGTGGTGCTGTGCGTGGGGTACCATGTGAGGGTTAGGGCCAGCCAAAGTTTTCAGTGGTCACTCTTTGCATGTGTTTTGCAGTCTCAGTCGTTCGGATTTTGGGGCCCTTTGAGCAATATTGGAGAATGGCTGCCGAGGGCCGGTAGATTCGAGGTTTGTGGTCAAAGGCAAAGCCGTAGGCCGATCGTTGGTGGTGTTGTGCGTGGGGTACATGTGAGGGTTAGGGCCAGCCAAAGTTTTCAGTGGTCACTCTTTGCATGTGTTTTGCAGTCTCAGTCGTTCGGATTTTGGGGCCCTTTGAGCAATATTGGAGAATGGCTGCCGAGGGCCGGTAGATTCGAGGTTTGTGGTCAAAGGCAAAGCCGTAGGCCGATCGTTGGTGGTGCTGTGGGTGGGGTACCATGTGAGGGTTAGGGCCAGCCAAAGTTTTCAGTGGTCACTCTTTGCATGTGTTTTGCAGTCTCAGTCGTTCGGATTTTGGGGCCCTTTGAGCAATATTGGAGAATGGCTGCCGAGGGCTGGTAGATTCGAGGTTTGTGGTCAAACGCAAAGCCGTAGGCCAATTGTTGGTGGTGCTGTGGGTGGGGTACCATGTGAGGGTTAGGGCCAGCCAAAGTTTTCAGTGGTCACTCTTTGCATGTGTTTTGCAGTCTCAGTCGTTCGGATTTTGGGGCCCTTTGAGCAATATTGGAGAATGGCTGCCGAGGGCCGGTAGATTCGAGGTTTGTGGTCAAACGCAAAGCCGTAGGCCGATCGTTGGTGGTGCTGTGGGTGGGGTACCATGTGAGGGTTAGGGCCAGCCAAAGTTTTCAGTGGTCACTCTTTGCATGTGTTTTGCAGTCTCAGTCGTTCGGATTTTGGGGCCCTTTGAGCAATATTGGAGAATGGCTGCCGAGGGCCGGTAGATTCGAGGTTTGTGGTCAAAGGCAAAGCCGTAGGCCGATCGTTGGTGGTGCTGTGGGTGGGGTACCATGTGAGGGTTAGGGCCAGCCAAAGTTTTCAGTGGTCACTCTTTGCATGTGTTTTGCAGTCTCAGTCGTTCGGATTTTGGGGCCCTTTGAGCAATATTGGAGAATGGCTGCCGAGGGCCGGTAGATTCGAGGTTTGTGGTCAAAGGCAAAGCCGTAGGCCGATGGTTGGTGGTGCTGTGGGTGGGGTACCATGTGAGGGTTAGGGCCAGCCAAAGTTTTCAGTGGTCACTCTTTGCATGTGTTTTGCAGTCTCAGTCGTTCGGATTTTGGGGCCCTTTGAGCAGTATTGGAGAATGGCTGCCGAGGGCCGGTAGATTCGAGGTTTGTGGTCAAAGGCAAAGCCGTAGGCCGATCGTTGGTGGTGTTGTGCGTGGGGTACCATGTGAGGGTTAGGGCCAGCCAAAGTTTTCAGTGGTCACTCTTTGCATGTGTTTTGCAGTCTCAGTCGTTCGGATTTTGGGGCCCTTTGAGCAATATTGGAGAATGGCTGCCGAGGGCCGGTAGATTCGAGGTTTCTGGTCAAACGCAAAGCCGTAGGCCGATCGTTGGTGGTGCTGTGGGTGGGGTACCATGTGAGGGTTAGGGCCAGCCAAAGTTTTCAGTGGTCACTCTTTGCATGTGTTTTGCAGTCTCAGTCGTTCGGATTTTGGGGCCCTTTGAGCAATATTGGAGAATGGCTGCCGAGGGCCGGTAGATTCGAGGTTTGTGGTCAAAGGCAAAGCCGTAGGCCAATTGTTGGTGGTGTTGTGCGTGGGGTACCATGTGAGGGTTAGGGCCAGCCAAAGTTTTCAGTGGTCACTCTTTGCATGTGTTTTGCAGTCTCAGTCGTTCGGATTTTGGGGCCCTTTGAGCAATATTGGAGAATGGCTGCCGAGGGCCGGTAGATTCGAGGTTTGTGGTCAAAGGCAAAGCCGTAGGCCCATCGTTGGTGGTGTTGTGCGTGGGGTACATGTGAGGGTTAGGGCCAGCCAAAGTTTTCAGTGGTCACTCTTTGCATGTGTTTTGCAGTCTCAGTCGTTCGGATTTTGGGGCCCTTTGAGCAATATTGGAGAATGGCTGCCGAGGGCCGGTAGATTCGAGGTTTCTGGTCAAACGCAAAGCCGTAGGCCGATCGTTGGTGGTGCTGTGGGTGGGGTACCATGTGAGGGTTAGGGCCAGCCAAAGTTTTCAGTTGTCACTCTTTGCATGTGTTTTGCAGTCTCAGTCGTTCGGATTTTGGGGCCCTTTGAGCAATATTGGAGAATGGCTGCCGAGGGCCGGTAGATTCGAGGTTTGTGGTCAAATGCAAAGCCGTAGGCCGATTGTTGGTGGTGCTGTGGGTGGGGTACCATGTGAGGGTTAGAGCCATCCAAAGTTTTCAGTGGTCACTCTTTGTATGTGTTTCGCAGTCTCAGTCGTTCGGATTTTGGGGCCCTTTGAGCAATATTGGAGAAAGGCTGCCGAGGGATGGTAGATTCGAGGTTTGTGGTCAAACGCAAAGCCGTAGGCCAATCGTTGGTGGTGCTGTGGGTGGGGTACCATGTGAGGGTTAGGGCCAGCCAAAGTTTTCAGTGGTCACTCTTTGCATGTGTTTCGCAGTCTCAGTCGTTCGGATTTTGGGGCCCTTTGAGCAATATTGGAGAATGGCTGCCGAGGGCTGGTAGATTCGAGGTTTGCGGTCAAACGCAAAGCCGTAGGCCGATGGTTGGTGGTGCTGTGCGTGGGGTACCATGTGAGGGTTAGGGCCAGCCAAAGTTTTCAGTGGTCACTCTTTGCATGTGTTTTGCAGTCTCAGTCGTTCGGATTTTGGGGCCCTTTGAGCAATATTGGAGAATGGCTGCCGAGGGCCGGTAGATTCGAGGTTTGTGGTCAAAGGCAAAGCCGTAGGCCGATCGTTGGTGGTGTTGTGCGTGGGGTACATGTGAGGGTTAGGGCCAGCCAAAGTTTTCAGTGGTCACTCTTTGCATGTGTTTTGCAGTCTCAGTCGTTCGGATTTTGGGGCCCTTTGAGCAATATTGGAGAATGGCTGCCGAGGGCCGGTAGATTCGAGGTTTGTGGTCAAAGGCAAAGCCGTAGGCCGATCGTTGGTGGTGCTGTGGGTGGGGTACCATGTGAGGGTTAGGGCCAGCCAAAGTTTTCAGTGGTCACTCTTTGCATGTGTTTTGCAGTCTCAGTCGTTCGGATTTTGGGGCCCTTTGAGCAATATTGGAGAATGGCTGCCGAGGGCTGGTAGATTCGAGGTTTGTGGTCAAACGCAAAGCCGTAGGCCAATTGTTGGTGGTGCTGTGGGTGGGGTACCATGTGAGGGTTAGGGCCAGCCAAAGTTTTCAGTGGTCACTCTTTGCATGTGTTTTGCAGTCTCAGTCGTTCGGATTTTGGGGCCCTTTGAGCAATATTGGAGAATGGCTGCCGAGGGCCGGTAGATTCGAGGTTTGTGGTCAAACGCAAAGCCGTAGGCCGATCGTTGGTGGTGCTGTGGGTGGGGTACCATGTGAGGGTTAGGGCCAGCCAAAGTTTTCAGTGGTCACTCTTTGCATGTGTTTTGCAGTCTCAGTCGTTCGGATTTTGGGGCCCTTTGAGCAATATTGGAGAATGGCTGCCGAGGGCCGGTAGATTCGAGGTTTGTGGTCAAAGGCAAAGCCGTAGGCCGATCGTTGGTGGTGCTGTGGGTGGGGTACCATGTGAGGGTTAGGGCCAGCCAAAGTTTTCAGTGGTCACTCTTTGCATGTGTTTTGCAGTCTCAGTCGTTCGGATTTTGGGGCCCTTTGAGCAATATTGGAGAATGGCTGCCGAGGGCCGGTAGATTCGAGGTTTGTGGTCAAAGGCAAAGCCGTAGGCCGATGGTTGGTGGTGCTGTGGGTGGGGTACCATGTGAGGGTTAGGGCCAGCCAAAGTTTTCAGTGGTCACTCTTTGCATGTGTTTTGCAGTCTCAGTCGTTCGGATTTTGGGGCCCTTTGAGCAGTATTGGAGAATGGCTGCCGAGGGCCGGTAGATTCGAGGTTTGTGGTCAAAGGCAAAGCCGTAGGCCGATCGTTGGTGGTGTTGTGCGTGGGGTACCATGTGAGGGTTAGGGCCAGCCAAAGTTTTCAGTGGTCACTCTTTGCATGTGTTTTGCAGTCTCAGTCGTTCGGATTTTGGGGCCCTTTGAGCAATATTGGAGAATGGCTGCCGAGGGCCGGTAGATTCGAGGTTTCTGGTCAAACGCAAAGCCGTAGGCCGATCGTTGGTGGTGCTGTGGGTGGGGTACCATGTGAGGGTTAGGGCCAGCCAAAGTTTTCAGTGGTCACTCTTTGCATGTGTTTTGCAGTCTCAGTCGTTCGGATTTTGGGGCCCTTTGAGCAATATTGGAGAATGGCTGCCGAGGGCCGGTAGATTCGAGGTTTGTGGTCAAAGGCAAAGCCGTAGGCCAATTGTTGGTGGTGTTGTGCGTGGGGTACCATGTGAGGGTTAGGGCCAGCCAAAGTTTTCAGTGGTCACTCTTTGCATGTGTTTTGCAGTCTCAGTCGTTCGGATTTTGGGGCCCTTTGAGCAATATTGGAGAATGGCTGCCGAGGGCCGGTAGATTCGAGGTTTGTGGTCAAAGGCAAAGCCGTAGGCCGATCGTTGGTGGTGCTGTGGGTGGGGTACCATGTGAGGGTTAGGGCCATCCAAAGTTTTCAGTGGTCACTCTTTGCATGTGTTTTGCAGTCTCAGTCGTTCGGATTTTGGGGCCCTTTGAGCAATATTGGAGAATGGCTGCCGAGGGCCGGTAGATTCGAGGTTTGTGGTCAAACGCAAAGCCGTAGGCCGATCGTTGGTGGTGCTGTGGGTGGGGTACCATGTGAGGGTTAGGGCCAGCCAAAGTTTTCAGTGGTCACTCTTTGCATGTGTTTTGCAGTCTCAGTCGTTCGGATTTTTGGGCCCTTTGAGCAATATTGGAGAATGGCTGCCGAGGGCCGGTAGATTTGAGGTTTGTGGTCAAAGGCAAAGCCGTAGGCCGATCGTTGGTGGTGCTGTGGGTGGGGTACCATGTGAGGGTTAGGGCCAGCCAAAGTTTTCAGTGGTCACTCTTTGCATGTGTTTTGCAGTCTCAGTCGTTCGGATTTTGGGGCCCTTTGAGCAATATTGGAGAATGGCTGCCGAGGGCCGGTAGATTCGAGGTTTGTGGTCAAAGGCAAAGCCGTAGGCCGATCGTTGGTGGTGCTGTGGGTGGGGTACCATGTGAGGGTTAGGGCCAGCCAAAGTTTTCAGTGGTCACTCTTTGCATGTGTTTTGCAGTCTCAGTCGTTCGGATTTTGGGGCCCTTTGAGCAATATTGGAGAATGGCTGCCGAGGGCTGGTAGATTCGAGGTTTGTGGTCAAAGGCAAAGCCGTAGTCCGATCGTTGGTGGTGCTGTGGGTGGGGTACCATGTGAGGGTTAGGGCCAGCCAAAGTTTTCAGTGGTCACTCTTTGGATGTGTTTTGCAGTCTCAGTCGTTCGGATTTTGGGGCCCTTTGAGCAATATTGGAGAATGGCTGCCGAGGGCCGGTAGAATCGAGGTTTGTGGTCAAAGGCAAAGCCGTAGGCCGATCGTTGGTGGAGCTGTGGGTGGGGTACCATGTGAGGGTTAGGGCCAGCCAAAGTTTTCAGTGGTCACTCTTTGCATGTGTTTTGCAGTCTCAGTCGTTCGGATTTTGGGGCCCTTTGAGCAATATTGGAGAATGGCTGCCGAGGGCTGGTAGATTCGAGGTTTGTGGTCAAAGGCAAAGCCGTAGTCCGATCGTTGGTGGTGCTGTGGGTGGGGTACCATGTGAGGGTTAGGGCCAGCCAAAGTTTTCAGTGGTCACTCTTTGCATGTGTTTTGCAGTCTCAGTCGTTCGGATTTTGGGGCCCTTTGAGCAATATTGGAGAATGGCTGCCGAGGGCTGGTAGATTCGAGGTTTGTGGTCAAAGGCAAAGCCGTAGTCCGATCGTTGGTGGTGCTGTGGGTGGGGTACCATGTGAGGGTTAGGGCCAGCCAAAGTTTTCAGTGGTCACTCTTTGCATGTGTTTTGCAGTCTCAGTCGTTCGGATTTTGGGGCCCTTTGAGCAATATTGGAGAATGGCTGCCGAGGGCCGGTCGATTCAAGGTTTGTGGTCAAAGGCAAAGCCGTAGGCTGATCGTTGGTGGTGCTGTGGGTGGGGTACCATGTGAGGGTTAGGGCCAGCCAAAGTTTTCAGTGGTCACTCTTTGGATGTGTTTTGCAGTCTCAGTCGTTCGGATTTTGGGGCCCTTTGAGCAATATTGGAGAATGGCTGCCGAGGGCCGGTAGAATCGAGGTTTGTGGTCAAAGGCAAAGCCGTAGTCCGATCGTTGGTGGTGCTGTGGGTGGGGTACCATGTGAGGGTTAGGGCCAGCCAAAGTTTTCAGTGGTCACTCTTTGCATGTGTTTTGCAGTCTCAGTCGTTCGGATTTTGGGGCCCTTTGAGCAATATTGGAGAATGGCTGCCGAGGGCTGGTAGATTCGAGGTTTGTGGTCAAAGGCAAAGCCGTAGTCCGATCGTTGGTGGTGCTGTGGGTGGGGTACCATGTGAGGGTTAGGGCCAGCCAAAGTTTTCAGTGGTCACTCTTTGCATGTGTTTTGCAGTCTCAGTCGTTCGGATTTTGGGGCCCTTTGAGCAATATTGGAGAATGGCTGCCGAGGGCTGGTAGATTCGAGGTTTGTGGTCAAAGGCAAAGCCGTAGGCCGATCGTTGGTGGTGTTGTGCGTGGGGTACCATGTGAGGGTTAGGGCCAGCCAAAGTTTTCAGTGGTCACTCTTTGCATGTGTTTTGCAGTCTCAGTCGTTCGGATTTTGGGGCCCTTTGAGCAATATTGGAGAATGGCTGCCGAGGGCCGGTCGATTCAAGGTTTGTGGTCAAAGGCAAAGCCGTAGGCTGATCGTTGGTGGTGCTGTGGGTGGGGTACCATGTGAGGGTTAGGGCCAGCCAAAGTTTTCAGTGGTCACTCTTTGCATGTGTTTTGCAGTCTCAGTCGTTCGGATTTTGGGGCCCTTTGAGCAATATTGGAGAATGGCTGCCGAGGGCCGGTAGATTCGAGGTTTGTGGTCAAAGGCAAAGCCGTAGGCCGATCGTTGGTGGTGCTGTGGGTGGGGTACCATGTGAGGGTTAGGGCCAGCCAAAGTTTTCAGTGGTCACTCTTTGCATGTGTTTTGCAGTCTCAGTCGTTCGGATTTTGGGGCCCTTTGAGCAATATTGGAGAATGGCTGCCGAGGGCCGGTAGATTCGAGGTTTGTGGTCAAAGGCAAAGCCGTAGGCCGATCGTTGGTGGTGCTGTGGGTGGGGTACCATGTGAGGGTTAGGGCCAGCCAAAGTTTTCAGTGGTCACTCTTTGCATGTGTTTTGCAGTCTCAGTCGTTCGGATTTTGGGGCCCTTTGAGCAATATTGGAGAATGGCTGCCGAGGGCCGGTCGATTCAAGGTTTGTGGTCAAAGGCAAAGCCGTAGGCTGATCGTTGGTGGTGCTGTGGGTGGGGTACCATGTGAGGGTTAGGGCCAGCCAAAGTTTTCAGTGGTCACTCTTTGCATGTGTTTTGCAGTCTCAGTCGTTCGGATTTTGGGGCCCTTTGAGCAATATTGGAGAATGGCTGCCGAGGGCCGGTAGATTCGAGGTTTGTGGTCAAAGGCAAAGCCGTAGGCCGATCGTTGGTGGTGCTGTGGGTGGGGTACCATGTGAGGGTTAGGGCCAGCCAAAGTTTTCAGTGGTCACTCTTTGCATGTGTTTTGCAGTCTCAGTCGTTCGGATTTTGGGGCCCTTTGAGCAATATTGGAGAATGGCTGCCGAGGGCTGGTAGATTCGAGGTTTCTGGTCAAAGGCAAAGCCGTAGGCCGATGGTTGGTGGTGCTGTGGGTGGGGTACCATGTGAGGGTTAGGGCCAGCCAAAGTTTTCAGTGGTCACTCTTTGCATGTGTTTTGCAGTCTCAGTCGTTCGGATTTTTGGGCCCTTTGAGCAATATTGGAGAATGGCTGCCGAGGGCTGGTAGATTCGAGGTTTCTGGTCAAAGGCAAAGCCGTAGGCCGATCGTTGGTGGTGCTGTGGGTGGGGTACCATGTGAGGGTTAGGGCCAGCCAAAGTTTTCAGTGGTCACTCTTTGCATGTGTTTTGCAGTCTCAGTCGTTCGGATTTTGGGGCCCTTTGAGCAATATTGGAGAATGGCTGCCGAGGGCCGGTAGATTCGAGGTTTGTGGTCAAAGGCAAAGCCGTAGGCCGATCGTTGGTGGTGCTGTGGGTGGGGTACCATGTGAGGGTTAGGGCCAGCCAAAGTTTTCAGTGGTCACTCTTTGCATGTGTTTTGCAGTCTCAGTCGTTCGGATTTTGGGGCCCTTTGAGCAATATTGGAGAATGGCTGCCGAGGGCCGGTGGATTCGAGGTTTGTGGTCAAAGGCAAAGCCGTAGGCCGATCGTTGGTGGTGCTGTGGGTGGGGTACCATGTGAGGGTTAGGGCCAGCCAAAGTTTTCAGTGGTCACTCTTTGCATGTGTTTTGCAGTCTCAGTCGTTCGGATTTTGGGGCCCTTTGAGCAATATTGGAGAATGGCTGCCGAGGGCCGGTAGATTCGAGGTTTGTGGTCAAAGGCAAAGCCGTAGGCCGATCGTTGGTGGTGCTGTGGGTGGGGTACCATGTGAGGGTTAGGGCCAGCCAAAGTTTTCAGTGGTCACTCTTTGCATGTGTTTTGCAGTCTCAGTCGTTCGGATTTTGGGGCCCTTTGAGCAATATTGGAGAATGGCTGCCGAGGGCCGGTCGATTCAAGGTTTGTGGTCAAAGGCAAAGCCGTAGGCTGATCGTTGGTGGTGCTGTGGGTGGGGTACCATGTGAGGGTTAGGGCCAGCCAAAGTTTTCAGTGGTCACTCTTTGCATGTGTTTTGCAGTCTCAGTCGTTCGGATTTTGGGGCCCTTTGAGCAATATTGGAGAATGGCTGCCGAGGGCCGGTAGATTCGAGGTTTGTGGTCAAAGGCAAAGCCGTAGGCCGATCGTTGGTGGTGCTGTGGGTGGGGTACCATGTGAGGGTTAGGGCCAGCCAAAGTTTTCAGTGGTCACTCTTTGCATGTGTTTTGCAGTCTCAGTCGTTCGGATTTTGGGGCCCTTTGAGCAATATTGGAGAATGGCTGCCGAGGGCCGGTAGATTCGAGGTTTGTGGTCAAAGGCAAAGCCGTAGGCCGATCGTTGGTGGTGCTGTGGGTGGGGTACCATGTGAGGGTTAGGGCCAGCCAAAGTTTTCAGTGGTCACTCTTTGCATGTGTTTTGCAGTCTCAGTCGTTCGGATTTTGGGGCCCTTTGAGCAATATTGGAGAATGGCTGCCGAGGGCTGGTAGATTCGAGGTTTGTGGTCAAAGGCAAAGCCGTAGGCCGATGGTTGGTGGTGCTGTGGGTGGGGTACCATGTGAGGGTTAGGGCCAGCCAAAGTTTTCAGTGGTCACTCTTTGCATGTGTTTTGCAGTCTCAGTCGTTCGGATTTTTGGGCCCTTTGAGCAATATTGGAGAATGGCTGCCGAGGGCTGGTAGATTCGAGGTTTCTGGTCAAAGGCAAAGCCGTAGGCCGATCGTTGGTGGTGCTGTGGGTGGGGTACCATGTGAGGGTTAGGGCCAGCCAAAGTTTTCAGTGGTCACTTGTGGAAGATTGGATAATACCTGCACAAGGTCTTGGGTCCTGGATTGAACTAGGCCGTGAGCAAGACTAGGCCATGAGCAAGACTGAGAGCAAGACTAGGCCGTCAGCAAGACTGAAGAAGTGCTGACTATCAGAAAGACTATTAACAATAGACCGTTGAGACTGTTAACAATAGACCTTTGACAAAAGTGCTGATGTGTGCTAACTTCAGCGGTTTATGTTGCAAGTAAAGATATGGTCACCAAGAGCAGGAGCATGTATCAATTTTGAAGCTGCAAGAGGTGGGGTTGACATTGAATAGGTTGCCTATAGTGAGCTCAATTTTTGCAATATGTATTAGCTAATTAAGTTAACAACTAATGGGATAATGACAAGTGTGCATATATTAATCTAACAAGTATAAATAATAGTCTGATGCTCTAATAAAATTGGACTTGACTGATCACATTGATCGTGTGTCAATCCCCTTCTTGCGACAAGTGGCGCCCGAACAGGGACCCGACGGAGAGGCCCACCGGAGAGGACCTGGGACCCGACGGAGCAACTCTTAACTCCGACGGAGAGGACTTCTCAACTTTATTGAGAGAATACTTTTCTTCACAGAGAAGGTCTTGGATTTATGCAGCAAGTGGCATTCTGGAAACTGGCAAGAAGGCCGGCCCGGAATAGCAGTACCGGAGGCTACCCGTTCGCTGATCCGATGAGAGGCAGCATCTGAGAGGAGTCTGCGAGCCGAAGACGTCGTAAAGCCGTTACTGCTCGGAGTGGCTGTGCGCACAGGTATTAACGCTTAAGTTATATTATGGAAAGGCAGACGACGTATGAGGTTTTTAAATGCTTTTTAGAAAAGCGGGGAACAAAGTTAGATTGGAAAAAGGAACTGTTTCCATTATTAGAATATGCAGAACAGTTGGGGTACTTTAAAGATCCTAATGAAGTGTTTGAAAGAGGGGAGTGGAAAAAGTTTGGTCAGGATTTGTGGTTACAGAGGATTGATGATGACAAAGGTGTTAAAAAAATATGAAAAAATTTGGAAAATAGTCTCTGATCAATTTGATAAACATTATAGTGAACAAAAGTCTACTCAAGAGGCTCGTATTCGATTGGCTTTACCTGAATCTAAATATGACCCAAATGGATCTCAGCCACTGTTTAGAATTCCTTTAAGTGAAAGAATACAAAAAGAATTACAAACTCATTATGCTGCAGCGGTTGCGGGTTTGGGAGGAACTGTCTCGGCTGAGACTGAGACTAAAATAGATCAAAGCAAGTCTCTTCCTCCACAGCCGGCAGAACCCTCTGCTCCACCACTTCCTCCCCCATTGCCTCCGAGTAAGGAGGAACAAGTTAAGGAGGAACAGATTAAGGTGGAACAAAAAGAAATTTCACCAGAGAACAGAGAAAGTTATTGGAGACAAGTTGCTGTAAATTTACAGGCAGAAGGTGATGAGGAAGGATTCTGTCGGTTGGTGAGGAGGGATGAGTTAGCATTTCCAGTGCTTTATACACAGAATCCTCGGGGAGGAGGAATTATTGCTGAAATTACTACTTTGCCATGGAAATTGTTGTCTCAGCTCAGACAAACTGTTTCTCAGTATGGTATTCAATCTGAACCTGCAAGACAGATGCTGGGATTTATTTGGGAAAATTATAATATGTTGCCTAAAGATTCCTATAATGTGATGAAATTGATTTTGTCACCTTCAAATTTCATAATATTTACTGATATGTGGGAAAAATTGGCACGTCAGGCTGTGACGGTTCCTAGACAGGAAGATGATCCCTTACATGGGATGACTGTTGAGCAATTGTGTGGTACAGGTCAGTATTCTCGAGTAGAAATGCAAGCATTAATACAGCCACCTGTGCTGGCAGCTTCTAGTGATATAGTGAAGATGTGTATTGAAAGGCTGAAAGATGGAACTATATCTCCACATTATATGGGAATTAAGCAGGGAAAGAATGAAAGTTTGGATAGTTTTGTTGATAAATTACTGACGGCTATGAGAGCTGCACAGGAGTCACAAGAAATTCAGGAGGCTATAATGAGAGAGTGTTTAATGCAGAATGGAACCCCACAGACACAACAACTAATTACTACTTTAGGACCTACTTGGAATGTCTTTGAGCTTTTGCAAAAGGCACAGAGTATGCCTAATGGTCCGATGGCAATGTTAGCAGAAGCAGTGAAAGGTTTGGGTGTTGGATTAGAAAAACAGGCACAGGCTCTGGAGACTGGATTGCAACAGCAGGGGGAGTCAAATCGCCAGATTATGGCAGCCTTAATGCCTTTGCGTCAGCCGAAGAAGCCACAGAAAGCAGCAGGTCATGGTCCACAGTGTTTTAG
Organism: Heliangelus exortis; assembly: GCF_036169615.1. Lineage (NCBI taxonomy): Eukaryota > Metazoa > Chordata > Aves > Apodiformes > Trochilidae > Heliangelus > Heliangelus exortis. The sequence continues at coordinate 18,707,755 of NC_092435.1, read as the reverse complement.
GTTTGGACAATTTGGTCATATTAGAAGAAACTGTAAGACTGGTAAAGTGTGGTGTCATCACTATCGTAATGATAGCCACAATTCAGCAGTTTGTCGTCAGCTGAAGTCGGGAAACTCCAAGCAGAACGCGGGGAGCCACCGCGTAATGACACAAGTAGTGGCTCAACATCCGGAGCAGCTGACCGATATGGACAATGCCTTCAACCAGCAACCCCAGGGAGCCTCGGCTTGGACCTGGCAACCTCAGTAGATGTTAAGCTTTTAGATAAAAAACCTCAGAAAGTTGCAACTGATGTATTTGGACCAATCAAAATTCATGGGACAGCAGTAGGATATTTGTTAATAGGTCGTTCTTCTGCAACAATGTTAGGGTTATCTGTAGCTACAGGTTTAATAGATAAAGACTATGAAGGTGAAATAATGATCATTATTTCTACACTGTTTCCACCTATGTTTATTCCGAAAGGAAGTAAAGTGGCTCAATTAATTCCTTTACCACACTTAGCAAGGGGTCTTACTCCACACAGTCGTCAGGTCAGAGGGGATGGAGGCTTTGGATCCTCCACGGCTCCGCTGACTATGTTGACGGCTCATATGACACAAAGGCCTCATGTTGCAGTGGAGGTTACTTATGGAAGCGATACCATAAAGCTGCGAGGGTTACCAGACACGGGCGCTGATGTGTCAGTAATCTCACGTGCAGTTTGGCCTCCAGATTGGCCTACCACTGTGGAAACATCATCTTTGGCTGGTGTGGGGGGAGTACAAATGGCTGAAATTTCTCCTCCAGTTATGATTGTGTGTGATGATAAATCTATGATCATTACTTGTTCAATTTTGCTTTTACCACCACCAGTTCAGATGTTAGTTGGAAGAGACATTCTTGCTCAACTGGGTGTTGTTCTTACAACAAAGACTGGGACAAAAAACATGTAGTAGCGGTCACTGCATGGACTTTCCCAATCCCACTGCAATGGCATTCGGATGAGCCAGTGTGGATTGAGCAATGGCCGCTAAAACAGGAAAGTCTGCAAGCTGCCCATGAACTGGTAAAGGAACAATTAAACCAAGGACATCTAAAACCCTCAACTAGCCCTTGGAATTCTCCTATATTTGTAATTAAAAAGAAATCAGGCAAATATCACTTATTACATGACTTAAGGGCAATTAATGATAAAATGATTGCCATGGGGGCATTACAACCAGGATTGCCTGCTGCATCTATGTTACCTGAAGGATGGGACTTGTTAGTAGTGGATTTAAAAGACTGTTTTTTCACTATTAAATTGCATCCTCAGGATACATGTAAATTTGCATTTACCTTACCATCAATTAATCGGCAGGCCCCAGCGGAACGTTTTGAATGGACAGTATTGCCACAAGGGATGAAGAATTCTCCTACCTTATGTCAGCTGTATGTGGGTGCAGCGTTACAGCCAATCAGAGACTTGTGGACAAATGGTTCTGTAATTATTTACCATTACATGGATGATATTTTATTTTGTCAACAAGATGATTGGACTGATAAGCAAGTAAAATTTATAGCAGAAGAGTTAGGTAAAGCAGGGTTGACTATTGCTGAAGAAAAGATTCAACGATAAACGCCGATAAAATATTTGGGTTGGAAAATAACAGAACATCATATTAGCCCACAAAAATTGCAGTTAACAACAAAATTAGAAACATTAAATGATGTTCAGAAATTTATGGGTGACATACAATGGTTAAGACCTGTAGTGGGTATTACTAACGATATGTTAGAACCTTTAAAACCACTACTGAAAGGTCATGATCCTGCTCAACCTGTCACAATTTTAACGGATCAGTATGATACAATTCAGCAGATTGCTAAGCATGTTACTTCTCATTGTGTTTCCCGCCGAGATCCTGAATTGCCTATTGATATAACATTGCTATATGGTCAACAACATTTATGTGGTGCTCTTACGCAATCTTTAAAGAAAGCGGGGGAGAGTACCAGAGTGTTAGAATGGGTATTTCCACCATTACAGCCACGAACCACAATACAACAAAAAATTTTAATTTTAGCAGATTTGATAAAGACTTGCAGGCAACGAGTATGTGCTATAAGTGGTTGTGAGCCGGAAGTTATTTATGTACCTGTAGCCAAGAATGATTTAGAATGGTATATGCAACATTGTGATGCCCTTGCTAGTGCTTGTTTAAGTAGTGGAGCGAGTATTAAAATAGCACCTTTAAAAGATAAGGTTCTAACCTGGATGAGTAATCAGAATTGGATTGTGAAACCTAAAATATCTTTAACTCCAATAACAGATGCTATTACAGTTTTTACAGATGCAGGAAAGCGGTCGCAAAGGGCTGTTGCTATCTGGAAGGACAATGGAGATTGGTATTCTTTTTATTTATGGGCAGAAGGTGGTGACTCATTGCAAACTTTAGAATTGCGTGCTGTCACTTGGGCTTTGGGAAATTGGTTGGATAAACCAGTCAATGTGGTGTCAGATTCTTTGTATGTTGTTGGAGTAGTCCAGAGGATTGAGGAGTCAGTGATAAAGGAGGTGTCAAACAAAAGATTATGGGAACTATTATGGGAATTATGGCGTACTGTTAAGTTACGATCTGCAGAATATTGTGTAATGCATATCAGAAGTCATAAAACTGATCAGGGTTTAGGTGAGGGAAATGCCAGAGCTGATCATTTGGTGTCACTCTCAGCACCGGTTTCTAGTTTTGCAACTGCTAGAGAATCACATGCTCAATTTCATCAAAATGTAAAGGGTTTGGTTAAAGCCTTTGGAATATCATTTGCAGATGCTAAAGCCATTATACAGGCGTGTCCTATTTGCAGCAATATTAACCAAGGACTTGGTTTGGGCTTGGGAGTGAACCCAAAAGGTTTAAGCAGTAATGAAATATGGCAAATGGATGTTACCCATATAGCTGAATTTGGTAGACAGAAATATGTGCATGTGACTATTGATACTTATAGTCACATGATGTGGGCAACTGCTCAAACTGGGGAAAAAATGAAAGATGTGAAAAAACACCTGATGGCATGTTTTGCAGTAATGGGTGTTCCAAAAACATTAAAAACAGACAATGGTCCTGCTTATAGCAGCAAAGGAATGCAGTTAGAATGTCAACAGTGGGGAATTACACATATTACAGGCATTCCACATTCTCCAACAGGACAGGCAGTAGTTGAAAGAGCAAATCAGACTCTAAAAACATATTTGCAGAAACATAAAGAGGGAACTCCTGTAGAACGACTAAATATGGTGTTGTTTGTTCTAAATCATTTGTGTATTTTTGGTAAAGAAACTATTCCACCAATCATGAAACATCAAAATGGTACCTCTGTTCGTTCTGTTAACATGAGAGTCTTATACAGGGATCCACAAACGGGTGAATGGAAAGGACCAGTGGATGTGTTGTTCATAGGGAGAGGTTATTTTTGTGTATCTACAGGTGATGGTCCTCGTTGGATTCCTAGCAGGTGGATTCGACCAATAATTGAGTCATCTAAACAAGATGAATGAAGAACAACAGAATGAACATCGACGTAGATTATTGTTATGGTTTGAAGACGACAGTCCTCGAGTGCTCCACAAAGTACAGCTCATATTTCAAACCAAGATTGATCAATTACCAAAAGAATTACTTTCCCAGATACCAACATTTTATCGGTCTGGTCCTTTGACTTCTATTAAATTCCATCAAATTTATGAAGTATTAAAGGATTTAATTACTAATGGTCCACAAAATTCACCTTGTCCATATTGTGATAGTTTTTATTGTTTTGCAAAAATTCGTTTCTATTGTGGCATGTGTCAAAAAGTCTGCAAGGTCCAACGTTGTAACTTCAGTTATTGGATATGTAATGATTGTGCTATACTATTTGATAATTTAAACCCTGTCCATGCATTTACATCTTTTACAGGAGCTACATCTTTTAATGAAGCACTTGAACGTGTTGAGGCACCGGAGCAATTGCACCTAGCCCATATTCATTGGTTGTTCGATGAAATTGTAAGGATTGCTGTCCTGTCATTGGAGTCTCACATTATATCTCACAAATGTAAAAAATGGAAGAGAATAGTCAAGAAAAGATATTAAGTTGCATTTTGTTTTGTTGTTGTTTGCTTTGTAGTATGGCAATGATTATATCTCCTCAGCAAAATATGTGGGTCACATGGTCAAACAATACTGGTATTACAGATTTTTGTGTTGCCATGGCTTCTGCTACTGATCCTTTTCGTACCTGTTTGATTGGACTTCCTGGCTTTAATGAATCTAAATTTGCAAACTACTCTACCAAAATGTGTAACAAGGGTATGTCTGCCGGACAGTGTGCACTTACATTGATAAATGGCCTAAATCAAAGTCTCCCGTGGGATCCACAAGAGTTGGATCTACTAGGGTCTCAAGCCATAGGTAATGTCTCTGGAAATTGGACCCCCACATGTATTCAATTTGGCATGAATCGATGGAAAATTGGCACTCCAGATATCACTCCAAAAAATGTTAATTATACTGCTGATTTTGGATACTGTGGATATAATGATACAGATTCTAATAACACTAAACCAATGTATCCAGTAGGAGATCGCAGCAGTACAAATCCTAGGCCAGGAACTTATATTTGGAAAAATGATTCAGTATATGCTCTGCCATCTGAAATATTTTTGATTTGTGGTGATCGAGCTTGGCAAGGCATCCCAAAAGGCATAACTGGAGGTCCTTGTTATTTGGGTTCTTTAACTATCTTTGCTCCTAAATATGCACAATTACAAAACATTACCTTGGCATTGAAAAAAGTTCGAGCACGCAGAAGCATTGGTCTTTCACCAGATTGCAATGATCATGTTGAACTCTTAGGTCAAGCAGCTAGAACAGCTTTAGCAATATTTGTTCCAGGTGCTGCTGCAGGTAATGCTTTACGGGAATTAACTAGCTTAGCATGCTGGACAGAAAAGCAAGCTAACGTTACTACAAAAATCTTAGGTGAATTATTGCAAGATCAAACTAGTTTACGTCATGCTGTTTTGCAAAATCGTGCTACTATAGATTTCTTATTGTTAGCACAGGGACAGGGATGCAAAGATTTAGCAGGAATGTGTTGTATGAGTTTGTCTAATCATAGTGAAAGCATTCATGCATCTCTTTCCTATCTAAAAGAACATACTGGCTTGATTCAACAGCAAACAAGCATGTTTGGAGATGCTTTTACAAATTGGTTATCAGGATTTGGTATTACAGGATGGTTGTCATCATTGCTTAGGACGCTTTGCTATGTTGGCATTGTATTATTGATTCTCTTTCTATTTTTACCTTGCTTGCTTCAATGTATTCAACGCATGATAGAAAATGTTGTTCATCGCTTAGGAATACATGCTTATGTTGCTCTTAAAGAAAACGGGGGAAATGTGGAAGATTGGATAATACCTGCACAAGGTCCTGGATTGAACAAGGCCGTGAGCAAGACTAGGCCATGAGCAAGACTGAGAGCAAGACTAGGCCGTCAGCAAGACTGAAGAAGTGCTGACTATCAGAAAGACTATTAACAATAGACCGTTGAGACTGTTAACAATAGACCTTTGACAAAAGTGCTGATGTGTGCTAACTTCAGCGGTTTATGTTGCAAGTAAAGAAGATATGGTCACCAAGAGCAGGAGCATGTATCAATTTTGAAGCTGCAAGAGGTGGGGTTGACATTGAATAGGTAGCCTATAGTGAGCTCAATTTTTGCAATATGTATTAGCTAATTAAGTTAACAACTAATGGGATAATGACAAGTGTGCATATATTAATCTAACAAGTATAAATAATAGTCTGATGCTCTAATAAAATTGGACTTGACTGATCACATTGACCGTGTGTCAATCCCCTTCTTGCGACAGTCACTCTTTGCATGTGTTTTGCAGTCTCAGTCGTTCGGATTTTGGGGCCCTTTGAGCAATATTGGAGAATGGCTGCCGAGGGCTGGTAGATTCGAGGTTTGTGGTCAAAGGCAAAGCTGTAGGCCGATCGTTGGTGGTGCTGTGGGTGGGGTACCACGTGAGGGTTAGGGCCAGCCAAAGTTTTCAGTGGTCACTCTTTGCATGTGTTTTGCAGTCTCAGTCGTTCGGATTTTGGGGCCCTTTGAGCAATATTGGAGAATGGCTGCTGAGGGCCGGTAGATTCGAGGTTTGTGGTCAAACGCAAAGCCGTAGGCCGATGGTTGGTGGTGCTGTGGGTGGGGTACCATGTGAGGGTTAGGGCCAGCCAAAGTTTTCAGTGGTCCCTCTTTGCATGTGTTTTGCAGTCTCAGTCGTTCGGATTTTGGGGCCCTTTGAGCAATATTGGAGAATGGCTGCCGAGGGCCGGTAGATTCGAGGTTTGTGGTCAAAGGCAAAGCCGTAGGCCGATCGTTGGTGGTGCTGTGGGTGGGGTACCATGTGAGGGTTAGGGCCAGCCAAAGTTTTCAGTGGTCACTCTTTGCATGTGTTTGGCAGTCTCAGTCGTTCGGATTTTGGGGCCCTTTGAGCAATATTGGAGAATGGCTGCCGAGGGCCGGTAGATTCGAGGTTTGTGGTCAAAGGCAAAGCCGTAGGCCGATCGTTGGTGGTGCTGTGGGTGGGGTACCATGTGAGGGTTAGGGCCAGCCAAAGTTTTCAGTGGTCACTCTTTGCATGTGTTTGGCAGTCTCAGTCGTTCGGATTTTGGGGCCCTTTGAGCAATATTGGAGAATGGCTGCCAAGGGCTGGTAGATTCGAGGTTTGTGGTGGTGGTGGTGCTGTGGGTTGGGTAACCCTAAGCTCAAAACCCACTTCCAGGAGGTCACCAGGGTGTCTGCAGAGTTTTTGAACTCTCCCACAGAGACCTAGAGCAGCTGGATTCAGACACCCAAGCAAGATACCCTGTTGGAGGCTGTTTGGCAATGGATTCATCACCAGCGGCCCAAGAGGCTACAGGAGGTTCCAGCTGTGCTGGGCAGGGTCAGCGTCACCGTGTGGGCCCAGGTGGCTTGGGACAGCTGGGCAGGGCAGAGCTGAGCCAGAGCTGCTTTCCTTGTCTCGTCAGAGCAGCAGGAGGTGCAGCCTCCTGGCCTCCGGGATAGCTACCAACAGGTCAAAAAGGTCCCCAAATAAAATGTGGTGTTTGGAAAGTACAGCGTGTGGTGAAATCTGTTGGATGGGACCTGGGCTCTGATCCTGGGACCGATGGGTGATCCTGGGCTCCACGCATCACAGAATCCTAGGAGTTGTCCAGGCTCCATTTTCTCGCCACTCCTGTGATTGTAGAGGCAGAACACTGTGTATCCCTGCGGTGTCACAGTCAGGCTGCTCAGTGGCAGCTTCCCTCAGAGACTTTGGGGAAAAAGACAGAGCTGTCTGTGGTTTGATGATTCTCAGGTAGACTGAGTCTGAGCAGTGCTGTGGAGCTCCAGCTTTGTGTGCAGTTCTGGGTGGTGTCCTGCAGAGAAAGAAGAGTGTAATGTATGCTGATGAATTTGTATTCCTAACCAGTAAAATTCAGGAAAAGAATTGAACTGAGTAAGAAGTGAATGTGGGGCTAAGCAAAGCAGTTGAGACATGTAATTTTTCCACTGAAACAGTGTGAACAAAACAAGGCCCTAACAAGGCTACCTTCTGTCTCAGAGATAATTAAAAGTGTAGGTCCTGTTCTTAAAACAAGGCACTGCCAAGGCTAACGGGGCACCGAAGGAATGCGAACATCTGCACAAGAAGAACAAAAAGATGTCACAACCAGCAGATGAGGGGAAAGTTATGGCTAGGGTCTGATATCACCTTGTAGCAATATAATGAAGTCAGCGAAACCAAGAAAGGCAAAAACTTCAAGCTTGAGGAAGACTTCTTACTTCATCCAAAGACCCCCTGACGACCCCCAAAACCAGACTCCGCCCAGACTCTGCCTATGATGAATACGTATGTAAACCCACCTCCTTTTGAGTATGCAGAGACTTGTAAGCAATAAAAGGTAATTCCAGAGCTTTAAGTGCGTGCGTGTGAGTGGAGCGGAGACTGCCCACGCACCCAGCGCTGTTTTGCTTATTGCAATTTTATTAATTAAATTAAACCAGTAACAGAATATTGAGTCTCGGTCATTTATAACAATAGGAACTGTTGGTGCCCAACTCCTCTCTGTGCAGCCCCTGAGCACGCAGTGTCCTGGCGGAGTCCCCTCCGTGTCGGAGCCCCGCAGCAGCCCCGGCCACGAGCAAGAAACACTGTGTTTGGAGGGTGGAAATGGAAGGGTTATTATTTAGAGAGGAGGGCAGTGTTTATCTTGGGTGCAGGTTAGAGCCTGGAGCTTCACTGGGCTCGTTGGATCTCCAGGAGTGTCCTGGTCTGAGAGGAGCAGGAGAAAAAGGTGCCTGGGACAGGGCAGTGTCAGGTGCTGACGTGGCAGTGAGAATGGGGAGCAGCTGTGCCCCTGGGGTGGAGAGGAAGGTTCAGGCGACCCAAGTGGGCTAATGCCAGTATTCCTTCCCATGGTGCTCTGTATGAAACGGGTCTGAAAAGAATCCCCTGGTGGCTTTTCTGGCTGGTGTGTTGGCTGGGTTGGGGCCTGTTTGTTTCGTGCTGCATGCTGTGCTGCTGCTGCTGCCGCTCTTTCTTGTTTCTGTGCTGTAGAAGAACAGAGTTCATGGAGACAGGTGGTCTTCTGCCTTGCCAGTCAGGACCAGTTTGGTTGCTGTAAGGCTGTTGGGGTCTGTCACTTGGGCAGCCCTCCTCTCTGCTGCTGAGTCCAGTGGGGGACAAGTGTGGTGGAGCCAGGATTACCAACTGAGGAGGCAGTTTCCATATTTATCTGTGTTGTACATCTTTGTAATTCACTCTCCCTATTCCTTCTTCATGAAATTTGTGCTACTGCTTTTCCTCCAACCTTTAAGTCTCTCTCCCTCATTCCCTTTTTCCTCTTCCCCTCAGAAGAAAGTGGGGGGTTTAACCAGGGGACAGTTGCTCTCGTTTTCCCTAAAAGAGATAGTGGGACCCAGCCAATCCTGTAAGCAGGGTTGTGCATGTCCCCTGTGCTTAAGGTGAGGTGCTGGGGCAGCCTGGGTAATAAAGGCTCATCCTCATTGTTGCCCAACTTGCTCTATAGGATACAATTTGTTCTGTAAAGCTCTTTAGTCTGTTTGTTTCTTCTTGACTGGGGGTGCTGGGCAAAGGGCACTGGCTTTGTGTTGTCTGACCCCACTGCTCTGTTCTGCAGTAAGCTGGGCAGTGGCTCTACCAGGTTACCTGTGGCAATCCCTACTGAACTGACTTACGGTTTGGTTTTGATCTCTTTTTTACTGAGAAACGACACATCCTCCCTTCATGCCAAGCTGAGTCCATCAGATTTGGGAGGTTTTGGAAGTGGCTGTCCCTCTTTCTATGTGTTAATTATTGTCAATTTGTTGGCCTATTATCAGTAGGCATAGATGCAGGTGTGAGAATTCCAGCACAAGTGTGGCCTCCACTCCAGCTTTGACAGTGGCTTTTCCTGCTGTCCCTTGGCCAGTAGTGGCCCCAGTAGCTGTCCCTGTTCTGTCAGAGCCTGCAACAAGCAGTGCTGCTTCCCCCTCCTGGCACAGGGGGACAGGGAGTGGGGGTTTGGGACCAATTCCCCACAGGTTGCCCCTGTGGTCAGGCAGTGAGGAAAGGCAGCTGAGCCCTGTGCTATTGAAGGCACAGCAAAGATGGAGCATGCGGGGGAGAGCTCCGATGAAGGTGAGAGAGCAAATCCTCTCCAAAGGGTGAGGAGAGAGTCTTCTGTAAAAGCTTGAGCAGCAAGTCCTTGTGAGGCCGCTCTTCCCTCATCACAAGGGGAGGAACTGGAGTCAGAGAAACTCAATCCTTTTTTCTGAAGGACTTGTGAAATTTAAGTACAAAGGACTCTGGCTGGCATGAAGGTGAGACACTTGTCACCTGCTTGCTTTGGTGTTGGGACGATGGTGCAATCTCCTGAAATAATAGAGAAGGCAGAGAGCTGGGAAAGCTGGCCAGAGATGGAGGCAGTGGCCAAGTGGACCGCTCTGGAAAAAAGGTACTGAGTAGCTGAGAGAGCTGGCTGCTGAAAAGGTGATTTACGGTGCCTGCGCGTGTCAGACCGGGGTGTGGTGCTGGTTCCAGTGCCTGGCCGTACACACCTGGCCCGGTTGCCAGGTGACAATGGGACCTTTGTTACATCATTGGTGACACCGCTGGACCCCGGGTCCCTTCCTAGTGCTGGGGTGGCCCTGGCTCAGTGTCCAAGAGGACAGTGATAGGATCAGACAGGAGCAGAGAGCTGCCTAGGAGCCCTGAGCCATGTCTGGTGTTCTTGTATCTTGCAAAAGCCACTGTGGTTCCCCAGAGGACCATGGCAATCCCCAGAGGCTGCTCAGTCCCCAGGAGAGGTAAGAGCCAGGGGCTGGGGCTGGGTGGGCACCGTGGGGTCAAATGTGAGGGCTCATGAAAGGCCTTTGTGGTTTGTCCATCGGGAGCTTCTGCCCAGCCCCTGAGGGCTGTGGTTCTTCAGAGGCTGCCCAGGAGCCTCCATCCCCGGGAGATTCCCTGCCCCGTGCAGAACCCGTCCCAGACATCTCCCTGCCCCCACGCAGCCCCCGTCGCCCCACAGGCTCTCCCCGCAGGCCGTGCAGCCTTGGGGCCAGCAGCTCTGCCACCCCCATGCCCACCCCCCATGGCCTCTCCTCCTTCCTCAGGACTGAGCAGAAGTCCCTGAGCCGGCCCCGGCTGGCCTGGGTGGAGGATGAGGTGGACGACAGCGGTCTCCCCACCCCAAAGAAGATGGCCCAGCTGCTGGAAAGAGGTGAGTGAGGGGCCTTTGGCTGCTTTGCTGTGCTCCTGCATGGCAGTGGCTGCTGGGCACATCCCCGGCCTGATCCCTGCCAGTCCCCTCTTTGGGCCCCCCCACCCAGGGCTGGCTCTGTCCTCGGGAGCTGGCACGGGGCTGGGTGCTAGGTAGGGCCCTTCAGTTAGTCCTGCCAGCACCTTCAGCTCCCCCTCCTCCCTTGCTTTGTTAGATTCCAATCCTGATGCCACCATCGTTCGGTGTTCAGCTGCAAAGGGCCAGGAGACGTGTGCGGATGCTCTAGAAGAGTTAGGAGAGGTACCTACAGAGACTGTCACCTGCCTTGTGCCTGCTCCAGCGTATGTTATGCTGGAGTTATGCTCCCCATAACCTTCTCTTGTTGCAGGAGCAGGACAAGGACCGTCTGAGAGTTCTGATAGCCAACCTTTGCCCCTCCACCCTCGTGAGTCTGCAGGATGTCTCGCAGGTCTGGCATTTCCAGAGCAGGTCACAGTTTCCCCCGTGCAAACCCCCCAGGGAGGCTTCTCCCCCGAAGCCCTCTGCACCCCGAGGGGTACAGAGGCACAGAAAGGAGCAGAGGCTGCAGTGGGAAGGGGCTCTGGCCACCTCCTGGCCATGACAGATTGGTGTGGGGATTCTTCCCCGAGGCTGGGAGGGACCCCAGGGACAGGAAGGCAGAGCCAGGCTTTGCTGCTGTTCCCAGGAAGCCGTGGCTATCAGTCCCAGGGTAAGGGAGCCTCTGGTCCAGACAAGCTCCAGTTCCCCTGACACCCTGTGTCACCGGGGACACAGGATGGATACTGTCCTGGATACTCTGTGGGTATCTCTGGTGTCAGTCCTTGTGTTGGCACCTCCACTCCATGGACTGAAAGGACAATGGGCAAAATCTTCCAGCTGCAGCTTGGGAAGGAGGGAGGGAGCTGGCCCAAGCTCTGTGCTGCATCTTTGGGACTGGAGCACCAGGACCTGGCCAGGGAGCCGGGGCCTTGGGCTGCTGGGAGGGGCCCCTCCCTCCCTGTGTGTGGCATCTGAGGGGATGGTTGCAGCCCAGTGGCAGCACCATCCTCCCCTCTGTTCCCTCCAGGCAGAAAAACTCTTGAGGTGCATCCACAGAAACGTGGAGGAGGTGTGCACGGAACCAGGGCAGTTCGTCCTGAGATCGGTGCTTGGGCTGCTGAGCGAGTGCTGCCCCGAGGCAACAGTTAGGAGCCTGTTGAGGATCAGTCCCTCCTGTGACAAGTATGAGCCCCAAGAGCCCTGGGGACTTGCTCTATAGCCCAGGCACAGCACAGTGGGCAAGGCAGCCCTGCTAACAGAGTGTTCTGGCTTGCAGTGCTGCGCTGGCCATGTGGGAGACGCTGCTGTCCCTGCCCAGCACTTCTGAGACAATCCTTGACAGGCTGCTCAGTGTGATCCAGGGCTGGAGACCAAACTGTGCTATCCCATCTGTGAGTGACCAGAGCAGGCCTTGCTCACCTTCAGGGCTGTTCATGGCTCCCCAGGAAAAGAGACGCAGCCCCCCCTGCCTGCCCCCGACAGCCCCCTCCTCCAGCACTTGTGGACACAGCCCCTGGGGGCCAGCAGGGACCTGCCCTGCACCAGCCCCCTTGTTCCAGCCCCCCAAGGCTGCCCCTTGAGCTCCCCAAGGACAAATACGCCACAGCAGCTTCCTTGCACTGAGAGCTGTCCCTGTGTCTTTCTGCAGGCAAGCCAGGTTCTGTACAGGCTCAGCCAGCGGCCCCGCTGTCGGGGGATCCTGGAAGGGCTCTTCCCCAGGCTCCTCATGACCCTGCTCTACAAGCTTTCCCTGGCTGCAGTGATGCTGGAGCAGGAGCAGCCTGGGGCTGATCAACCCGGCCCTTTGGGGTGCGCCATCCCCTTCTCCTGCCATCCCCCTGGGCCCTGGGCCAGGGCCCCTGCTCTGTGTGTAACTAGACCTTGCTCTGCACGCAGGTTGGCAGTGGAGGGCATTAAAGTTCTGCTGCACGCTGCTGGCTGTGAAGGGCATGTCCAGAACATCCAGAAGGAGGGCGGCTGGGACATGATGCTGCGAGCGGAGACCCTGGAGAGAGGAGTCAGATTGCTGGCCAGGTGAGAGCCCTTTGTAGCCAGCGGTGCCTCTGCAGCCCCATCCCCGGGGGCAGAGAAGTCCCCAGGCACCCAGGCCCCGGGCTGCAGCCGCAGGAGCGATCCGAGTGGCAAGGGGTGCTCCCTGCCTGGGGAGAGAGCAGGGCACTGTCAGCAAGTGGTGTGGAGGCTGTGGCTGGGGGCAAAGGCGTGTCCTGGCCTGGGCTATCCTGGCTGGGCTGGGCAGGGCAATCCCAGCGAGGCTTTGCCTGCCCTGCTCACTGCCAGCACTGCTTTTCTTGCCCTGCCCAGAGAGATGAGGAAGAGCCCAGCTGAGCAGCAAGCCTTACTGTTCCAGCACATGAAGGAGATCCTTGCTCAGAGGAGGGAATGGCAGATGAACTATGCCATGACTTTCTACACTGAGGTAAGCCTGGTGAGAAGCAGTGCCTCTGCCAGACGCTCCTGAAGCCTTCCCTCTGGCCCAGGCGGGTGCCGCCGGGTGGGCTGACAGTCCCTGGAGCTGGGACAGAGGGCTCTGCTGCCAGTCAGTCCCTGGGGCCTCCATCCAGCCCTTCCTGCTGGGGCAGTGCTCAGCACCCCCACGTGTCCACAGGCAGGGCTGCCCCCCCCAGAGGGGCTGTGTCAGCCCCCAGGCCCCAGGAGCTGCAGAGTGCCAGGGTCCTGCAGCTCTGCCCGTCTCTCACCGCTGTTGTTCTTTCAGCTGCTGGGCTGCCAGGGCCTGGGAAAGGATTGGAGTGACCTGCGCCTCCTCCACGCCTACCTGAGCCATGGCAGTCAGACAATCCGTCTGCGGGCACTCGGGGGCTTGGTGACACTGTCAGGAGATCCGCAGATGGTGAGTGAGGTGGAGTCAGGCGGAGCCGCGTTGGCAGCCTGGGGCTGGGGCACGGGTAACGCGCTGGCTTGGGCCTGGCTGAGAGGAAGGAGGTGGCTGTCAGCGGAGAGAGAGGGGTGGCCGAGCAGGGGCCACAGAGCCTTTGCTGTCCTGCTCTCTCCTTCATCCCCATCGGCATGCGCAGCGCCTGCCGGGAAGCCGGGGGGGAGGCTGGTGCTCAGCACACGGGGCGTTTGTGCCAGGCTGCTCCTCCACTGCTCCATCCTCACAGAAATTCTCTGTTTCCTCCAGGCAAGAGAAATGCGGGGCAGATCTCTGCTGGACAGGATCCTGAGGTGCCTGAAGGATCCATCCACGGACGTCAGGATGGAGGCCTTGGTCTTCTTCCAGACCATGATGGGTCAGCTGAAGCGGAAAGAGGCCAGCCCCGTCGCTCTGCTGCTGGCACAGAAGCTCCCACCCCTCTTTGGTGATGTAAGGCTGCTGTGGGACCTGACCCCGCAGAGGGGCAAGGGACAAGGACAGCTGCCCTCCAGCCCAGCCCCACGGGCAGCACTCGGGCAGGGCTGCTGCCCTCCTCACGGCCCTGGGCTCTGCTGGGAGGGCTGCTGGGCTCTGCACCCAGCATGGCTTCCCCTTGGCCTCGGCTTCTAGATAGGTGCCCCGAGCCCAGCAACCCCAGAGCATCTCCCCTCACACTGACCACGCTAATGCTTCTGGTCGCCGTGGGTGGCGAGAGGCTGTTGCTGCAGTCACACTGTCTTCTTTCCTCCCAGGAGTCCAGCCAGGTGCAAGAGCTCTCCCTCAGCCTCTTCGGGGACACGACGAAGGCTGTGGTGGGCAGAGACAAGGCAGAGATGAAGGAGGCGATACGCGGGGTTGTGGTCTCGCTCTTCCTGCACATGAATGCTGAGAGCAGGAGTGTGGCTGAGGTAGAGAGCTGAAAGCTGAGCACCTGCTTTGCCCTTCCTTCCCTCTGCCCCAGCCCTGGCAGCAGCAGCGGCTCAGCAGCTCTTGCCCATTTCTCTTGTGCTGGCTGTGAGAGTGCCATAGCTGAGGTGGTGGCTGCCCCGTGTCCCTGCCTCGGGCATTGAAGCCCGGGCATTCAGGCTCTGTCCCCAGCTGCCTCTTCCCAGAAGTAGCTGGGGACAGCTGGCAGCCTTGCCAAGAGCAGGGGGACGACAGGTCTCCTGCTCTGAGCTGTGGTGCCAGCTCCCTCCTGCTGCTGTTTTGCAGGCCTCTGGCAAAGCCCTCCTCACCTGTGCCAAGTTCCTGGGCTGGAGGACGCTCAAGAGGGTGATCAAGAAGAAGAAGACCTGGCTGATTGGAGAGACTTTGGTGAGGACAAGCGCCAGGTGCCAGGGCCTGGGCTGGACAGGGGATGCTCCATGTGTCCAGGGTGTGAATGTGCAGCTGTTCCTGGCTGTCCCTGATCCAGAGCAGAATGCACAGCTTGGAGCTCAGTCCCCCTTCCCCTTTCCCTAAGGCACAGCCAGGGCTTCTTCTGCAGGCCCCTCTTCCCCCCAGCCCCTGGGTGCTGCAGGAGCCCCCGGCCCACCTGGGCCCTGGCAGCAGCACGGAGGGGGTCACAGTACCCCCAGGCCCCCTCTGCCTGCGGCTCTGGCTGCACCTCAGCCCCCCGGGGCTCCTGGCTGGCAGAAAGGAATGGCCTGGGGGGGAAGGGGTGGGATGGGCAGAGGGACTGCTCTGGCAGACGGGGAATGGTCTCTGCCAGCCCCATGACGTGACCTCGGGCACTCTCCAGCTGAAGCAGGACAGGAGCAGAGTGGAAGACTACGTGTGCTTCAGCCTGCACTACCTGTGGGACTCTCAGGCCAGCGTGAGAGAGGAGGCCATCAGGTTCATAGGTGAGCCACAGCCCCCGGGGCACCCTCTTCTGGCAGCCCAGCCCCAGCCCCCAGCGCTGCCCTGGCACCAGGAGCAGCCCTGTGGCTGTCCCGGGCGGGGCCCTGGCCTCCCGCTGCCCTGCCCAGGCCTCGGTGGCCGCCCGGCTCAGTGTCAGCAGCGCCCTCGGGGACTTGCCCGGGGCCATCCCCGCAGAGTGCTGGGCAGGAGGGCGTGCGGCCGAGCCGGCCGGGCCGGGGGCTGTGCTGCCGCAGTGCTGGGGAGGGGGAGGTCTGACGGGAGCTCTGTGCACAGGGACTGCTGCGCGGCACCTGGGGTGGAATCAATCCAAGCGGACGCTGGAGGTTGTGTGGGATGGTGAGTAGGGTCAGAGGGGTGCTGGTGGGGCAGGGGAGAGAGCCTGGGCAGGGTGCTGCCATTCCTGGCTCCCCTGCAGCAGGGAAAGGAGGGAGGGAGAAGCTGTGACTGTCCCATCCCTGGAAGTGTTCATGGCCAGGCTGGCAGTGGCTTGGAGCTCCCCAGCCTAGTGGGAGGTGTCCCTGCCCGAGGTGGGGGGTTGGCACTAGGCGATCCTTAAGAAGGTCCCTTCCAGCCCAACCCAGTCTGGGAGCCTGGGATTCCTGAGCAGCAGCTTCCAGCTGCTCCCTTGGTCCCAGCTGCTCCTCCTAGTCAGGTAAAGAGAGGGATGGGCTTGCACAGGAGGGGCTGTGCAGACAGCAGGGTTTCACCACTGCTGCTCTCTTTCTTTCTGTTGCAGCCCTCAGTTGCTTGGATTACGACCCTGATCCCTCAGTCAGGGCCTTAGCAGGCCAGACCTTGCACGTCCTGCAGAGCGTGAGGGAGCTGGAGAGATCAAGATGGTCCTTCCGAGGCCTGTGCTTCTGCTGATGATGAGATGGGTCAAGGACAATCTTGCTGCCCCCGTCTTCCTGACGGTACTTTCACCACCGCCCCGTCACGGCTGCTGTTCCCCAGACCCTCACGTGCACCCCTGGGCTGTGCCCGACTGTCTCTGTCCAAACGAGCGCCCCCAGAACTCTCCTGTGCCCTGGCTCTCCCAGTTAAACCTCCCTAATGTCATCCCAGCAGGAGGAAGTGGCTGCGCTGGGCCGAAGGTCCTGGTGGGAAGATGGCGTTGAGAAATTGTCCCTGACCTAAGGGCTCCTGGCGCAGACGGCAGCGTGGGAATCAAGATGGAAGAAGCAGCCCCGTGCCATGACGCCCTTTGCACAGGCAGCACCCAGAGCCTGCAGAGCACACAGCATTTGTCCTGGCCTCTCCTGCTACCTGCACATCCGCTGAGCCCTGTGAGTGCCCTGGCCCCGACTTGTTGGACAGCCATTAGGTTACCCTTCTTTAGGGTGGTGGTGCCAGGAGGCAGAGGGCAGAAGGGAGTTAGGGTTTACCTCAGCAAAAAAGCTCCTTTAAACCCTAGCACTGCTTTGTCTTCAGGGCTTTTTTGGAAAGCTGCAGGAACAGGGCAGAGTGTAAAATGGAGGGTGTTTCACCTGAAATGATGTGCCTCGTCACCAAGCACAGCTACACCAGGGCAGTCCTGGGCACAGCTGAGGAGGATGATGAACGTTTTGCTCCTCGCAGCAGTTCCTGCTGCGTGTCATGGGCATCATCAGCTGGTGCTGAGTTCTTCCAGCCCACCTCCAGGTGAGGAATTGCATCAGCATCTGGAGACTCCCAACTGATTCCAACTCTCCCAAGCTCTGAGAAGCAGCTGCTGCATTCCTCTTCTGTCACTTCCAGGAGGTCACCAGGGTGTCTGCAGAGTTTTTGAACTCTCCCACAGAGACCTAGAGCAGCTGGATTCAGACACCCAAACAAGATACCCTGTTGGAGGCTGTTTGGCAATGGATTCATCACCAGCGGCCCAAGAGGCTACAGGAGGTTCCAGCTGTGCTGGGCAGGGTCAGCGTCACCGTGTGGGCCCAGGTGGCTTGGGACAGCTGGGCAGGGCAGAGCTGAGCCAGAGCTGCTTTCCTTGTCTCGTCAGAGCAGCAGGAGGTGCAGCCTCCTGGCCTCCGGGATAGCTACCAACAGGTCAAAAAGGTCCCCAAATAAAATGTGGTGTTTGGAAAGTACAGCGTGTGGTGAAATCTGTTGGATGGGACCTGGGCTCTGATCCTGGGACCGATGGGTGATCCTGGGCTCCACGCATCACAGAATCCTAGGAGTTGTCCAGGCTCCATTTTCTCGCCACTCCTGTGATTGTAGAGGCAGAACACTGTGTATCCCTGCGGTGTCACAGTCAGGCTGCTCAGTGGCAGCTTCCCTCAGAGACTTTGGGGAAAAAGACAGAGCTGTCTGTGGTTTGATGATTCTCAGGTAGACTGAGTCTGAGCAGTGCTGTGGAGCTCCAGCTTTGTGTGCAGTTCTGGGTGGTGTCCTGCAGAGGAAGAAGAGTGTAATGTATGCTGATGAATTTGTATTCCTAACCAGTAAAATTCAGGAAAAGAATTGAACTGAGTAAGAAGTGAATGTGGGGCTAAGCAAAGCAGTTGAGACATGTAATTTTTCCACTGAAACAGTGTGAACAAAACAAGGCCCTAACAAGGCTACCTTCTGTCTCAGAGATAATTAAAAGTGTAGGTCCTGTTCTTAAAACAAGGCACTGCCAAGGCTAACGGGGCACCGAAGGAATGCGAACATCTGCACAAGAAGAACAAAAAGATGTCACAACCAGCAGATGAGGGGAAAGTTATGGCTAGGGTCTGATATCACCTTGTAGCAATATAATGAAGTCAGCGAAACCAAGAAAGGCAAAAACTTCAAGCTTGAGGAAGACTTCTTACTTCATCCAAAGACCCCCTGACGACCCCCAAAACCAGACTCCGCCCAGACTCTGCCTATGATGAATACGTATGTAAACCCACCTCCTTTTGAGTATGCAGAGACTTGTAAGCAATAAAAGGTAATTCCAGAGCTTTAAGTGCGTGCGTGTGAGTGGAGCGGAGACTGCCCACGCACCCAGCGCTGTTTTGCTTATTGCAATTTTATTAATTAAATTAAACCAGTAACAGAATATTGATTCTCGGTCATTTATAACAATAGGAACTGTTGGTGCCCAACTCCTCTCTGTGCAGCCCCTGAGCACGCAGTGTCCTGGCGGAGTCCCCTCCGTGTCGGAGCCCCGCAGCAGCCCCGGCCACGAGCAAGAAACACTGTGTTTGGAGGGTGGAAATGGAAGGGTTATTATTTAGAGAGGAGGGCAGTGTTTATCTTGGGTGCAGGTTAGAGCCTGGAGCTTCACTGGGCTCGTTGGATCTCCAGGAGTGTCCTGGTCTGAGAGGAGCAGGAGAAAAAGGTGCCTGGGACAGGGCAGTGTCAGGTGCTGACGTGGCAGTGAGAATGGGGAGCAGCTGTGCCCCTGGGGTGGAGAGGAAGGTTCAGGCGACCCAAGTGGGCTAATGCCAGTATTCCTTCCCATGGTGCTCTGTATGAAACGGGTCTGAAAAGAATCCCCTGGTGGCTTTTCTGGCTGGTGTGTTGGCTGGGTTGGGGCCTGTTTGTTTCGTGCTGCATGCTGTGCTGCTGCTGCTGCCGCTCTTTCTTGTTTCTGTGCTGTAGAAGAACAGAGTTCATGGAGACAGGTGGTCTTCTGCCTTGCCAGTCAGGACCAGTTTGGTTGCTGTAAGGCTGTTGGGGTCTGTCACTTGGGCAGCCCTCCTCTCTGCTGCTGAGTCCAGTGGGGGACAAGTGTGGTGGAGCCAGGATTACCAACTGAGGAGGCAGTTTCCATATTTATCTGTGTTGTACATCTTTGTAATTCACTCTCCCTATTCCTTCTTCATGAAATTTGTGCTACTGCTTTTCCTCCAACCTTTAAGTCTCTCTCCCTCATTCCCTTTTTCCTCTTCCCCTCAGAAGAAAGTGGGGGGTTTAACCAGGGGACAGTTGCTCTCGTTTTCCCTAAAAGAGATAGTGGGACCCAGCCAATCCTGTAAGCAGGGTTGTGCATGTCCCCTGTGCTTAAGGTGAGGTGCTGGGGCAGCCTGGGTAATAAAGGCTCATCCTCATTGTTGCCCAACTTGCTCTATAGGATACAATTTATTCTGTAAAGCTCTTTAGTCTGTTTGTTTCTTCTTGACTGGGGGTGCTGGGCAAAGGGCACTGGCTTTGTGTTGTCTGACCCCACTGCTCTGTTCTGCAGTAAGCTGGGCAGTGGCTCTACCAGGTTACCTGTGGCAATCCCTACTGAACTGACTTACGGTTTGGTTTTGATCTCTTTTTTACTGAGAAACGACACATCCTCCCTTCATGCCAAGCTGAGTCCATCAGATTTGGGAGGTTTTGGAAGTGGCTGTCCCTCTTTCTATGTGTTAATTATTGTCAATTTGTTGGCCTATTATCAGTAGGCATAGATGCAGGTGTGAGAATTCCAGCACAAGTGTGGCCTCCACTCCAGCTTTGACAGTGGCTTTTCCTGCTGTCCCTTGGCCAGTAGTGGCCCCAGTAGCTGTCCCTGTTCTGTCAGAGCCTGCAACAAGCAGTGCTGCTTCCCCCTCCTGGCACAGGGGGACAGGGAGTGGGGGTTTGGGACCAATTCCCCACAGGTTGCCCCTGTGGTCAGGCAGTGAGGAAAGGCAGCTGAGCCCTGTGCTACTGAAGGCACAGCAAAGATGGAGCATGCGGGGGAGAGCTCCGATGAAGGTGAGAGAGCAAATCCTCTCCAAAGGGTGAGGAGAGAGTCTTCTGTAAAAGCTTGAGCAGCAAGTCCTTGTGAGGCCGCTCTTCCCTCATCACAAGGGGAGGAACTGGAGTCAGAGAAACTCAATCCTTTTTTCTGAAGGACTTGTGAAATTTAAGTACAAAGGACTCTGGCTGGCATGAAGGTGAGACACTTGTCACCTGCTTGCTTTGGTGTTGGGACGATGGTGCAATCTCCTGAAATAATAGAGAAGGCAGAGAGCTGGGAAAGCTGGCCAGAGATGGAGGCAGTGGCCAAGTGGACCGCTCTGGAAAAAAGGTACTGAGTAGCTGAGAGAGCTGGCTGCTGAAAAGGTGATTTACGGTGCCTGCGCGTGTCAGACCGGGGTGTGGTGCTGGTTCCAGTGCCTGGCCGTACACACCTGGCCCGGTTGCCAGGTGACAATGGGACCTTTGTTACATCATTGGTGACACCGCTGGACCCCGGGTCCCTTCCTAGTGCTGGGGTGGCCCTGGCTCAGTGTCCAAGAGGACAGTGATAGGATCAGACAGGAGCAGAGAGCTGCCTAGGAGCCCTGAGCCATGTCTGGTGTTCTTGTATCTTGCGAAAGCCGCTGTGGTTCCCCAGAGGACCATGGCAATCCCCAGAGGCTGCTCAGTCCCCAGGAGAGGTAAGAGCCAGGGGCTGGGGCTGGGTGGGCACCGTGGGGTCAAATGTGAGGGCTCATGAAAGGCCTTTGTGGTTTGTCCATCGGGAGCTTCTGCCCAGCCCCTGAGGGCTGTGGTTCTTCAGAGGCTGCCCAGGAGCCTCCATCCCCGGGAGATTCCCTGCCCCGTGCAGAACCCGTCCCAGACATCTCCCTGCCCCCACGCAGCCCCCGTCGCCCCACAGGCTCTCCCCGCAGGCCGTGCAGCCTTGGGGCCAGCAGCTCTGCCACCCCCATGCCCACCCCCCATGGCCTCTCCTCCTTCCTCAGGACTGAGCAGAAGTCCCTGAGCCGGCCCCGGCTGGCCTGGGTGGAGGATGAGGTGGACGAGAGCGGTCTCCCCACCCCAAAGAAGATGGCCCAGCTGCTGGAAAGAGGTGAGCGAGGGGCCTTTGGCTGCTTTGCTGTGCTCCTGCATGGCAGTGGCTGCTGGGCACATCCCCGGCCTGATCCCTGCCAGTCCCCTCTTTGGGCCCCCCCGCCCAGGGCTGGCTCTGTCCTCGGGAGCTGGCACGGGGCTGGGTGCTAGGTAGGGCCCTTCAGTTAGTCCTGCCAGCACCTTCAGCTCCCCCTCCTCCCTTGCTTTGTTAGATTCCAATCCTGATGCCACCATCGTTCGGTGTTCAGCTGCAAAGGGCCAGGAGACGTGTGCGGATGCTCTAGAAGAGTTAGGAGAGGTACCTACAGAGACTGTCACCTGCCTTGTGCCTGCTCCAGCGTATGTTATGCTGGAGTTATGCTCCCCATAACCTTCTCTTGTTGCAGGAGCAGGACAAGGACCGTCTGAGAGTTCTGATAGCCAACCTTTGCCCCTCCACCCTCGTGAGTCTGCAGGATGTCTCGCAGGTCTGGCATTTCCAGAGCAGGTCACAGTTTCCCCCGTGCAAACCCCCCAGGGAGGCTTCTCCCCCGAAGCCCTCTGCACCCCGAGGGGTACAGAGGCACAGAAAGGAGCAGAGGCTGCAGTGGGAAGGGGCTCTGGCCACCTCCTGGCCATGACAGATTGGTGTGGGGATTCTTCCCCGAGGCTGGGAGGGACCCCAGGGACAGGAAGGCAGAGCCAGGCTTTGCTGCTGTTCCCAGGAAGCCGTGGCTATCAGTCCCAGGGTAAGGGAGCCTCTGGTCCAGACAAGCTCCAGTTCCCCTGACACCCTGTGTCACCGGGGACACAGGATGGATACTGTCCTGGATACTCTGTGGGTATCTCTGGTGTCAGTCCTTGTGTTGCCACCTCCACTCCATGGACTGAAAGGACAATGGGCAAAATCTTCCAGCTGCAGCTTGGGAAGGAGGGAGGGAGCTGGCCCAAGCTCTGTGCTGCATCTTTGGGACTGGAGCACCAGGACCTGGCCAGGGAGCCGGGGCCTTGGGCTGCTGGGAGGGGCCCCTCCCTCCCTGTGTGTGGCATCTGAGGGGATGGTTGCAGCCCAGTGGCAGCACCATCCTCCCCTCTGTTCCCTCCAGGCAGAAAAACTCTTGAGGTGCATCCACAGAAACGTGGAGGAGGTGTGCACGGAACCAGGGCAGTTCGTCCTGAGATCGGTGCTTGGGCTGCTGAGCGAGTGCTGCCCCGAGGCAACAGTTAGGAGCCTGTTGAGGATCAGTCCCTCCTGTGACAAGTATGAGCCCCAAGAGCCCTGGGGACTTGCTCTATAGCCCAGGCACAGCACAGTGGGCAAGGCAGCCCTGCTAACAGAGTGTTCTGGCTTGCAGTGCTGCGCTGGCCATGTGGGAGACGCTGCTGTCCCTGCCCAGCACTTCTGAGACAATCCTTGACAGGCTGCTCAGTGTGATCCAGGGCTGGAGACCAAACTGTGCTATCCCATCTGTGAGTGACCAGAGCAGGCCTTGCTCACCTTCAGGGCTGTTCATGGCTCCCCAGGAAAAGAGACGCAGCCCCCCCTGCCTGCCCCCGACAGCCCCCTCCTCCAGCACTTGTGGACACAGCCCCTGGGGGCCAGCAGGGACCTGCCCTGCACCAGCCCCCTTGTTCCAGCCCCCCAAGGCTGCCCCTTGAGCTCCCCAAGGACAAATACGCCACAGCAGCTTCCTTGCACTGAGAGCTGTCCCTGTGTCTTTCTGCAGGCAAGCCAGGTTCTGTACAGGCTCAGCCAGCGGCCCCGCTGTCGGGGGATCCTGGAAGGGCTCTTCCCCAGGCTCCTCATGACCCTGCTCTACAAGCTTTCCCTGGCTGCAGTGATGCTGGAGCAGGAGCAGCCTGGGGCTGATCAACCCGGCCCTTTGGGGTGCGCCATCCCCTTCTCCTGCCATCCCCCTGGGCCCTGGGCCAGGGCCCCTGCTCTGTGTGTAACTAGACCTTGCTCTGCACGCAGGTTGGCAGTGGAGGGCATTAAAGTTCTGCTGCACGCTGCTGGCTGTGAAGGGCATGTCCAGAACATCCAGAAGGAGGGCGGCTGGGACATGATGCTGCGAGCGGAGACCCTGGAGAGAGGAGTCAGATTGCTGGCCAGGTGAGAGCCCTTTGTAGCCAGCGGTGCCTCTGCAGCCCCATCCCCGGGGGCAGAGAAGTCCCCAGGCACCCAGGCCCCGGGCTGCAGCCGCAGGAGCGATCCGAGTGGCAAGGGGTGCTCCCTGCCTGGGGAGAGAGCAGGACACTGTCAGCAAGTGGTGAGGAGGCTGTGGCTGGGGGCAAAGGCGTGTCCTGGCCTGGGCTATCCTGGCTGGGCTGGGCAGGGCAATCCCAGCGAGGCTTTGCCTGCCCTGCTCACTGCCAGCACTGCTTTTCTTGCCCTGCCCAGAGAGATGAGGAAGAGCCCAGCTGAGCAGCAAGCCTTACTGTTCCAGCACATGAAGGAGATCCTTGCTCAGAGGAGGGAATGGCAGATGAACTATGCCATGACTTTCTACACTGAGGTAAGCCTGGTGAGAAGCAGTGCCTCTGCCAGACGCTCCTGAAGCCTTCCCTCTGGCCCAGGCGGGTGCCGCCGGGTGGGCTGACAGTCCCTGGAGCTGGGACAGAGGGCTCTGCTGCCAGTCAGTCCCTGGGGCCTCCATCCAGCCCTTCCTGCTGGGGCAGTGCTCAGCACCCCCACGTGTCCACAGGCAGGGCTGCCCCCCCCCAGAGGGGCTGTGTCAGCCCCCAGGCCCCAGGAGCTGCAGAGTGCCAGGGTCCTGCAGCTCTGCCCGTCTCTCACCGCTGTTGTTCTTTCAGCTGCTGGGCTGCCAGGGCCTGGGAAAGGATTGGAGTGACCTGCGCCTCCTCCACGCCTACCTGAGCCATGGCAGTCAGACAATCCATCTGCGGGCACTCGGGGGCTTGGTGACACTGTCAGGAGATCCGCAGATGGTGAGCGAGGTGGAGTCAGGCGGAGCCGCGTTGGCAGCCTGGGGCTGGGGCACGGGTAACGCGCTGGCTTGGGCCTGGCTGAGAGGAAGGAGGTGGCTGTCAGCGGAGAGAGAGGGGTGGCCGAGCAGGGGCCACAGAGCCTTTGCTGTCCTGCTCTCTCCTTCATCCCCATCGGCATGCGCAGCGCCTGCCGGGAAGCCGGGGGGGAGGCTGGTGCTCAGCACACGGGGCGTTTGTGCCAGGCTGCTCCTCCACTGCTCCATCCTCACAGAAATTCTCTGTTTCCTCCAGGCAAGAGAAATGCGGGGCAGATCTCTGCTGGACAGGATCCTGAGGTGCCTGAAGGATCCATCCACGGACGTCAGGATGGAGGCCTTGGTCTTCTTCCAGACCATGATGGGTCAGCTGAAGCGGAAAGAGGCCAGCCCCGTCGCTCTGCTGCTGGCACAGAAGCTCCCACCCCTCTTTGGTGATGTAAGGCTGCTGTGGGACCTGACCCCGCAGAGGGGCAAGGGACAAGGACAGCTGCCCTCCAGCCCAGCCCCACGGGCAGCACTCGGGCAGGGCTGCTGCCCTCCTCACGGCCCTGGGCTCTGCTGGGAGGGCTGCTGGGCTCTGCACCCAGCATGGCTTCCCCTTGGCCTCGGCTTCTAGATAGGTGCCCCGAGCCCAGCAACCCCAGAGCATCTCCCCTCACACTGACCACGCTAATGCTTCTGGTCGCCGTGGGTGGCGAGAGGCTGTTGCTGCAGTCACACTGTCTTCTTTCCTCCCAGGAGTCCAGCCAGGTGCAAGAGCTCTCCCTCAGCCTCTTCGGGGACACGACGAAGGCTGTGGTGGGCAGAGACAAGGCAGAGATGAAGGAGGCGATACGCGGGGTTGTGGTCTCGCTCTTCCTGCACATGAATGCTGAGAGCAGGAGTGTGGCTGAGGTAGAGAGCTGAAAGCTGAGCACCTGCTTTGCCCTTCCTTCCCTCTGCCCCAGCCCTGGCAGCAGCAGCGGCTCAGCAGCTCTTGCCCATTTCTCTTGTGCTGGCTGTGAGAGTGCCATAGCTGAGGTGGTGGCTGCCCCGTGTCCCTGCCTCGGGCATTGAAGCCCGGGCATTCAGGCTCTGTCCCCAGCTGCCTCTTCCCAGAAGTAGCTGGGGACAGCTGGCAGCCTTGCCAAGAGGAGGGGGACGACAGGTCTCCTGCTCTGAGCTGTGGTGCCAGCTCCCTCCTGCTGCTGTTTTGCAGGCCTCTGGCAAAGCCCTCCTCACCTGTGCCAAGTTCCTGGGCTGGAGGACGCTCAAGAGGGTGATCAAGAAGAAGAAGACCTGGCTGATTGGAGAGACTTTGGTGAGGACAAGCGCCAGGTGCCAGGGCCTGGGCTGGACAGGGGATGCTCCATGTGTCCAGGGTGTGAATGTGCAGCTGTTCCTGGCTGTCCCTGATCCAGAGCAGAATGCACAGCTTGGAGCTCAGTCCCCCTTCCCCTTTCCCTAAGGCACAGCCAGGGCTTCTTCTGCAGGCCCCTCTTCCCCCCAGCCCCTGGGTGCTGCAGGAGCCCCCGGCCCACCTGGGCCCTGGCAGCAGCACGGAGGGGGTCACAGTACCCCCAGGCCCCCTCTGCCTGCGGCTCTGGCTGCACCTCAGCCCCCCGGGGCTCCTGGCTGGCAGAAAGGAATGGCCTGGGGGGGAAGGGGTGGGATGGGCAGAGGGACTGCTCTGGCAGACGGGGAATGGTCTCTGCCAGCCCCATGACGTGACCTCGGGCACTCTCCAGCTGAAGCAGGACAGGAGCAGAGTGGAAGACTACGTGTGCTTCAGCCTGCACTACCTGTGGGACTCTCAGGCCAGCGTGAGAGAGGAGGCCATCAGGTTCATAGGTGAGCCACAGCCCCCGGGGCACCCTCTTCTGGCAGCCCAGCCCCAGCCCCCAGCGCTGCCCTGGCACCAGGAGCAGCCCTGTGGCTGTCCCGGGCGGGGCCCTGGCCTCCCGCTGCCCTGCCCAGGCCTCGGTGGCCGCCCGGCTCAGTGTCAGCAGCGCCCTCGGGGACTTGCCCGGGGCCATCCCCGCAGAGTGCTGGGCAGGAGGGCGTGCGGCCGAGCCGGCCGGGCCGGGGGCTGTGCTGCCGCAGTGCTGGGGAGGGGGAGGTCTGACGGGAGCTCTGTGCACAGGGACTGCTGCGCGGCACCTGGGGTGGAATCAATCCAAGCGGACGCTGGAGGTTGTGTGGGATGGTGAGTAGGGTCAGAGGGGTGCTGGTGGGGCAGGGGAGAGAGCCTGGGCAGGGTGCTGCCATTCCTGGCTCCCCTGCAGCAGGGAAAGGAGGGAGGGAGAAGCTGTGACTGTCCCATCCCTGGAAGTGTTCATGGCCAGGCTGGCAGTGGCTTGGAGCTCCCCAGCCTAGTGGGAGGTGTCCCTGCCCGAGGTGGGGGGTTGGCACTAGGCGATCCTTAAGAAGGTCCCTTCCAGCCCAACCCAGTCTGGGAGCCTGGGATTCCTGAGCAGCAGCTTCCAGCTGCTCCCTTGGTCCCAGCTGCTCCTCCTAGTCAGGTAAAGAGAGGGATGGGCTTGCACAGGAGGGGCTGTGCAGACAGCAGGGTTTCACCACTGCTGCTCTCTTTCTTTCTGTTGCAGCCCTCAGTTGCTTGGATTACGACCCTGATCCCTCAGTCAGGGCCTTAGCAGGCCAGACCTTGCACGTCCTGCAGAGCGTGAGGGAGCTGGAGAGATCAAGATGGTCCTTCCGAGGCCTGTGCTTCTGCTGATGATGAGATGGGTCAAGGACAATCTTGCTGCCCCCGTCTTCCTGACGGTACTTTCACCACCGCCCCGTCACGGCTGCTGTTCCCCAGACCCTCACGTGCACCCCTGGGCTGTGCCCGACTGTCTCTGTCCAAACGAGCGCCCCCAGAACTCTCCTGTGCCCTGGCTCTCCCAGTTAAACCTCCCTAATGTCATCCCAGCAGGAGGAAGTGGCTGCGCTGGGCCGAAGGTCCTGGTGGGAAGATGGCGTTGAGAAATTGTCCCTGACCTAAGGGCTCCTGGCGCAGACGGCAGCGTGGGAATCAAGATGGAAGAAGCAGCCCCGTGCCATGACGCCCTTTGCACAGGCAGCACCCAG
This sequence comes from Heliangelus exortis, assembly GCF_036169615.1. Classification (NCBI taxonomy): domain Eukaryota; kingdom Metazoa; phylum Chordata; class Aves; order Apodiformes; family Trochilidae; genus Heliangelus; species Heliangelus exortis. Next base: position 18,680,395 of record NC_092435.1, on the reverse strand, counting down.
AGCCTGCAGAGCACACAGCATTTGTCCTGGCCTCTCCTGCTACCTGCACATCCGCTGAGCCCTGTGAGTGCCCTGGCCCCGACTTGTTGGACAGCCATTAGGTTACCCTTCTTTAGGGTGGTGGTGCCAGGAGGCAGAGGGCAGAAGGGAGTTAGGGTTTACCTCAGCAAAAAAGCTCCTTTAAACCCTAGCACTGCTTTGTCTTCAGGGCTTTTTTGGAAAGCTGCAGGAACAGGGCAGAGTGTAAAATGGAGGGTGTTTCACCTGAAATGATGTGCCTCGTCACCAAGCACAGCTACACCAGGGCAGTCCTGGGCACAGCTGAGGAGGATGATGAACGTTTTGCTCCTCGCAGCAGTTCCTGCTGCGTGTCATGGGCATCATCAGCTGGTGCTGAGTTCTTCCAGCCCACCTCCAGGTGAGGAATTGCATCAGCATCTGGAGACTCCCAACTGATTCCAGCTCTCCCAAGCTCTGAGAAGCAGCTGCTGCATTCCTCTTCTGTCACTTCCAGGAGGTCACCAGGGTGTCTGCAGAGTTTTTGAACTCTCCCACAGAGACCTAGAGCAGCTGGATTCAGACACCCAAGCAAGATACCCTGTTGGAGGCTGTTTGGCAATGGATTCATCACCAGCGGCCCAAGAGGCTACAGGAGGTTCCAGCTGTGCTGGGCAGGGTCAGCGTCACCGTGTGGGCCCAGGTGGCTTGGGACAGCTGGGCAGGGCAGAGCTGAGCCAGAGCTGCTTTCCTTGTCTCGTCAGAGCAGCAGGAGGTGCAGCCTCCTGGCCTCCGGGATAGCTACCAACAGGTCAAAAAGGTCCCCAAATAAAATGTGGTGTTTGGAAAGTACAGCGTGTGGTGAAATCTGTTGGATGGGACCTGGGCTCTGATCCTGGGACCGATGGGTGATCCTGGGCTCCACGCATCACAGAATCCTAGGAGTTGTCCAGGCTCCATTTTCTCGCCACTCCTGTGATTGTAGAGGCAGAACACTGTGTATCCCTGCGGTGTCACAGTCAGGCTGCTCAGTGGCAGCTTCCCTCAGAGACTTTGGGGAAAAAGACAGAGCTGTCTGTGGTTTGATGATTCTCAGGTAGACTGAGTCTGAGCAGTGCTGTGGAGCTCCAGCTTTGTGTGCAGTTCTGGGTGGTGTCCTGCAGAGGAAGAAGAGTGTAATGTATGCTGATGAATTTGTATTCCTAACCAGTAAAATTCAGGAAAAGAATTGAACTGAGTAAGAAGTGAATGTGGGGCTAAGCAAAGCAGTTGAGACATGTAATTTTTCCACTGAAACAGTGTGAACAAAACAAGGCCCTAACAAGGCTACCTTCTGTCTCAGAGATAATTAAAAGTGTAGGTCCTGTTCTTAAAACAAGGCACTGCCAAGGCTAACGGGGCACCGAAGGAATGCGAACATCTGCACAAGAAGAACAAAAAGATGTCACAACCAGCAGATGAGGGGAAAGTTATGGCTAGGGTCTGATATCACCTTGTAGCAATATAATGAAGTCAGCGAAACCAAGAAAGGCAAAAACTTCAAGCTTGAGGAAGACTTCTTACTTCATCCAAAGACCCCCTGACGACCCCCAAAACCAGACTCCGCCCAGACTCTGCCTATGATGAATACGTATGTAAACCCACCTCCTTTTGAGTATGCAGAGACTTGTAAGCAATAAAAGGTAATTCCAGAGCTTTAAGTGCGTGCGTGTGAGTGGAGCGGAGACTGCCCACGCACCCAGCGCTGTTTTGCTTATTGCAATTTTATTAATTAAATTAAACCAGTAACAGAATATTGATTCTCGGTCATTTATAACAATAGGAACTGTTGGTGCCCAACTCCTCTCTGTGCAGCCCCTGAGCACGCAGTGTCCTGGCGGAGTCCCCTCCGTGTCGGAGCCCCGCAGCAGCCCCGGCCACGAGCAAGAAACACTGTGTTTGGAGGGTGGAAATGGAAGGGTTATTATTTAGAGAGGAGGGCAGTGTTTATCTTGGGTGCAGGTTAGAGCCTGGAGCTTCACTGGGCTCGTTGGATCTCCAGGAGTGTCCTGGTCTGAGAGGAGCAGGAGAAAAAGGTGCCTGGGACAGGGCAGTGTCAGGTGCTGACGTGGCAGTGAGAATGGGGAGCAGCTGTGCCCCTGGGGTGGAGAGGAAGGTTCAGGCGACCCAAGTGGGCTAATGCCAGTATTCCTTCCCATGGTGCTCTGTATGAAACGGGTCTGAAAAGAATCCCCTGGTGGCTTTTCTGGCTGGTGTGTTGGCTGGGTTGGGGCCTGTTTGTTTCGTGCTGCATGCTGTGCTGCTGCTGCTGCCGCTCTTTCTTGTTTCTGTGCTGTAGAAGAACAGAGTTCATGGAGACAGGTGGTCTTCTGCCTTGCCAGTCAGGACCAGTTTGGTTGCTGTAAGGCTGTTGGGGTCTGTCACTTGGGCAGCCCTCCTCTCTGCTGCTGAGTCCAGTGGGGGACAAGTGTGGTGGAGCCAGGATTACCAACTGAGGAGGCAGTTTCCATATTTATCTGTGTTGTACATCTTTGTAATTCACTCTCCCTATTCCTTCTTCATGAAATTTGTGCTACTGCTTTTCCTCCAACCTTTAAGTCTCTCTCCCTCATTCCCTTTTTCCTCTTCCCCTCAGAAGAAAGTGGGGGGTCTAACCAGGGGACAGTTGCTCTCGTTTTCCCTAAAAGAGATAGTGGGACCCAGCCAATCCTGTAAGCAGGGTTGTGCATGTCCCCTGTGCTTAAGGTGAGGTGCTGGGGCAGCCTGGGTAATAAAGGCTCATCCTCATTGTTGCCCAACTTGCTCTATAGGATACAATTTGTTCTGTAAAGCTCTTTAGTCTGTTTGTTTCTTCTTGACTGGGGGTGCTGGGCAAAGGGCACTGGCTTTGTGTTGTCTGACCCCACTGCTCTGTTCTGCAGTAAGCTGGGCAGTGGCTCTACCAGGTTACCTGTGGCAATCCCTACTGAACTGACTTACGGTTTGGTTTTGATCTCTTTTTTACTGAGAAACGACACATCCTCCCTTCATGCCAAGCTGAGTCCATCAGATTTGGGAGGTTTTGGAAGTGGCTGTCCCTCTTTCTATGTGTTAATTATTGTCAATTTGTTGGCCTATTATCAGTAGGCATAGATGCAGGTGTGAGAATTCCAGCACAAGTGTGGCCTCCACTCCAGCTTTGTCAGTGGCTTTTCCTGCTGTCCCTTGGCCAGTAGTGGCCCCAGTAGCTGTCCCTGTTCTGTCAGAGCCTGCAACAAGCAGTGCTGCTTCCCCCTCCTGGCACAGGGGGACAGGGAGTGGGGGTTTGGGACCAATTCCCCACAGGCTGCCCCTGTGGTCAGGCAGTGAGGAAAGGCAGCTGAGCCCTGTGCTACTGAAGGCACAGCAAAGATGGAGCATGCGGGGGAGAGCTCCGATGAAGGTGAGAGAGCAAATCCTCTCCAAAGGGTGAGGAGAGAGTCTTCTGTAAAAGCTTGAGCAGCAAGTCCTTGTGAGGCCGCTCTTCCCTCATCACAAGGGGAGGAACTGGAGTCAGAGAAACTCAATCCTTTTTTCTGAAGGACTTGTGAAATTTAAGTACAAAGGACTCTGGCTGGCATGAAGGTGAGACACTTGTCACCTACTTGCTTTGGTGTTGGGACGATGGTGCAATCTCCTGAAATAATAGAGAAGGCAGAGAGCTGGGAAAGCTGGCCAGAGATGGAGGCAGTGGCCAAGTGGACCGCTCTGGAAAAAAGGTACTGAGTAGCTGAGAGAGCTGGCTGCTGAAAAGGTGATTTACGGTGCCTGCGCGTGTCAGACCGGGGTGTGGTGCTGGTTCCAGTGCCTGGCCGTACACACCTGGCCCGGTTGCCAGGTGACAATGGGACCTTTGTTACATCATTGGTGACACCGCTGGACCCCGGGTCCCTTCCTAGTGCTGGGGTGGCCCTGGCTCAGTGTCCAAGAGGACAGTGATAGGATCAGACAGGAGCAGAGAGCTGCCTAGGAGCCCTGAGCCATGTCTGGTGTTCTTGTATCTTGCGAAAGCCGCTGTGGTTCCCCAGAGGACCATGGCAATCCCCAGAGGCTGCTCAGTCCCCAGGAGAGGTAAGAGCCAGGGGCTGGGGCTGGGTGGGCACCGTGGGGTCAAATGTGAGGGCTCATGAAAGGCCTTTGTGGTTTGTCCATCGGGAGCTTCTGCCCAGCCCCTGAGGGCTGTGGTTCTTCAGAGGCTGCCCAGGAGCCTCCATCCCCGGGAGATTCCCTGCCCCGTGCAGAACCCGTCCCAGACATCTCCCTGCCCCCACGCAGCCCCCGTCGCCCCACAGGCTCTCCCCGCAGGCCGTGCAGCCTTGGGGCCAGCAGCTCTGCCACCCCCATGCCCACCCCCCATGGCCTCTCCTCCTTCCTCAGGACTGAGCAGAAGTCCCTGAGCCGGCCCCGGCTGGCCTGGGTGGAGGATGAGGTGGACGACAGCGGTCTCCCCACCCCAAAGAAGATGGCCCAGCTGCTGGAAAGAGGTGAGTGAGGGGCCTTTGGCTGCTTTGCTGTGCTCCTGCATGGCAGTGGCTGCTGGGCACATCCCCGGCCTGATCCCTGCCAGTCCCCTCTTTGGGCCCCCCCGCCCAGGGCTGGCTCTGTCCTCGGGAGCTGGCACGGGGCTGGGTGCTAGGTAGGGCCCTTCAGTTAGTCCTGCCAGCACCTTCAGCTCCCCCTCCTCCCTTGCTTTGTTAGATTCCAATCCTGATGCCACCATCGTTCGGTGTTCAGCTGCAAAGGGCCAGGAGACGTGTGCGGATGCTCTAGAAGAGTTAGGAGAGGTACCTACAGAGACTGTCACCTGCCTTGTGCCTGCTCCAGCGTATGTTATGCTGGAGTTATGCTCCCCATAACCTTCTCTTGTTGCAGGAGCAGGACAAGGACCGTCTGAGAGTTCTGATAGCCAACCTTTGCCCCTCCACCCTCGTGAGTCTGCAGGATGTCTCGCAGGTCTGGCATTTCCAGAGCAGGTCACAGTTTCCCCCGTGCAAACCCCCCAGGGAGGCTTCTCCCCCGAAGCCCTCTGCACCCCGAGGGGTACAGAGGCACAGAAAGGAGCAGAGGCTGCAGTGGGAAGGGGCTCTGGCCACCTCCTGGCCATGACAGATTGGTGTGGGGATTCTTCCCCGAGGCTGGGAGGGACCCCAGGGACAGGAAGGCAGAGCCAGGCTTTGCTGCTGTTCCCAGGAAGCCGTGGCTATCAGTCCCAGGGTAAGGGAGCCTCTGGTCCAGACAAGCTCCAGTTCCCCTGACACCCTGTGTCACCGGGGACACAGGATGGATACTGTCCTGGATACTCTGTGGGTATCTCTGGTGTCAGTCCTTGTGTTGCCACCTCCACTCCATGGACTGAAAGGACAATGGGCAAAATCTTCCAGCTGCAGCTTGGGAAGGAGGGAGGGAGCTGGCCCAAGCTCTGTGCTGCATCTTTGGGACTGGAGCACCAGGACCTGGCCAGGGAGCCGGGGCCTTGGGCTGCTGGGAGGGGCCCCTCCCTCCCTGTGTGTGGCATCTGAGGGGATGGTTGCAGCCCAGTGGCAGCACCATCCTCCCCTCTGTTCCCTCCAGGCAGAAAAACTCTTGAGGTGCATCCACAGAAACGTGGAGGAGGTGTGCACGGAACCAGGGCAGTTCGTCCTGAGATCGGTGCTTGGGCTGCTGAGCGAGTGCTGCCCCGAGGCAACAGTTAGGAGCCTGTTGAGGATCAGTCCCTCCTGTGACAAGTATGAGCCCCAAGAGCCCTGGGGACTTGCTCTATAGCCCAGGCACAGCACAGTGGGCAAGGCAGCCCTGCTAACAGAGTGTTCTGGCTTGCAGTGCTGCGCTGGCCATGTGGGAGACGCTGCTGTCCCTGCCCAGCACTTCTGAGACAATCCTTGACAGGCTGCTCAGTGTGATCCAGGGCTGGAGACCAAACTGTGCTATCCCATCTGTGAGTGACCAGAGCAGGCCTTGCTCACCTTCAGGGCTGTTCATGGCTCCCCAGGAAAAGAGACGCAGCCCCCCCTGCCTGCCCCCGACAGCCCCCTCCTCCAGCACTTGTGGACACAGCCCCTGGGGGCCAGCAGGGACCTGCCCTGCACCAGCCCCCTTGTTCCAGCCCCCCAAGGCTGCCCCTTGAGCTCCCCAAGGACAAATACGCCGCAGCAGCTTCCTTGCACTGAGAGCTGTCCCTGTGTCTTTCTGCAGGCAAGCCAGGTTCTGTACAGGCTCAGCCAGCGGCCCCGCTGTCGGGGGATCCTGGAAGGGCTCTTCCCCAGGCTCCTCATGACCCTGCTCTACAAGCTTTCCCTGGCTGCAGTGATGCTGGAGCAGGAGCAGCCTGGGGCTGATCAACCCGGCCCTTTGGGGTGCGCCATCCCCTTCTCCTGCCATCCCCCTGGGCCCTGGGCCAGGGCCCCTGCTCTGTGTGTAACTAAACCTTGCTCTGCACGCAGGTTGGCAGTGGAGGGCATTAAAGTTCTGCTGCACGCTGCTGGCTGTGAAGGGCATGTCCAGAACATCCAGAAGGAGGGCGGCTGGGACATGATGCTGCGAGCGGAGACCCTGGAGAGAGGAGTCAGATTGCTGGCCAGGTGAGAGCCCTTTGTAGCCAGCGGTGCCTCTGCAGCCCCATCCCCGGGGGCAGAGAAGTCCCCAGGCACCCAGGCCCCGGGCTGCAGCCGCAGGAGCGATCCGAGTGGCAAGGGGTGCTCCCTGCCTGGGGAGAGAGCAGGGCACTGTCAGCAAGTGGTGTGGAGGCTGTGGCTGGGGGCAAAGGCGTGTCCTGGCCTGGGCTATCCTGGCTGGGCTGGGCAGGGCAATCCCAGCGAGGCTTTGCCTGCCCTGCTCACTGCCAGCACTGCTTTTCTTGCCCTGCCCAGAGAGATGAGGAAGAGCCCAGCTGAGCAGCAAGCCTTACTGTTCCAGCACATGAAGGAGATCCTTGCTCAGAGGAGGGAATGGCAGATGAACTATGCCATGACTTTCTACACTGAGGTAAGCCTGGTGAGAAGCAGTGCCTCTGCCAGACGCTCCTGAAGCCTTCCCTCTGGCCCAGGCGGGTGCCGCCGGGTGGGCTGACAGTCCCTGGAGCTGGGACAGAGGGCTCTGCTGCCAGTCAGTCCCTGGGGCCTCCATCCAGCCCTTCCTGCTGGGGCAGTGCTCAGCACCCCCACGTGTCCACAGGCAGGGCTGCCCCCCCCCAGAGGGGCTGTGTCAGCCCCCAGGCCCCAGGAGCTGCAGAGTGCCAGGGTCCTGCAGCTCTGCCCGTCTCTCACCGCTGTTGTTCTTTCAGCTGCTCGGCTGCCAGGGCCTGGGAAAGGATTGGAGTGACCTGCGCCTCCTCCATGTCTACCTGAGCCATGGCAGTCAGACAATCCGTCTGCGGGCACTCGGGGGCTTGGTGACACTGTCAGGAGATCCGCAGATGGTGAGCGAGGTGGAGTCAGGCGGAGCCGCGTTGGCAGCCTGGGGCTGGGGCACGGGTAACGCGCTGGCTTGGGCCTGGCTGAGAGGAAGGAGGTGGCTGTCAGCGGAGAGAGAGGGGTGGCCGAGCAGGGGCCACAGAGCCTTTGCTGTCCTGCTCTCTCCTTCATCCCCATCGGCATGCGCAGCGCCTGCCGGGAAGCCGGGGGGGAGGCTGGTGCTCAGCACACGGGGCGTTTGTGCCAGGCTGCTCCTCCACTGCTCCATCCTCACAGAAATTCTCTGTTTCCTCCAGGCAAGAGAAATGCGGGGCAGATCTCTGCTGGACAGGATCCTGAGGTGCCTGAAGGATCCATCCACGGACGTCAGGATGGAGGCCTTGGTCTTCTTCCAGACCATGATGGGTCAGCTGAAGCGGAAAGAGGCCAGCCCCGTCGCTCTGCTGCTGGCACAGAAGCTCCCACCCCTCTTTGGTGATGTAAGGCTGCTGTGGGACCTGACCCCGCAGAGGGGCAAGGGACAAGGACAGCTGCCCTCCAGCCCAGCCCCACGGGCAGCACTCGGGCAGGGCTGCTGCCCTCCTCACGGCCCTGGGCTCTGCTGGGAGGGCTGCTGGGCTCTGCACCCAGCATGGCTTCCCCTTGGCCTCGGCTTCTAGATAGGTGCCCCGAGCCCAGCAACCCCAGAGCATCTCCCCTCACACTGACCACGCTAATGCTTCTGGTCGCCGTGGGTGGCGAGAGGCTGTTGCTGCAGTCACACTGTCTTCTTTCCTCCCAGGAGTCCAGCCAGGTGCAAGAGCTCTCCCTCAGCCTCTTCGGGGACACGACGAAGGCTGTGGTGGGCAGAGACAAGGCAGAGATGAAGGAGGCGATACGCGGGGTTGTGGTCTCGCTCTTCCTGCACATGAATGCTGAGAGCAGGAGTGTGGCTGAGGTAGAGAGCTGAAAGCTGAGCACCTGCTTTGCCCTTCCTTCCCTCTGCCCCAGCCCTGGCAGCAGCAGCGGCTCAGCAGCTCTTGCCCATTTCTCTTGTGCTGGCTGTGAGAGTGCCATAGCTGAGGTGGTGGCTGCCCCGTGTCCCTGCCTCGGGCATTGAAGCCCGGGCATTCAGGCTCTGTCCCCAGCTGCCTCTTCCCAGAAGTAGCTGGGGACAGCTGGCAGCCTTGCCAAGAGCAGGGGGACGACAGGTCTCCTGCTCTGAGCTGTGGTGCCAGCTCCCTCCTGCTGCTGTTTTGCAGGCCTCTGGCAAAGCCCTCCTCACCTGTGCCAAGTTCCTGGGCTGGAGGACACTCAAGAGGGTGATCAAGAAGAAGAAGACCTGGCTGATTGGAGAGACTTTGGTGAGGACAAGTGCCAGGTGCCAGGGCCTGGGCTGGACAGGGGATGCTCCATGTGTCCAGGGTGTGAATGTGCAGCTGTTCCTGGCTGTCCCTGATCCAGAGCAGAATGCACAGCTTGGAGCTCAGTCCCCCTTCCCCTTTCCCTAAGGCACAGCCAGGGCTTCTTCTGCAGGCCCCTCTTCCCCCCAGCCCCTGGGTGCTGCAGGAGCCCCCGGCCCACCTGGGCCCTGGCAGCAGCACGGAGGGGGTCACAGTACCCCCAGGCCCCCTCTGCCTGCGGCTCTGGCTGCACCTCAGCCCCCCGGGGCTCCTGGCTGGCAGAAAGGAATGGCCTGGGGGGGAAGGGGTGGGATGGGCAGAGGGACTGCTCTGGCAGACGGGGAATGGTCTCTGCCAGCCCCATGACGTGACCTCGGGCACTCTCCAGCTGAAGCAGGACAGGAGCAGAGTGGAAGACTACGTGTGCTTCAGCCTGCACTACCTGTGGGACTCTCAGGCCAGCGTGAGAGAGGAGGCCATCAGGTTCATAGGTGAGCCACAGCCCCCGGGGCACCCTCTTCTGGCAGCCCAGCCCCAGCCCCCAGCGCTGCCCTGGCACCAGGAACAGCCCTGTGGCTGTCCCGGGCGGGGCCCTGGCCTCCCGCTGCCCTGTACAGGCCTCGGTGGCCTTGGTGGCCGCCCGGCTCAGTGTCAGCAGCGCCCTCGGGGACTTGCCCGGGGCCATCCCCGCAGAGTGCTGGGCAGGAGGGCGTGCGGCCGAGCCGGCCGGGCCGGGGGCTGTGCTGCCGCAGTGCTGGGGAGGGGGAGGTCTGACGGGAGCTCTGTGCACAGGGACTGCTGCGCGGCACCTGGGGTGGAATCAATCCAAGCGGACGCTGGAGCTTGTGTGGGATGGTGAGTAGGGTCAGAGGGGTGCTGGTGGGGCAGGGGAGAGAGCCTGGGCAGGGTGCTGCCATTCCTGGCTCCCCTGCAGCAGGGAAAGGAGGGAGGGAGAAGCTGTGACTGTCCCATCCCTGGAAGTGTTCATGGCCAGGCTGGCAGTGGCTTGGAGCTCCCCAGCCTAGTGGGAGGTGTCCCTGCCCGAGGTGGGGGGTTGGCACTAGGCGATCCTTAAGAAGGTCCCTTCCAGCCCAACCCAGTCTGGGAGCCTGGGATTCCTGAGCAGCAGCTTCCAGCTGCTCCCTTGGTCCCAGCTGCTCCTCCTAGTCAGGTAAAGAGAGGGATGGGCTTGCACAGGAGGGGCTGTGCAGACAGCAGGGTTTCACTCCACTGCTGCTCTCTTTCTTTCTGTTGCAGCCCTCAGTTGCTTGGATTACGACCCTGATCCCTCAGTCAGGGCCTTAGCAGGCCAGACCTTGCACGTCCTGCAGAGCGTGAGGGAGCTGGAGAGATCAAGATGGTCCTTCCGAGGCCTGTGCTTCTGCTGATGATGAGATGGGTCAAGGACAATCTTGCTGCCCCCGTCTTCCTGACGGTACTTTCACCACCGCCCCGTCACGGCTGCTGTTCCCAGACCCTCACGTGCACCCCTGGGCTGTGCCCGACTGTCTCTGTCCAAACGAGCGCCCCCAGAACTCTCCTGTGCCCTGGCTCTCCCAGTTAAACCTCCCTAATGTCATCCCAGCAGGAGGAAGTGGCTGCGCTGGGCCGAAGGTCCTGGTGGGAAGATGGCGTTGAGAAATTGTCCCTGACCTAAGGGCTCCTGGCGCAGACGGCAGCGTGGGAATCAAGATGGAAGAAGCAGCCCCGTGCCATGACGCCCTTTGCACAGGCAGCACCCAGAGCCTGCAGAGCACACAGCATTTGTCCTGGCCTCTCCTGCTACCTGCACATCCGCTGAGCCCTGTGAGTGCCCTGGCCCCGACTTGTTGGACAGCCATTAGGTTACCCTTCTTTAGGGTGGTGGTGCCAGGAGGCAGAGGGCAGAAGGGAGTTAGGGTTTACCTCAGCAAAAAAGCTCCTTTAAACCCTAGCACTGCTTTGTCTTCAGGGCTTTTTTGGAAGCTGCAGGAACAGGGCAGAGTGTAAAATGGAGGGTGTTTCACCTGAAATGATGTGCCTCGTCACCAAGCACAGCTACACCAGGGCAGTCCTGGGCACAGCTGAGGAGGATGATGAACGTTTTGCTCCTCGCAGCAGTTCCTGCTGCGTGTCATGGGCATCATCAGCTGGTGCTGAGTTCTTCCAGCCCACCTCCAGGTGAGGAATTGCATCAGCATCTGGAGACTCCCAACTGATTCCAGCTCTCCCAAGCTCTGAGAAGCAGCTGCTGCATTCCTCTTCTGTCACTTCCAGGAGGTCACCAGGGTGTCTGCAGAGTTTTTGAACTCTCCCACAGAGACCTAGAGCAGCTGGATTCAGACACCCAAGCAAGATACCCTGTTGGAGGCTGTTTGGCAATGGATTCATCACCAGCGGCCCAAGAGGCTACAGGAGGTTCCAGCTGTGCTGGGCAGGGTCAGCGTCACCGTGTGGGCCCAGGTGGCTTGGGACAGCTGGGCAGGGCAGAGCTGAGCCAGAGCTGCTTTCCTTGTCTCGTCAGAGCAGCAGGAGGTGCAGCCTCCTGGCCTCCGGGATAGCTACCAACAGGTCAAAAAGGTCCCCAAATAAAATGTGGTGTTTGGAAAGTACAGCGTGTGGTGAAATCTGTTGGATGGGACCTGGGCTCTGATCCTGGGACCGATGGGTGATCCTGGGCTCCACGCATCACAGAATCCTAGGAGTTGTCCAGGCTCCATTTTCTCGCCACTCCTGTGATTGTAGAGGCAGAACACTGTGTATCCCTGCGGTGTCACAGTCAGGCTGCTCAGTGGCAGCTTCCCTCAGAGACTTTGGGGAAAAAGACAGAGCTGTCTGTGGTTTGATGATTCTCAGGTAGACTGAGTCTGAGCAGTGCTGTGGAGCTCCAGCTTTGTGTGCAGTTCTGGGTGGTGTCCTGCAGAGGAAGAAGAGTGTAATGTATGCTGATGAATTTGTATTCCTAACCAGTAAAATTCAGGAAAAGAATTGAACTGAGTAAGAAGTGAATGTGGGGCTAAGCAAAGCAGTTGAGACATGTAATTTTTCCACTGAAACAGTGTGAACAAAACAAGGCCCTAACAAGGCTACCTTCTGTCTCAGAGATAATTAAAAGTGTAGGTCCTGTTCTTAAAACAAGGCACTGCCAAGGCTAACGGGGCACCGAAGGAATGCGAACATCTGCACAAGAAGAACAAAAAGATGTCACAACCAGCAGATGAGGGGAAAGTTATGGCTAGGGTCTGATATCACCTTGTAGCAATATAATGAAGTCAGCGAAACCAAGAAAGGCAAAAACTTCAAGCTTGAGGAAGACTTCTTACTTCATCCAAAGACCCCCTGACGACCCCCAAAACCAGACTCCGCCCAGACTCTGCCTATGATGAATACGTATGTAAACCCACCTCCTTTTGAGTATGCAGAGACTTGTAAGCAATAAAAGGTAATTCCAGAGCTTTAAGTGCGTGCGTGTGAGTGGAGCGGAGACTGCCCACGCACCCAGCGCTGTTTTGCTTATTGCAATTTTATTAATTAAATTAAACCAGTAACAGAATATTGAGTCTCGGTCATTTATAACAATAGGAACTGTTGGTGCCCAACTCCTCTCTGTGCAGCCCCTGAGCACACAGTGTCCTGGCTGAGTCCCCTCCGTGTCGGAGCCCCGCAGCAGCCCCGGCCACGAGCAAGAAACACTGTGTTTGGAGGGTGGAAATGGAAGGGTTATTATTTAGAGAGGAGGGCAGTGTTTATCTTGGGTGCAGGTTAGAGCCTGGAGCTTCACTGGGCTCGTTGGATCTCCAGGAGTGTCCTGGTCTGAGAGGAGCAGGAGAAAAAGGTGCCTGGGACAGGGCAGTGTCAGGTGCTGACGTGGCAGTGAGAATGGGGAGCAGCTGTGCCCCTGGGGTGGAGAGGAAGGTTCAGGCGACCCAAGTGGGCTAATGCCAGTATTCCTTCCCATGGTGCTCTGTATGAAACGGGTCTGAAAAGAATCCCCTGGTGGCTTTTCTGGCTGGTGTGTTGGCTGGGTTGGGGCCTGTTTGTTTCGTGCTGCATGCTGTGCTGCTGCTGCTGCCGCTCTTTCTTGTTTCTGTGCTGTAGAAGAACAGAGTTCATGGAGACAGGTGGTCTTCTGCCTTGCCAGTCAGGACCAGTTTGGTTGCTGTAAGGCTGTTGGGGTCTGTCACTTGGGCAGCCCTCCTCTCTGCTGCTGAGTCCAGTGGGGGACAAGTGTGGTGGAGCCAGGATTACCAACTGAGGAGGCAGTTTCCATATTTATCTGTGTTGTACATCTTTGTAATTCACTCTCCCTATTCCTTCTTCATGAAATTTGTGCTACTGCTTTTCTTCCAACCTTTAAGTCTCTCTCCCTCATTCCCTTTTTCCTCTTCCCCTCAGAAGAAAGTGGGGGGTTTAACCAGGGGACAGTTGCTCTCGTTTTCCCTAAAAGAGATAGTGGGACCCAGCCAATCCTGTAAGCAGGGTTGTGCATGTCCCCTGTGCTTAAGGTGAGGTGCTGGGGCAGCCTGGGTAATAAAGGCTCATCCTCATTGTTGCCCAACTTGCTCTATAGGATACAATTTGTTCTGTAAAGCTCTTTAGTCTGTTTGTTTCTTCTTGACTGGGGGTGCTGGGCAAAGGGCACTGGCTTTGTGTTGTCTGACCCCACTGCTCTGTTCTGCAGTAAGCTGGGCAGTGGCTCTACCAGGTTACCTGTGGCAATCCCTACTGAACTGACTTACGGTTTGGTTTTGATCTCTTTTTTACTGAGAAACGACACATCCTCCCTTCATGCCAAGCTGAGTCCATCAGATTTGGGAGGTTTTGGAAGTGGCTGTCCCTCTTTCTATGTGTTAATTATTGTCAATTTGTTGGCCTATTATCAGTAGGCATAGATGCAGGTGTGAGAATTCCAGCACAAGTGTGGCCTCCACTCCAGCTTTGTCAGTGGCTTTTCCTGCTGTCCCTTGGCCAGTAGTGGCCCCAGTAGCTGTCCCTGTTCTGTCAGAGCCTGCAACAAGCAGTGCTGCTTCCCCCTCCTGGCACAGGGGGACAGGGAGTGGGGGTTTGGGACCAATTCCCCACAGGTTGCCCCTGTGGTCAGGCAGTGAGGAAAGGCAGCTGAGCCCTGTGCTACTGAAGGCACAGCAAAGATGGAGCATGCGGGGGAGAGCTCCGATGAAGGTGAGAGAGCAAATCCTCTCCAAAGGGTGAGGAGAGAGTCTTCTGTAAAAGCTTGAGCAGCAAGTCCTTGTGAGGCCGCTCTTCCCTCATCACAAGGGGAGGAACTGGAGTCAGAGAAACTCAATCCTTTTTTCTGAAGGACTTGTGAAATTTAAGTACAAAGGACTCTGGCTGGCATGAAGGTGAGACACTTGTCACCTGCTTGCTTTGGTGTTGGGACGATGGTGCAATCTCCTGAAATAATAGAGAAGGCAGAGAGCTGGGAAAGCTGGCCAGAGATGGAGGCAGTGGCCAAGTGGACCGCTCTGGAAAAAAGGTACTGAGTAGCTGAGAGAGCTGGCTGCTGAAAAGGTGATTTACGGTGCCTGCGCGTGTCAGACCGGGGTGTGGTGCTGGTTCCAGTGCCTGGCCGTACACACCTGGCCCGGTTGCCAGGTGACAATGGGACCTTTGTTACATCATTGGTGACACCGCTGGACCCCGGGTCCCTTCCTAGTGCTGGGGTGGCCCTGGCTCAGTGTCCAAGAGGACAGTGATAGGATCAGACAGGAGCAGAGAGCTGCCTAGGAGCCCTGAGCCATGTCTGGTGTTCTTGTATCTTGCGAAAGCCGCTGTGGTTCCCCAGAGGACCATGGCAATCCCCAGAGGCTGCTCAGTCCCCAGGAGAGGTAAGAGCCAGGGGCTGGGGCTGGGTGGGCACCGTGGGGTCAAATGTGAGGGCTCATGAAAGGCCTTTGTGGTTTGTCCATCGGGAGCTTCTGCCCAGCCCCTGAGGGCTGTGGTTCTTCAGAGGCTGCCCAGGAGCCTCCATCCCCGGGAGATTCCCTGCCCCGTGCAGAACCCGTCCCAGACATCTCCCTGCCCCCACGCAGCCCCCGTCGCCCCACAGGCTCTCCCCGCAGGCCATGCAGCCTTGGGGCCAGCAGCTCTGCCACCCCCATGCCCACCCCCCATGGCCTCTCCTCCTTCCTCAGGACTGAGCAGAAGTCCCTGAGCCGGCCCCGGCTGGCCTGGGTGGAGGATGAGGTGGACGACAGCGGTCTCCCCACCCCAAAGAAGATGGCCCAGCTGCTGGAAAGAGGTGAGCGAGGGGCCTTTGGCTGCTTTGCTGTGCTCCTGCATGGCAGTGGCTGCTGGGCACATCCCCGGCCTGATCCCTGCCAGTCCCCTCTTTGGGCCCCCCCGCCCAGGGCTGGCTCTGTCCTCGGGAGCTGGCACGGGGCTGGGTGCTAGGTAGGGCCCTTCAGTTAGTCCTGCCAGCACCTTCAGCTCCCCCTCCTCCCTTGCTTTGTTAGATTCCAATCCTGATGCCACCATCGTTCGGTGTTCAGCTGCAAAGGGCCAGGAGACGTGTGCGGATGCTCTAGAAGAGTTAGGAGAGGTACCTACAGAGACTGTCACCTGCCTTGTGCCTGCTCCAGCGTATGTTATGCTGGAGTTATGCTCCCCATAACCTTCTCTTGTTGCAGGAGCAGGACAAGGACCGTCTGAGAGTTCTGATAGCCAACCTTTGCCCCTCCACCCTCGTGAGTCTGCAGGATGTCTCGCAGGTCTGGCATTTCCAGAGCAGGTCACAGTTTCCCCCGTGCAAACCCCCCAGGGAGGCTTCTCCCCCAAAGCCCTCTGCACCCCGAGGGGTACAGAGGCACAGAAAGGAGCAGAGGCTGCAGTGGGAAGGGGCTCTGGCCACCTCCTGGCCATGACAGATTGGTGTGGGGATTCTTCCCCGAGGCTGGGAGGGACCCCAGGGACAGGAAGGCAGAGCCAGGCTTTGCTGCTGTTCCCAGGAAGCCGTGGCTATCAGTCCCAGGGTAAGGGAGCCTCTGGTCCAGACAAGCTCCAGTTCCCCTGACACCCTGTGTCACCGGGGACACAGGATGGATACTGTCCTGGATACTCTGTGGGTATCTCTGGTGTCAGTCCTTGTGTTGGCACCTCCACTCCATGGACTGAAAGGACAATGGGCAAAATCTTCCAGCTGCAGCTTGGGAAGGAGGGAGGGAGCTGGCCCAAGCTCTGTGCTGCATCTTTGGGACTGGAGCACCAGGACCTGGCCAGGGAGCCGGGGCCTTGGGCTGCTGGGAGGGGCCCCTCCCTCCCTGTGTGTGGCATCTGAGGGGATGGTTGCAGCCCAGTGGCAGCACCATCCTCCCCTCTGTTCCCTCCAGGCAGAAAAACTCTTGAGGTGCATCCACAGAAACGTGGAGGAGGTGTGCACGGAACCAGGGCAGTTCGTCCTGAGATCGGTGCTTGGGCTGCTGAGCGAGTGCTGCCCCGAGGCAACAGTTAGGAGCCTGTTGAGGATCAGTCCCTCCTGTGACAAGTATGAGCCCCAAGAGCCCTGGGGACTTGCTCTATAGCCCAGGCACAGCACAGTGGGCAAGGCAGCCCTGCTAACAGAGTGTTCTGGCTTGCAGTGCTGCGCTGGCCATGTGGGAGACGCTGCTGTCCCTGCCCAGCACTTCTGAGACAATCCTTGACAGGCTGCTGGGTGTGATCCAGGGCTGGAGACCAAACTGTGCTATCCCATCTGTGAGTGACCAGAGCAGGCCTTGCTCACCTTCAGGGCTGTTCATGGCTCCCCAGGAAAAGAGACGCAGCCCCCCCTGCCTGCCCCCGACAGCCCCCTCCTCCAGCACTTGTGGACACAGCCCCTGGGGGCCAGCAGGGACCTGCCCTGCACCAGCCCCCTTGTTCCAGCCCCCCAAGGCTGCCCCTTGAGCTCCCCAAGGACAAATACGCCGCAGCAGCTTCCTTGCACTGAGAGCTGTCCCTGTGTCTTTCTGCAGGCAAGCCAGGTTCTGTACAGGCTCAGCCAGCGGCCCCGCTGTCGGGGGATCCTGGAAGGGCTCTTCCCCAGGCTCCTCATGACCCTGCTCTACAAGCTTTCCCTGGCTGCAGTGATGCTGGAGCAGGAGCAGCCTGGGGCTGATCAACCCGGCCCTTTGGGGTGCGCCATCCCCTTCTCCTGCCATCCCCCTGGGCCCTGGGCCAGGGCCCCTGCTCTGTGTGTAACTAAACCTTGCTCTGCACGCAGGTTGGCAGTGGAGGGCATTAAAGTTCTGCTGCACGCTGCTGGCTGTGAAGGGCATGTCCAGAACATCCAGAAGGAGGGCGGCTGGGACATGATGCTGCGAGCGGAGACCCTGGAGAGAGGAGTCAGATTGCTGGCCAGGTGAGAGCCCTTTGTAGCCAGCGGTGCCTCTGCAGCCCCATCCCCGGGGGCAGAGAAGTCCCCAGGCACCCAGGCCCCGGGCTGCAGCCGCAGGAGCGATCCGAGTGGCAAGGGGTGCTCCCTGCCTGGGGAGAGAGCAGGGCACTGTCAGCAAGTGGTGTGGAGGCTGTGGCTGGGGGCAAAGGCATGTCCTGGCCTGGGCTATCCTGGCTGGGCTGGGCAGGGCAATCCCAGCGAGGCTTTGCCTGCCCTGCTCACTGCCAGCACTGCTTTTCTTGCCCTGCCCAGAGAGATGAGGAAGAGCCCAGCTGAGCAGCAAGCCTTACTGTTCCAGCACATGAAGGAGATCCTTGCTCAGAGGAGGGAATGGCAGATGAACTATGCCATGACTTTCTACACTGAGGTAAGCCTGGTGAGAAGCAGTGCCTCTGCCAGACGCTCCTGAAGCCTTCCCTCTGGCCCAGGCGGGTGCCGCCGGGTGGGCTGACAGTCCCTGGAGCTGGGACAGAGGGCTCTGCTGCCAGTCAGTCCCTGGGGCCTCCATCCAGCCCTTCCTGCTGGGGCAGTGCTCAGCACCCCCACGTGTCCACAGGCAGGGCTGCCCCCCCCAGAGGGGCTGTGTCAGCCCCCAGGCCCCAGGAGCTGCAGAGTGCCAGGGTCCTGCAGCTCTGCCCGTCTCTCACCGCTGTTGTTCTTTCAGCTGCTGGGCTGCCAGGGCCTGGGAAAGGATTGGAGTGACCTGCGCCTCCTCCACGCCTACCTGAGCCATGGCAGTCAGACAATCCGTCTGCGGGCACTCGGGGGCTTGGTGACACTGTCAGGAGATCCGCAGATGGTGAGCGAGGTGGAGTCAGGCGGAGCCGCGTTGGCAGCCTGGGGCTGGGGCACGGGTAACGCGCTGGCTTGGGCCTGGCTGAGAGGAAGGAGGTGGCTGTCAGCGGAGAGAGAGGGGTGGCCGAGCAGGGGCCACAGAGCCTTTGCTGTCCTGCTCTCTCCTTCATCCCCATCGGCATGCGCAGCGCCTGCCGGGAAGCCGGGGGGGAGGCTGGTGCTCAGCACACGGGGCGTTTGTGCCAGGCTGCTCCTCCACTGCTCCATCCTCACAGAAATTCTCTGTTTCCTCCAGGCAAGAGAAATGCGGGGCAGATCTCTGCTGGACAGGATCCTGAGGTGCCTGAAGGATCCATCCACGGACGTCAGGATGGAGGCCTTGGTCTTCTTCCAGACCATGATGGGTCAGCTGAAGCGGAAAGAGGCCAGCCCCGTCGCTCTGCTGCTGGCACAGAAGCTCCCACCCCTCTTTGGTGATGTAAGGCTGCTGTGGGACCTGACCCCGCAGAGGGGCAAGGGACAAGGACAGCTGCCCTCCAGCCCAGCCCCACGGGCAGCACTCGGGCAGGGCTGCTGCCCTCCTCACGGCCCTGGGCTCTGCTGGGAGGGCTGCTGGGCTCTGCACCCAGCATGGCTTCCCCTTGGCCTCGGCTTCTAGATAGGTGCCCCGAGCCCAGCAACCCCAGAGCATCTCCCCTCACACTGACCACGCTAATGCTTCTGGTCGCCGTGGGTGGCGAGAGGCTGTTGCTGCAGTCACACTGTCTTCTTTCCTCCCAGGAGTCCAGCCAGGTGCAAGAGCTCTCCCTCAGCCTCTTCGGGGACACGACGAAGGCTGTGGTGGGCAGAGACAAGGCAGAGATGAAGGAGGCGATACGCGGGGTTGTGGTCTCGCTCTTCCTGCACATGAATGCTGAGAGCAGGAGTGTGGCTGAGGTAGAGAGCTGAAAGCTGAGCACCTGCTTTGCCCTTCCTTCCCTCTGCCCCAGCCCTGGCAGCAGCAGCGGCTCAGCAGCTCTTGCCCATTTCTCTTGTGCTGGCTGTGAGAGTGCCATAGCTGAGGTGGTGGCTGCCCCGTGTCCCTGCCTCGGGCATTGAAGCCCGGGCATTCAGGCTCTGTCCCCAGCTGCCTCTTCCCAGAAGTAGCTGGGGACAGCTGGCAGCCTTGCCAAGAGCAGGGGGACGACAGGTCTCCTGCTCTGAGCTGTGGTGCCAGCTCCCTCCTGCTGCTGTTTTGCAGGCCTCTGGCAAAGCCCTCCTCACCTGTGCCAAGTTCCTGGGCTGGAGGACACTCAAGAGGGTGATCAAGAAGAAGAAGACCTGGCTGATTGGAGAGACTTTGGTGAGGACAAGTGCCAGGTGCCAGGGCCTGGGCTGGACAGGGGATGCTCCATGTGTCCAGGGTGTGAATGTGCAGCTGTTCCTGGCTGTCCCTGATCCAGAGCAGAATGCACAGCTTGGAGCTCAGTCCCCCTTCCCCTTTCCCTAAGGCACAGCCAGGGCTTCTTCTGCAGGCCCCTCTTCCCCCCAGCCCCTGGGTGCTGCAGGAGCCCCCGGCCCACCTGGGCCCTGGCAGCAGCACGGAGGGGGTCACAGTACCCCCAGGCCCCCTCTGCCTGCGGCTCTGGCTGCACCTCAGCCCCCCGGGGCTCCTGGCTGGCAGAAAGGAATGGCCTGGGGGGGAAGGGGTGGGATGGGCAGAGGGACTGCTCTGGCAGACGGGGAATGGTCTCTGCCAGCCCCATGACGTGACCTCGGGCACTCTCCAGCTGAAGCAGGACAGGAGCAGAGTGGAAGACTACGTGTGCTTCAGCCTGCACTACCTGTGGGACTCTCAGGCCAGCGTGAGAGAGGAGGCCATCAGGTTCATAGGTGAGCCACAGCCCCCGGGGCACCCTCTTCTGGCAGCCCAGCCCCAGCCCCCAGCGCTGCCCTGGCACCAGGAACAGCCCTGTGGCTGTCCCGGGCGGGGCCCTGGCCTCCCGCTGCCCTGTACAGGCCTCGGTGGCCTTGGTGGCCG
Organism: Heliangelus exortis; assembly: GCF_036169615.1. Taxonomy (NCBI): domain Eukaryota; kingdom Metazoa; phylum Chordata; class Aves; order Apodiformes; family Trochilidae; genus Heliangelus; species Heliangelus exortis. The sequence goes on along the minus strand of NC_092435.1, from coordinate 18,660,403 downwards.
CCCGGCTCAGTGTCAGCAGCGCCCTCGGGGACTTGCCCGGGGCCATCCCCGCAGAGTGCTGGGCAGGAGGGCGTGCGGCCGAGCCGGCCGGGCCGGGGGCTGTGCTGCCGCAGTGCTGGGGAGGGGGAGGTCTGACGGGAGCTCTGTGCACAGGGACTGCTGCGCGGCACCTGGGGTGGAATCAATCCAAGCGGACGCTGGAGCTTGTGTGGGATGGTGAGTAGGGTCAGAGGGGTGCTGGTGGGGCAGGGGAGAGAGCCTGGGCAGGGTGCTGCCATTCCTGGCTCCCCTGCAGCAGGGAAAGGAGGGAGGGAGAAGCTGTGACTGTCCCATCCCTGGAAGTGTTCATGGCCAGGCTGGCAGTGGCTTGGAGCTCCCCAGCCTAGTGGGAGGTGTCCCTGCCCGAGGTGGGGGGTTGGCACTAGGCGATCCTTAAGAAGGTCCCTTCCAGCCCAACCCAGTCTGGGAGCCTGGGATTCCTGAGCAGCAGCTTCCAGCTGCTCCCTTGGTCCCAGCTGCTCCTCCTAGTCAGGTAAAGAGAGGGATGGGCTTGCACAGGAGGGGCTGTGCAGACAGCAGGGTTTCACCACTGCTGCTCTCTTTCTTTCTGTTGCAGCCCTCAGTTGCTTGGATTACGACCCTGATCCCTCAGTCAGGGCCTTAGCAGGCCAGACCTTGCACGTCCTGCAGAGCGTGAGGGAGCTGGAGAGATCAAGATGGTCCTTCCGAGGCCTGTGCTTCTGCTGATGATGAGATGGGTCAAGGACAATCTTGCTGCCCCCGTCTTCCTGACGGTACTTTCACCACCGCCCCGTCACGGCTGCTGTTCCCCAGACCCTCACGTGCACCCCTGGGCTGTGCCCGACTGTCTCTGTCCAAACGAGCGCCCCCAGAACTCTCCTGTGCCCTGGCTCTCCCAGTTAAACCTCCCTAATGTCATCCCAGCAGGAGGAAGTGGCTGCGCTGGGCCGAAGGTCCTGGTGGGAAGATGGCGTTGAGAAATTGTCCCTGACCTAAGGGCTCCTGGCGCAGACGGCAGCGTGGGAATCAAGATGGAAGAAGCAGCCCCGTGCCATGACGCCCTTTGCACAGGCAGCACCCAGAGCCTGCAGAGCACACAGCATTTGTCCTGGCCTCTCCTGCTACCTGCACATCCGCTGAGCCCTGTGAGTGCCCTGGCCCCGACTTGTTGGACAGCCATTAGGTTACCCTTCTTTAGGGTGGTGGTGCCAGGAGGCAGAGGGCAGAAGGGAGTTAGGGTTTACCTCAGCAAAAAAGCTCCTTTAAACCCTAGCACTGCTTTGTCTTCAGGGCTTTTTTGGAAAGCTGCAGGAACAGGGCAGAGTGTAAAATGGAGGGTGTTTCACCTGAAATGATGTGCCTCGTCACCAAGCACAGCTACACCAGGGCAGTCCTGGGCACAGCTGAGGAGGATGATGAACGTTTTGCTCCTCGCAGCAGTTCCTGCTGCGTGTCATGGGCATCATCAGCTGGTGCTGAGTTCTTCCAGCCCACCTCCAGGTGAGGAATTGCATCAGCATCTGGAGACTCCCAACTGATTCCAGCTCTCCCAAGCTCTGAGAAGCAGCTGCTGCATTCCTCTTCTGTCACTTCCAGGAGGTCACCAGGGTGTCTGCAGAGTTTTTGAACTCTCCCACAGAGACCTAGAGCAGCTGGATTCAGACACCCAAGCAAGATACCCTGTTGGAGGCTGTTTGGCAATGGATTCATCACCAGCGGCCCAAGAGGCTACAGGAGGTTCCAGCTGTGCTGGGCAGGGTCAGCGTCACCGTGTGGGCCCAGGTGGCTTGGGACAGCTGGGCAGGGCAGAGCTGAGCCAGAGCTGCTTTCCTTGTCTCGTCAGAGCAGCAGGAGGTGCAGCCTCCTGGCCTCCGGGATAGCTACCAACAGGTCAAAAAGGTCCCCAAATAAAATGTGGTGTTTGGAAAGTACAGCGTGTGGTGAAATCTGTTGGATGGGACCTGGGCTCTGATCCTGGGACCGATGGGTGATCCTGGGCTCCACGCATCACAGAATCCTAGGAGTTGTCCAGGCTCCATTTTCTCGCCACTCCTGTGATTGTAGAGGCAGAACACTGTGTATCCCTGCGGTGTCACAGTCAGGCTGCTCAGTGGCAGCTTCCCTCAGAGACTTTGGGGAAAAAGACAGAGCTGTCTGTGGTTTGATGATTCTCAGGTAGACTGAGTCTGAGCAGTGCTGTGGAGCTCCAGCTTTGTGTGCAGTTCTGGGTGGTGTCCTGCAGAGGAAGAAGAGTGTAATGTATGCTGATGAATTTGTATTCCTAACCAGTAAAATTCAGGAAAAGAATTGAACTGAGTAAGAAGTGAATGTGGGGCTAAGCAAAGCAGTTGAGACATGTAATTTTTCCACTGAAACAGTGTGAACAAAACAAGGCCCTAACAAGGCTACCTTCTGTCTCAGAGATAATTAAAAGTGTAGGTCCTGTTCTTAAAACAAGGCACTGCCAAGGCTAACGGGGCACCGAAGGAATGCGAACATCTGCACAAGAAGAACAAAAAGATGTCACAACCAGCAGATGAGGGGAAAGTTATGGCTAGGGTCTGATATCACCTTGTAGCAATATAATGAAGTCAGCGAAACCAAGAAAGGCAAAAACTTCAAGCTTGAGGAAGACTTCTTACTTCATCCAAAGACCCCCTGACGACCCCCAAAACCAGACTCCGCCCAGACTCTGCCTATGATGAATACGTATGTAAACCCACCTCCTTTTGAGTATGCAGAGACTTGTAAGCAATAAAAGGTAATTCCAGAGCTTTAAGTGCGTGCGTGTGAGTGGAGCGGAGACTGCCCACGCACCCAGCGCTGTTTTGCTTATTGCAATTTTATTAATTAAATTAAACCAGTAACAGAATATTGAGTCTCGGTCATTTATAACAATAGGAACTGTTGGTGCCCAACTCCTCTCTGTGCAGCCCCTGAGCACACAGTGTCCTGGCTGAGTCCCCTCCGTGTCGGAGCCCCGCAGCAGCCCCGGCCACGAGCAAGAAACACTGTGTTTGGAGGGTGGAAATGGAAGGGTTATTATTTAGAGAGGAGGGCAGTGTTTATCTTGGGTGCAGGTTAGAGCCTGGAGCTTCACTGGGCTCGTTGGATCTCCAGGAGTGTCCTGGTCTGAGAGGAGCAGGAGAAAAAGGTGCCTGGGACAGGGCAGTGTCAGGTGCTGACGTGGCAGTGAGAATGGGGAGCAGCTGTGCCCCTGGGGTGGAGAGGAAGGTTCAGGCGACCCAAGTGGGCTAATGCCAGTATTCCTTCCCATGGTGCTCTGTATGAAACGGGTCTGAAAAGAATCCCCTGGTGGCTTTTCTGGCTGGTGTGTTGGCTGGGTTGGGGCCTGTTTGTTTCGTGCTGCATGCTGTGCTGCTGCTGCTGCCGCTCTTTCTTGTTTCTGTGCTGTAGAAGAACAGAGTTCATGGAGACAGGTGGTCTTCTGCCTTGCCAGTCAGGACCAGTTTGGTTGCTGTAAGGCTGTTGGGGTCTGTCACTTGGGCAGCCCTCCTCTCTGCTGCTGAGTCCAGTGGGGGACAAGTGTGGTGGAGCCAGGATTACCAACTGAGGAGGCAGTTTCCATATTTATCTGTGTTGTACATCTTTGTAATTCACTCTCCCTATTCCTTCTTCATGAAATTTGTGCTACTGCTTTTCTTCCAACCTTTAAGTCTCTCTCCCTCATTCCCTTTTTCCTCTTCCCCTCAGAAGAAAGTGGGGGGTCTAACCAGGGGACAGTTGCTCTCGTTTTCCCTAAAAGAGATAGTGGGACCCAGCCAATCCTGTAAGCAGGGTTGTGCATGTCCCCTGTGCTTAAGGTGAGGTGCTGGGGCAGCCTGGGTAATAAAGGCTCATCCTCATTGTTGCCCAACTTGCTCTATAGGATACAATTTGTTCTGTAAAGCTCTTTAGTCTGTTTGTTTCTTCTTGACTGGGGGTGCTGGGCAAAGGGCACTGGCTTTGTGTTGTCTGACCCCACTGCTCTGTTCTGCAGTAAGCTGGGCAGTGGCTCTACCAGGTTACCTGTGGCAATCCCTACTGAACTGACTTACGGTTTGGTTTTGATCTCTTTTTTACTGAGAAACGACACATCCTCCCTTCATGCCAAGCTGAGTCCATCAGATTTGGGAGGTTTTGGAAGTGGCTGTCCCTCTTTCTATGTGTTAATTATTGTCAATTTGTTGGCCTATTATCAGTAGGCATAGATGCAGGTGTGAGAATTCCAGCACAAGTGTGGCCTCCACTCCAGCTTTGTCAGTGGCTTTTCCTGCTGTCCCTTGGCCAGTAGTGGCCCCAGTAGCTGTCCCTGTTCTGTCAGAGCCTGCAACAAGCAGTGCTGCTTCCCCCTCCTGGCACAGGGGGACAGGGAGTGGGGGTTTGGGACCAATTCCCCACAGGTTGCCCCTGTGGTCAGGCAGTGAGGAAAGGCAGCTGAGCCCTGTGCTATTGAAGGCACAGCAAAGATGGAGCATGCGGGGGAGAGCTCCGATGAAGGTGAGAGAGCAAATCCTCTCCAAAGGGTGAGGAGAGAGTCTTCTGTAAAAGCTTGAGCAGCAAGTCCTTGTGAGGCCGCTCTTCCCTCATCACAAGGGGAGGAACTGGAGTCAGAGAAACTCAATCCTTTTTTCTGAAGGACTTGTGAAATTTAAGTACAAAGGACTCTGGCTGGCATGAAGGTGAGACACTTGTCACCTGCTTGCTTTGGTGTTGGGACGATGGTGCAATCTCCTGAAATAATAGAGAAGGCAGAGAGCTGGGAAAGCTGGCCAGAGATGGAGGCAGTGGCCAAGTGGACCGCTCTGGAAAAAAGGTACTGAGTAGCTGAGAGAGCTGGCTGCTGAAAAGGTGATTTACGGTGCCTGCGCGTGTCAGACCGGGGTGTGGTGCTGGTTCCAGTGCCTGGCCGTACACACCTGGCCCGGTTGCCAGGTGACAATGGGACCTTTGTTACATCATTGGTGACACCGCTGGACCCCGGGTCCCTTCCTAGTGCTGGGGTGGCCCTGGCTCAGTGTCCAAGAGGACAGTGATAGGATCAGACAGGAGCAGAGAGCTGCCTAGGAGCCCTGAGCCATGTCTGGTGTTCTTGTATCTTGCGAAAGCCGCTGTGGTTCCCCAGAGGACCATGGCAATCCCCAGAGGCTGCTCAGTCCCCAGGAGAGGTAAGAGCCAGGGGCTGGGGCTGGGTGGGCACCGTGGGGTCAAATGTGAGGGCTCATGAAAGGCCTTTGTGGTTTGTCCATCGGGAGCTTCTGCCCAGCCCCTGAGGGCTGTGGTTCTTCAGAGGCTGCCCAGGAGCCTCCATCCCCGGGAGATTCCCTGCCCCGTGCAGAACCCGTCCCAGACATCTCCCTGCCCCCACGCAGCCCCCGTCGCCCCACAGGCTCTCCCCGCAGGCCATGCAGCCTTGGGGCCAGCAGCTCTGCCACCCCCATGCCCACCCCCCATGGCCTCTCCTCCTTCCTCAGGACTGAGCAGAAGTCCCTGAGCCGGCCCCGGCTGGCCTGGGTGGAGGATGAGGTGGACGACAGCGGTCTCCCCACCCCAAAGAAGATGGCCCAGCTGCTGGAAAGAGGTGAGCGAGGGGCCTTTGGCTGCTTTGCTGTGCTCCTGCATGGCAGTGGCTGCTGGGCACATCCCCGGCCTGATCCCTGCCAGTCCCCTCTTTGGGCCCCCCCGCCCAGGGCTGGCTCTGTCCTCGGGAGCTGGCACGGGGCTGGGTGCTAGGTAGGGCCCTTCAGTTAGTCCTGCCAGCACCTTCAGCTCCCCCTCCTCCCTTGCTTTGTTAGATTCCAATCCTGATGCCACCATCGTTCGGTGTTCAGCTGCAAAGGGCCAGGAGACGTGTGCGGATGCTCTAGAAGAGTTAGGAGAGGTACCTACAGAGACTGTCACCTGCCTTGTGCCTGCTCCAGCGTATGTTATGCTGGAGTTATGCTCCCCATAACCTTCTCTTGTTGCAGGAGCAGGACAAGGACCGTCTGAGAGTTCTGATAGCCAACCTTTGCCCCTCCACCCTCGTGAGTCTGCAGGATGTCTCGCAGGTCTGGCATTTCCAGAGCAGGTCACAGTTTCCCCCGTGCAAACCCCCCAGGGAGGCTTCTCCCCCGAAGCCCTCTGCACCCCGAGGGGTACAGAGGCACAGAAAGGAGCAGAGGCTGCAGTGGGAAGGGGCTCTGGCCACCTCCTGGCCATGACAGATTGGTGTGGGGATTCTTCCCCGAGGCTGGGAGGGACCCCAGGGACAGGAAGGCAGAGCCAGGCTTTGCTGCTGTTCCCAGGAAGCCGTGGCTATCAGTCCCAGGGTAAGGGAGCCTCTGGTCCAGACAAGCTCCAGTTCCCCTGACACCCTGTGTCACCGGGGACACAGGATGGATACTGTCCTGGATACTCTGTGGGTATCTCTGGTGTCAGTCCTTGTGTTGCCACCTCCACTCCATGGACTGAAAGGACAATGGGCAAAATCTTCCAGCTGCAGCTTGGGAAGGAGGGAGGGAGCTGGCCCAAGCTCTGTGCTGCATCTTTGGGACTGGAGCACCAGGACCTGGCCAGGGAGCCGGGGCCTTGGGCTGCTGGGAGGGGCCCCTCCCTCCCTGTGTGTGGCATCTGAGGGGATGGTTGCAGCCCAGTGGCAGCACCATCCTCCCCTCTGTTCCCTCCAGGCAGAAAAACTCTTGAGGTGCATCCACAGAAACGTGGAGGAGGTGTGCACGGAACCAGGGCAGTTCGTCCTGAGATCGGTGCTTGGGCTGCTGAGCGAGTGCTGCCCCGAGGCAACAGTTAGGAGCCTGTTGAGGATCAGTCCCTCCTGTGACAAGTATGAGCCCCAAGAGCCCTGGGGACTTGCTCTATAGCCCAGGCACAGCACAGTGGGCAAGGCAGCCCTGCTAACAGAGTGTTCTGGCTTGCAGTGCTGCGCTGGCCATGTGGGAGACGCTGCTGTCCCTGCCCAGCACTTCTGAGACAATCCTTGACAGGCTGCTCAGTGTGATCCAGGGCTGGAGACCAAACTGTGCTATCCCATCTGTGAGTGACCAGAGCAGGCCTTGCTCACCTTCAGGGCTGTTCATGGCTCCCCAGGAAAAGAGACGCAGCCCCCCCTGCCTGCCCCCGACAGCCCCCTCCTCCAGCACTTGTGGACACAGCCCCTGGGGGCCAGCAGGGACCTGCCCTGCACCAGCCCCCTTGTTCCAGCCCCCCAAGGCTGCCCCTTGAGCTCCCCAAGGACAAATACGCCGCAGCAGCTTCCTTGCACTGAGAGCTGTCCCTGTGTCTTTCTGCAGGCAAGCCAGGTTCTGTACAGGCTCAGCCAGCGGCCCCGCTGTCGGGGGATCCTGGAAGGGCTCTTCCCCAGGCTCCTCATGACCCTGCTCTACAAGCTTTCCCTGGCTGCAGTGATGCTGGAGCAGGAGCAGCCTGGGGCTGATCAACCCGGCCCTTTGGGGTGCGCCATCCCCTTCTCCTGCCATCCCCCTGGGCCCTGGGCCAGGGCCCCTGCTCTGTGTGTAACTAAACCTTGCTCTGCACGCAGGTTGGCAGTGGAGGGCATTAAAGTTCTGCTGCACGCTGCTGGCTGTGAAGGGCATGTCCAGAACATCCAGAAGGAGGGCGGCTGGGACATGATGCTGCGAGCGGAGACCCTGGAGAGAGGAGTCAGATTGCTGGCCAGGTGAGAGCCCTTTGTAGCCAGCGGTGCCTCTGCAGCCCCATCCCCGGGGGCAGAGAAGTCCCCAGGCACCCAGGCCCCGGGCTGCAGCCGCAGGAGCGATCCGAGTGGCAAGGGGTGCTCCCTGCCTGGGGAGAGAGCAGGGCACTGTCAGCAAGTGGTGTGGAGGCTGTGGCTGGGGGCAAAGGCGTGTCCTGGCCTGGGCTATCCTGGCTGGGCTGGGCAGGGCAATCCCAGCGAGGCTTTGCCTGCCCTGCTCACTGCCAGCACTGCTTTTCTTGCCCTGCCCAGAGAGATGAGGAAGAGCCCAGCTGAGCAGCAAGCCTTACTGTTCCAGCACATGAAGGAGATCCTTGCTCAGAGGAGGGAATGGCAGATGAACTATGCCATGACTTTCTACACTGAGGTAAGCCTGGTGAGAAGCAGTGCCTCTGCCAGACGCTCCTGAAGCCTTCCCTCTGGCCCAGGCGGGTGCCGCCGGGTGGGCTGACAGTCCCTGGAGCTGGGACAGAGGGCTCTGCTGCCAGTCAGTCCCTGGGGCCTCCATCCAGCCCTTCCTGCTGGGGCAGTGCTCAGCACCCCCACGTGTCCACAGGCAGGGCTGCCCCCCCCAGAGGGGCTGTGTCAGCCCCCAGGCCCCAGGAGCTGCAGAGTGCCAGGGTCCTGCAGCTCTGCCCGTCTCTCACCGCTGTTGTTCTTTCAGCTGCTGGGCTGCCAGGGCCTGGGAAAGGATTGGAGTGACCTGCGCCTCCTCCACGCCTACCTGAGCCATGGCAGTCAGACAATCCGTCTGCGGGCACTCGGGGGCTTGGTGACACTGTCAGGAGATCCGCAGATGGTGAGCGAGGTGGAGTCAGGCGGAGCCGCGTTGGCAGCCTGGGGCTGGGGCACGGGTAACGCGCTGGCTTGGGCCTGGCTGAGAGGAAGGAGGTGGCTGTCAGCGGAGAGAGAGGGGTGGCCGAGCAGGGGCCACAGAGCCTTTGCTGTCCTGCTCTCTCCTTCATCCCCATCGGCATGCGCAGCGCCTGCCGGGAAGCCGGGGGGGAGGCTGGTGCTCAGCACACGGGGCGTTTGTGCCAGGCTGCTCCTCCACTGCTCCATCCTCACAGAAATTCTCTGTTTCCTCCAGGCAAGAGAAATGCGGGGCAGATCTCTGCTGGACAGGATCCTGAGGTGCCTGAAGGATCCATCCACGGACGTCAGGATGGAGGCCTTGGTCTTCTTCCAGACCATGATGGGTCAGCTGAAGCGGAAAGAGGCCAGCCCCGTCGCTCTGCTGCTGGCACAGAAGCTCCCACCCCTCTTTGGTGATGTAAGGCTGCTGTGGGACCTGACCCCGCAGAGGGGCAAGGGACAAGGACAGCTGCCCTCCAGCCCAGCCCCACGGGCAGCACTCGGGCAGGGCTGCTGCCCTCCTCACGGCCCTGGGCTCTGCTGGGAGGGCTGCTGGGCTCTGCACCCAGCATGGCTTCCCCTTGGCCTCGGCTTCTAGATAGGTGCCCCGAGCCCAGCAACCCCAGAGCATCTCCCCTCACACTGACCACGCTAATGCTTCTGGTCGCCGTGGGTGGCGAGAGGCTGTTGCTGCAGTCACACTGTCTTCTTTCCTCCCAGGAGTCCAGCCAGGTGCAAGAGCTCTCCCTCAGCCTCTTCGGGGACACGACGAAGGCTGTGGTGGGCAGAGACAAGGCAGAGATGAAGGAGGCGATACGCGGGGTTGTGGTCTCGCTCTTCCTGCACATGAATGCTGAGAGCAGGAGTGTGGCTGAGGTAGAGAGCTGAAAGCTGAGCACCTGCTTTGCCCTTCCTTCCCTCTGCCCCAGCCCTGGCAGCAGCAGCGGCTCAGCAGCTCTTGCCCATTTCTCTTGTGCTGGCTGTGAGAGTGCCATAGCTGAGGTGGTGGCTGCCCCGTGTCCCTGCCTCGGGCATTGAAGCCCGGGCATTCAGGCTCTGTCCCCAGCTGCCTCTTCCCAGAAGTAGCTGGGGACAGCTGGCAGCCTTGCCAAGAGCAGGGGGACGACAGGTCTCCTGCTCTGAGCTGTGGTGCCAGCTCCCTCCTGCTGCTGTTTTGCAGGCCTCTGGCAAAGCCCTCCTCACCTGTGCCAAGTTCCTGGGCTGGAGGACGCTCAAGAGGGTGATCAAGAAGAAGAAGACCTGGCTGATTGGAGAGACTTTGGTGAGGACAAGCGCCAGGTGCCAGGGCCTGGGCTGGACAGGGGATGCTCCATGTGTCCAGGGTGTGAATGTGCAGCTGTTCCTGGCTGTCCCTGATCCAGAGCAGAATGCACAGCTTGGAGCTCAGTCCCCCTTCCCCTTTCCCTAAGGCACAGCCAGGGCTTCTTCTGCAGGCCCCTCTTCCCCCCAGCCCCTGGGTGCTGCAGGAGCCCCCGGCCCACCTGGGCCCTGGCAGCAGCACGGAGGGGGTCACAGTACCCCCAGGCCCCCTCTGCCTGCGGCTCTGGCTGCACCTCAGCCCCCCGGGGCTCCTGGCTGGCAGAAAGGAATGGCCTGGGGGGGAAGGGGTGGGATGGGCAGAGGGATTGCTCTGGCAGACGGGGAATGGTCTCTGCCAGCCCCATGACGTGACCTCGGGCACTCTCCAGCTGAAGCAGGACAGGAGCAGAGTGGAAGACTACGTGTGCTTCAGCCTGCACTACCTGTGGGACTCTCAGGCCAGCGTGAGAGAGGAGGCCATCAGGTTCATAGGTGAGCCACAGCCCCCGGGGGACCCTCTTCTGGCAGCCCAGCCCCAGCCCCCAGCGCTGCCCTGGCACCAGGAGCAGCCCTGTGGCTGTCCCGGGCGGGGCCCTGGCCTCCCGCTGCCCTGCCCAGGCCTCGGTGGCCGCCCGGCTCAGTGTCAGCAGCGCCCTCGGGGACTTGCCCGGGGCCATCCCCGCAGAGTGCTGGGCAGGAGGGCGTGCGGCCGAGCCGGCCGGGCCGGGGGCTGTGCTGCCGCAGTGCTGGGGAGGGGGAGGTCTGACGGGAGCTCTGTGCACAGGGACTGCTGCGCGGCACCTGGGGTGGAATCAATCCAAGCGGACGCTGGAGCTTGTGTGGGATGGTGAGTAGGGTCAGAGGGGTGCTGGTGGGGCAGGGGAGAGAGCCTGGGCAGGGTGCTGCCATTCCTGGCTCCCCTGCAGCAGGGAAAGGAGGGAGGGAGAAGCTGTGACTGTCTCATCCCTGGAAGTGTTCATGGCCAGGCTGGCAGTGGCTTGGAGCTCCCCAGCCTAGTGGGAGGTGTCCCTGCCCGAGGTGGGGGGTTGGCACTAGGCGATCCTTAAGAAGGTCCCTTCCAGCCCAACCCAGTCTGGGAGCCTGGGATTCCTGAGCAGCAGCTTCCAGCTGCTCCCTTGGTCCCAGCTGCTCCTCCTAGTCAGGTAAAGAGAGGGATGGGCTTGCACAGGAGGGGCTGTGCAGACAGCAGGGTTTCACCACTGCTGCTCTCTTTCTTTCTGTTGCAGCCCTCAGTTGCTTGGATTACGACCCTGATCCCTCAGTCAGGGCCTTAGCAGGCCAGACCTTGCACGTCCTGCAGAGCGTGAGGGAGCTGGAGAGATCAAGATGGTCCTTCCGAGGCCTGTGCTTCTGCTGATGATGAGATGGGTCAAGGACAATCTTGCTGCCCCCGTCTTCCTGACGGTACTTTCACCACCGCCCCGTCACGGCTGCTGTTCCCCAGACCCTCACGTGCACCCCTGGGCTGTGCCCGACTGTCTCTGTCCAAACGAGCGCCCCCAGAACTCTCCTGTGCCCTGGCTCTCCCAGTTAAACCTCCCTAATGTCATCCCAGCAGGAGGAAGTGGCTGCGCTGGGCCGAAGGTCCTGGTGGGAAGATGGCGTTGAGAAATTGTCCCTGACCTAAGGGCTCCTGGCGCAGACGGCAGCGTGGGAATCAAGATGGAAGAAGCAGCCCCGTGCCATGACGCCCTTTGCACAGGCAGCACCCAGAGCCTGCAGAGCACACAGCATTTGTCCTGGCCTCTCCTGCTACCTGCACATCCACTGAGCCCTGTGAGTGCCCTGGCCCCGACTTGTTGGACAGCCATTAGGTTACCCTTCTTTAGGGTGGTGGTGCCAGGAGGCAGAGGGCAGAAGGGAGTTAGGGTTTACCTCAGCAAAAAAGCTCCTTTAAACCCTAGCACTGCTTTGTCTTCAGGGCTTTTTTGGAAAGCTGCAGGAACAGGGCAGAGTGTAAAATGGAGGGTGTTTCACCTGAAATGATGTGCCTCGTCACCAAGCACAGCTACACCAGGGCAGTCCTGGGCACAGCTGAGGAGGATGATGAACGTTTTGCTCCTCGCAGCAGTTCCTGCTGCGTGTCATGGGCATCATCAGCTGGTGCTGAGTTCTTCCAGCCCACCTCCAGGTGAGGAATTGCATCAGCATCTGGAGACTCCCAACTGATTCCAGCTCTCCCAAGCTCTGAGAAGCAGCTGCTGCATTCCTCTTCTGTCACTTCCAGGAGGTCACCAGGGTGTCTGCAGAGTTTTTGAACTCTCCCACAGAGACCTAGAGCAGCTGGATTCAGACACCCAAGCAAGATACCCTGTTGGAGGCTGTTTGGCAATGGATTCATCACCAGCGGCCCAAGAGGCTACAGGAGGTTCCAGCTGTGCTGGGCAGGGTCAGCGTCACCGTGTGGGCCCAGGTGGCTTGGGACAGCTGGGCAGGGCAGAGCTGAGCCAGAGCTGCTTTCCTTGTCTCGTCAGAGCAGCAGGAGGTGCAGCCTCCTGGCCTCCGGGATAGCTACCAACAGGTCAAAAAGGTCCCCAAATAAAATGTGGTGTTTGGAAAGTACAGCGTGTGGTGAAATCTGTTGGATGGGACCTGGGCTCTGATCCTGGGACCGATGGGTGATCCTGGGCTCCACGCATCACAGAATCCTAGGAGTTGTCCAGGCTCCATTTTCTCGCCACTCCTGTGATTGTAGAGGCAGAACACTGTGTATCCCTGCGGTGTCACAGTCAGGCTGCTCAGTGGCAGCTTCCCTCAGAGACTTTGGGGAAAAAGACAGAGCTGTCTGTGGTTTGATGATTCTCAGGTAGACTGAGTCTGAGCAGTGCTGTGGAGCTCCAGCTTTGTGTGCAGTTCTGGGTGGTGTCCTGCAGAGGAAGAAGAGTGTAATGTATGCTGATGAATTTGTATTCCTAACCAGTAAAATTCAGGAAAAGAATTGAACTGAGTAAGAAGTGAATGTGGGGCTAAGCAAAGCAGTTGAGACATGTAATTTTTCCACTGAAACAGTGTGAACAAAACAAGGCCCTAACAAGGCTACCTTCTGTCTCAGAGATAATTAAAAGTGTAGGTCCTGTTCTTAAAACAAGGCACTGCCAAGGCTAACGGGGCACCGAAGGAATGCGAACATCTGCACAAGAAGAACAAAAAGATGTCACAACCAGCAGATGAGGGGAAAGTTATGGCTAGGGTCTGATATCACCTTGTAGCAATATAATGAAGTCAGCGAAACCAAGAAAGGCAAAAACTTCAAGCTTGAGGAAGACTTCTTACTTCATCCAAAGACCCCCTGACGACCCCCAAAACCAGACTCCGCCCAGACTCTGCCTATGATGAATATTATAATGGCATGATGTAATCCTATGAATACGTATGTAAACCCACCTCCTTTTGAGTATGCAGAGACTTGTAAGCAATAAAAGGTAATTCCAGAGCTTCAAGTGCGTGCGTGTGAGTGGAGCAGAGACTGCCCACGCACCCAGCGCTGTTTTGCTTATTGCAATTTTATTAATTAAATTAAACCAGTAACAGAATATTGATTCTCGGTCATTTATAACAATAGGAACTGTTGGTGCCCAACTCCTCTCTGTGCAGCCCCTGAGCACGCAGTGTCCTGGCTGAGTCCCCTCCGTGTCGGAGCCCCGCAGCAGCCCCGGCCACGAGCAAGAAACACTGTGTTTGGAGGGTGGAAATGGAAGGGTTATTATTTAGAGAGGAGGGCAGTGTTTATCTTGGGTGCAGGTTAGAGCCTGGAGCTTCACTGGGCTCGTTGGATCTCCAGGAGTGTCCTGGTCTGAGAGGAGCAGGAGAAAAAGGTGCCTGGGACAGGGCAGTGTCAGGTGCTGACGTGGCAGTGAGAATGGGGAGCAGCTGTGCCCCTGGGGTGGAGAGGAAGGTTCAGGCGACCCAAGTGGGCTAATGCCAGTATTCCTTCCCATGGTGCTCTGTATGAAACGGGTCTGAAAAGAATCCCCTGGTGGCTTTTCTGGCTGGTGTGTTGGCTGGGTTGGGGCCTGTTTGTTTCGTGCTGCATGCTGTGCTGCTGCTGCTGCCGCTCTTTCTTGTTTCTGTGCTGTAGAAGAACAGAGTTCATGGAGACAGGTGGTCTTCTGCCTTGCCAGTCAGGACCAGTTTGGTTGCTGTAAGGCTGTTGGGGTCTGTCACTTGGGCAGCCCTCCTCTCTGCTGCTGAGTCCAGTGGGGGACAAGTGTGGTGGAGCCAGGATTACCAACTGAGGAGGCAGTTTCCATATTTATCTGTGTTGTACATCTTTGTAATTCACTCTCCCTATTCCTTCTTCATGAAATTTGTGCTACTGCTTTTCTTCCAACCTTTAAGTCTCTCTCCCTCATTCCCTTTTTCCTCTTCCCCTCAGAAGAAAGTGGGGGGTTTAACCAGGGGACAGTTGCTCTCGTTTTCCCTAAAAGAGATAGTGGGACCCAGCCAATCCTGTAAGCAGGGTTGTGCATGTCCCCTGTGCTTAAGGTGAGGTGCTGGGGCAGCCTGGGTAATAAAGGCTCATCCTCATTGTTGCCCAACTTGCTCTATAGGATACAATTTATTCTGTAAAGCTCTTTAGTCTGTTTGTTTCTTCTTGACTGGGGGTGCTGGGCAAAGGGCACTGGCTTTGTGTTGTCTGACCCCACTGCTCTGTTCTGCAGTAAGCTGGGCAGTGGCTCTACCAGGTTACCTGTGGCAATCCCTACTGAACTGACTTACGGTTTGGTTTTGATCTCTTTTTTACTGAGAAACGACACATCCTCCCTTCATGCCAAGCTGAGTCCATCAGATTTGGGAGGTTTTGGAAGTGGCTGTCCCTCTTTCTATGTGTTAATTATTGTCAATTTGTTGGCCTATTATCAGTAGGCATAGATGCAGGTGTGAGAATTCCAGCACAAGTGTGGCCTCCACTCCAGCTTTGTCAGTGGCTTTTCCTGCTGTCCCTTGGCCAGTAGTGGCCCCAGTAGCTGTCCCTGTTCTGGCAGAGCCTGCAACAAGCAGTGCTGCTTCCCCCTCCTGGCACAGGGGGACAGGGAGTGGGGGTTTGGGACCAATTCCCCACAGGTTGCCCCTGTGGTCAGGCAGTGAGGAAAGGCAGCTGAGCCCTGTGCTACTGAAGGCACAGCAAAGATGGAGCATGCGGGGGAGAGCTCCGATGAAGGTGAGAGAGCAAATCCTCTCCAAAGGGTGAGGAGAGAGTCTTCTGTAAAAGCTTGAGCAGCAAGTCCTTGTGAGGCCGCTCTTCCCTCATCACAAGGGGAGGAACTGGAGTCAGAGAAACTCAATCCTTTTTTCTGAAGGACTTGTGAAATTTAAGTACAAAGGACTCTGGCTGGCATGAAGGTGAGACACTTGTCACCTGCTTGCTTTGGTGTTGGGACGATGGTGCAATCTCCTGAAATAATAGAGAAGGCAGAGAGCTGGGAAAGCTGGCCAGAGATGGAGGCAGTGGCCAAGTGGACCGCTCTGGAAAAAAGGTACTGAGTAGCTGAGAGAGCTGGCTGCTGAAAAGGTGATTTACGGTGCCTGCGCGTGTCAGACCGGGGTGTGGTGCTGGTTCCAGTGCCTGGCCGTACACACCTGGCCCGGTTGCCAGGTGACAATGGGACCTTTGTTACATCATTGGTGACACCGCTGGACCCCGGGTCCCTTCCTAGTGCTGGGGTGGCCCTGGCTCAGTGTCCAAGAGGACAGTGATAGGATCAGACAGGAGCAGAGAGCTGCCTAGGAGCCCTGAGCCATGTCTGGTGTTCTTGTATCTTGCGAAAGCCGCTGTGGTTCCCCAGAGGACCATGGCAATCCCCAGAGGCTGCTCAGTCCCCAGGAGAGGTAAGAGCCAGGGGCTGGGGCTGGGTGGGCACCGTGGGGTCAAATGTGAGGGCTCATGAAAGGCCTTTGTGGTTTGTCCATCGGGAGCTTCTGCCCAGCCCCTGAGGGCTGTGGTTCTTCAGAGGCTGCCCAGGAGCCTCCATCCCCGGGAGATTCCCTGCCCCGTGCAGAACCCGTCCCAGACATCTCCCTGCCCCCACGCAGCCCCCGTCGCCCCACAGGCTCTCCCCGCAGGCCGTGCAGCCTTGGGGCCAGCAGCTCTGCCACCCCCATGCCCACCCCCCATGGCCTCTCCTCCTTCCTCAGGACTGAGCAGAAGTCCCTGAGCCGGCCCCGGCTGGCCTGGGTGGAGGATGAGGTGGACGAGAGCGGTCTCCCCACCCCAAAGAAGATGGCCCAGCTGCTGGAAAGAGGTGAGCGAGGGGCCTTTGGCTGCTTTGCTGTGCTCCTGCATGGCAGTGGCTGCTGGGCACATCCCCGGCCTGATCCCTGCCAGTCCCCTCTTTGGGCCCCCCCGCCCAGGGCTGGCTCTGTCCTCGGGAGCTGGCACGGGGCTGGGTGCTAGGTAGGGCCCTTCAGTTAGTCCTGCCAGCACCTTCAGCTCCCCCTCCTCCCTTGCTTTGTTAGATTCCAATCCTGATGCCACCATCGTTCGGTGTTCAGCTGCAAAGGGCCAGGAGACGTGTGCGGATGCTCTAGAAGAGTTAGGAGAGGTACCTACAGAGACTGTCACCTGCCTTGTGCCTGCTCCAGCGTATGTTATGCTGGAGTTATGCTCCCCATAACCTTCTCTTGTTGCAGGAGCAGGACAAGGACCGTCTGAGAGTTCTGATAGCCAACCTTTGCCCCTCCACCCTCGTGAGTCTGCAGGATGTCTCGCAGGTCTGGCATTTCCAGAGCAGGTCACAGTTTCCCCCGTGCAAACCCCCCAGGGAGGCTTCTCCCCCGAAGCCCTCTGCACCCCGAGGGGTACAGAGGCACAGAAAGGAGCAGAGGCTGCAGTGGGAAGGGGCTCTGGCCACCTCCTGGCCATGACAGATTGGTGTGGGGATTCTTCCCCGAGGCTGGGAGGGACCCCAGGGACAGGAAGGCAGAGCCAGGCTTTGCTGCTGTTCCCAGGAAGCCGTGGCTATCAGTCCCAGGGTAAGGGAGCCTCTGGTCCAGACAAGCTCCAGTTCCCCTGACACCCTGTGTCACCGGGGACACAGGATGGATACTGTCCTGGATACTCTGTGGGTATCTCTGGTGTCAGTCCTTGTGTTGGCACCTCCACTCCATGGACTGAAAGGACAATGGGCAAAATCTTCCAGCTGCAGCTTGGGAAGGAGGGAGGGAGCTGGCCCAAGCTCTGTGCTGCATCTTTGGGACTGGAGCACCAGGACCTGGCCAGGGAGCCGGGGCCTTGGGCTGCTGGGAGGGGCCCCTCCCTCCCTGTGTGTGGCATCTGAGGGGATGGTTGCAGCCCAGTGGCAGCACCATCCTCCCCTCTGTTCCCTCCAGGCAGAAAAACTCTTGAGGTGCATCCACAGAAACGTGGAGGAGGTGTGCACGGAACCAGGGCAGTTCGTCCTGAGATCGGTGCTTGGGCTGCTGAGCGAGTGCTGCCCCGAGGCAACAGTTAGGAGCCTGTTGAGGATCAGTCCCTCCTGTGACAAGTATGAGCCCCAAGAGCCCTGGGGACTTGCTCTATAGCCCAGGCACAGCACAGTGGGCAAGGCAGCCCTGCTAACAGAGTGTTCTGGCTTGCAGTGCTGCGCTGGCCATGTGGGAGACGCTGCTGTCCCTGCCCAGCACTTCTGAGACAATCCTTGACAGGCTGCTGGGTGTGATCCAGGGCTGGAGACCAAACTGTGCTATCCCATCTGTGAGTGACCAGAGCAGGCCTTGCTCACCTTCAGGGCTGTTCATGGCTCCCCAGGAAAAGAGACGCAGCCCCCCCTGCCTGCCCCCGACAGCCCCCTCCTCCAGCACTTGTGGACACAGCCCCTGGGGGCCAGCAGGGACCTGCCCTGCACCAGCCCCCTTGTTCCAGCCCCCCAAGGCTGCCCCTTGAGCTCCCCAAGGACAAATACGCCACAGCAGCTTCCTTGCACTGAGAGCTGTCCCTGTGTCTTTCTGCAGGCAAGCCAGGTTCTGTACAGGCTCAGCCAGCGGCCCCGCTGTCGGGGGATCCTGGAAGGGCTCTTCCCCAGGCTCCTCATGACCCTGCTCTACAAGCTTTCCCTGGCTGCAGTGATGCTGGAGCAGGAGCAGCCTGGGGCTGATCAACCCGGCCCTTTGGGGTGCGCCATCCCCTTCTCCTGCCATCCCCCTGGGCCCTGGGCCAGGGCCCCTGCTCTGTGTGTAACTAGACCTTGCTCTGCACGCAGGTTGGCAGTGGAGGGCATTAAAGTTCTGCTGCACGCTGCTGGCTGTGAAGGGCATGTCCAGAACATCCAGAAGGAGGGCGGCTGGGACATGATGCTGCGAGCGGAGACCCTGGAGAGAGGAGTCAGATTGCTGGCCAGGTGAGAGCCCTTTGTAGCCAGCGGTGCCTCTGCAGCCCCATCCCCGGGGGCAGAGAAGTCCCCAGGCACCCAGGCCCCGGGCTGCAGCCGCAGGAGCGATCCGAGTGGCAAGGGGTGCTCCCTGCCTGGGGAGAGAGCAGGGCACTGTCAGCAAGTGGTGTGGAGGCTGTGGCTGGGGGCAAAGGCGTGTCCTGGCCTGGGCTATCCTGGCTGGGCTGGGCAGGGCAATCCCAGCGAGGCTTTGCCTGCCCTGCTCACTGCCAGCACTGCTTTTCTTGCCCTGCCCAGAGAGATGAGGAAGAGCCCAGCTGAGCAGCAAGCCTTACTGTTCCAGCACATGAAGGAGATCCTTGCTCAGAGGAGGGAATGGCAGATGAACTATGCCATGACTTTCTACACTGAGGTAAGCCTGGTGAGAAGCAGTGCCTCTGCCAGACGCTCCTGAAGCCTTCCCTCTGGCCCAGGCGGGTGCCGCCGGGTGGGCTGACAGTCCCTGGAGCTGGGACAGAGGGCTCTGCTGCCAGTCAGTCCCTGGGGCCTCCATCCAGCCCTTCCTGCTGGGGCAGTGCTCAGCACCCCCACGTGTCCACAGGCAGGGCTGCCCCCCCCAGAGGGGCTGTGTCAGCCCCCAGGCCCCAGGAGCTGCAGAGTGCCAGGGTCCTGCAGCTCTGCCCGTCTCTCACCGCTGTTGTTCTTTCAGCTGCTGGGCTGCCAGGGCCTGGGAAAGGATTGGAGTGACCTGCGCCTCCTCCACGCCTACCTGAGCCATGGCAGTCAGACAATCCGTCTGCGGGCACTCGGGGGCTTGGTGACACTGTCAGGAGATCCGCAGATGGTGAGCGAGGTGGAGTCAGGCGGAGCCGCGTTGGCAGCCTGGGGCTGGGGCACGGGTAACGCGCTGGCTTGGGCCTGGCTGAGAGGAAGGAGGTGGCTGTCAGCGGAGAGAGAGGGGTGGCCGAGCAGGGGCCACAGAGCCTTTGCTGTCCTGCTCTCTCCTTCATCCCCATCGGCATGCGCAGCGCCTGCCGGGAAGCCGGGGGGGAGGCTGGTGCTCAGCACACGGGGCGTTTGTGCCAGGCTGCTCCTCCACTGCTCCATCCTCACAGAAATTCTCTGTTTCCTCCAGGCAAGAGAAATGCGGGGCAGATCTCTGCTGGACAGGATCCTGAGGTGCCTGAAGGATCCATCCACGGACGTCAGGATGGAGGCCTTGGTCTTCTTCCAGACCATGATGGGTCAGCTGAAGCGGAAAGAGGCCAGCCCCGTCGCTCTGCTGCTGGCACAGAAGCTCCCACCCCTCTTTGGTGATGTAAGGCTGCTGTGGGACCTGACCCCGCAGAGGGGCAAGGGACAAGGACAGCTGCCCTCCAGCCCAGCCCCACGGGCAGCACTCGGGCAGGGCTGCTGCCCTCCTCACGGCCCTGGGCTCTGCTGGGAGGGCTGCTGGGCTCTGCACCCAGCATGGCTTCCCCTTGGCCTCGGCTTCTAGATAGGTGCCCCGAGCCCAGCAACCCCAGAGCATCTCCCCTCACACTGACCACGCTAATGCTTCTGGTCGCCGTGGGTGGCGAGAGGCTGTTGCTGCAGTCACACTGTCTTCTTTCCTCCCAGGAGTCCAGCCAGGTGCAAGAGCTCTCCCTCAGCCTCTTCGGGGACACGACGAAGGCTGTGGTGGGCAGAGACAAGGCAGAGATGAAGGAGGCGATACGCGGGGTTGTGGTCTCGCTCTTCCTGCACATGAATGCTGAGAGCAGGAGTGTGGCTGAGGTAGAGAGCTGAAAGCTGAGCACCTGCTTTGCCCTTCCTTCCCTCTGCCCCAGCCCTGGCAGCAGCAGCGGCTCAGCAGCTCTTGCCCATTTCTCTTGTGCTGGCTGTGAGAGTGCCATAGCTGAGGTGGTGGCTGCCCCGTGTCCCTGCCTCGGGCATTGAAGCCCGGGCATTCAGGCTCTGTCCCCAGCTGCCTCTTCCCAGAAGTAGCTGGGGACAGCTGGCAGCCTTGCCAAGAGCAGGGGGACGACAGGTCTCCTGCTCTGAGCTGTGGTGCCAGCTCCCTCCTGCTGCTGTTTTGCAGGCCTCTGGCAAAGCCCTCCTCACCTGTGCCAAGTTCCTGGGCTGGAGGACGCTCAAGAGGGTGATCAAGAAGAAGAAGACCTGGCTGATTGGAGAGACTTTGGTGAGGACAAGTGCCAGGTGCCAGGGCCTGGGCTGGACAGGGGATGCTCCATGTGTCCAGGGTGTGAATGTGCAGCTGTTCCTGGCTGTCCCTGATCCAGAGCAGAATGCACAGCTTGGAGCTCAGTCCCCCTTCCCCTTTCCCTAAGGCACAGCCAGGGCTTCTTCTGCAGGCCCCTCTTCCCCCCAGCCCCTGGGTGCTGCAGGAGCCCCCGGCCCACCTGGGCCCTGGCAGCAGCACGGAGGGGGTCACAGTACCCCCAGGCCCCCTCTGCCTGCGGCTCTGGCTGCACCTCAGCCCCCCGGGGCTCCTGGCTGGCAGAAAGGAATGGCCTGGGGGGGAAGGGGTGGGATGGGCAGAGGGATTGCTCTGGCAGACGGGGAATGGTCTCTGCCAGCCCCATGACGTGACCTCGGGCACTCTCCAGCTGAAGCAGGACAGGAGCAGAGTGGAAGACTACGTGTGCTTCAGCCTGCACTACCTGTGGGACTCTCAGGCCAGCGTGAGAGAGGAGGCCATCAGGTTCATAGGTGAGCCACAGCCCCCGGGGGACCCTCTTCTGGCAGCCCAGCCCCAGCCCCCAGCGCTGCCCTGGCACCAGGAGCAGCCCTGTGGCTGTCCCGGGCGGGGCCCTGGCCTCCCGCTGCCCTGCCCAGGCCTCGGTGGCCGCCCGGCTCAGTGTCAGCAGCGCCCTCGGGGACTTGCCTGGGGCCATCCCCGCAGAGTGCTGGGCAGGAGGGCGTGCGGCCGAGCCGGCCGGGCCGGGGGCTGTGCTGCCGCAGTGCTGGGGAGGGGGAGGTCTGACGGGAGCTCTGTGCACAGGGACTGCTGCGCGGCACCTGGGGTGGAATCAATCCAAGCGGACGCTGGAGCTTGTGTGGGATGGTGAGTAGGGTCAGAGGGGTGCTGGTGGGGCAGGGGAGAGAGCCTGGGCAGGGTGCTGCCATTCCTGGCTCCCCTGCAGCAGGGAAAGGAGGGAGGGAGAAGCTGTGACTGTCCCATCCCTGGAAGTGTTCATGGCCAGGCTGGCAGTGGCTTGGAGCTCCCCAGCCTAGTGGGAGGTGTCCCTGCCCGAGGTGGGGGGTTGGCACTAGGCGATCCTTAAGAAGGTCCCTTCCAGCCCAACCCAGTCTGGGAGCCTGGGATTCCTGAGCAGCAGCTTCCAGCTGCTCCCTTGGTCCCAGCTGCTCCTCCTAGTCAGGTAAAGAGAGGGATGGGCTTGCACAGGAGGGGCTGTGCAGACAGCAGGGTTTCACCACTGCTGCTCTCTTTCTTTCTGTTGCAGCCCTCAGCTGCTTGGATTACGACCCTGATCCCTCAGTCAGGGCCTTAGCAGGCCAGACCTTGCACGTCCTGCAGAGCGTGAGGGAGCTGGAGAGATCAAGATGGTCCTTCCGAGGCCTGTGCTTCTGCTGATGATGAGATGGGTCAAGGACAATCTTGCTGCCCCCGTCTTCCTGACGGTACTTTCACCACCGCCC
The DNA here is from genome assembly GCF_036169615.1 of Heliangelus exortis. NCBI lineage: Eukaryota > Metazoa > Chordata > Aves > Apodiformes > Trochilidae > Heliangelus > Heliangelus exortis. Next base: position 18,638,485 of record NC_092435.1, on the reverse strand, counting down.
CGTCACGGCTGCTGTTCCCCAGACCCTCACGTGCACCCCTGGGCTGTGCCCGACTGTCTCTGTCCAAACGAGCGCCCCCAGAACTCTCCTGTGCCCTGGCTCTCCCAGTTAAACCTCCCTAATGTCATCCCAGCAGGAGGAAGTGGCTGCGCTGGGCCGAAGGTCCTGGTGGGAAGATGGCGTTGAGAAATTGTCCCTGACCTAAGGGCTCCTGGCGCAGACGGCAGCGTGGGAATCAAGATGGAAGAAGCAGCCCCGTGCCATGACGCCCTTTGCACAGGCAGCACCCAGAGCCTGCAGAGCACACAGCATTTGTCCTGGCCTCTCCTGCTACCTGCACATCCGCTGAGCCCTGTGAGTGCCCTGGCCCCGACTTGTTGGACAGCCATTAGGTTACCCTTCTTTAGGGTGGTGGTGCCAGGAGGCAGAGGGCAGAAGGGAGTTAGGGTTTACCTCAGCAAAAAAGCTCCTTTAAACCCTAGCACTGCTTTGTCTTCAGGGCTTTTTTGGAAAGCTGCAGGAACAGGGCAGAGTGTAAAATGGAGGGTGTTTCACCTGAAATGATGTGCCTCGTCACCAAGCACAGCTACACCAGGGCAGTCCTGGGCACAGCTGAGGAGGATGATGAACGTTTTGCTCCTCGCAGCAGTTCCTGCTGCGTGTCATGGGCATCATCAGCTGGTGCTGAGTTCTTCCAGCCCACCTCCAGGTGAGGAATTGCATCAGCATCTGGAGACTCCCAACTGATTCCAGCTCTCCCAAGCTCTGAGAAGCAGCTGCTGCATTCCTCTTCTGTCACTTCCAGGAGGTCACCAGGGTGTCTGCAGAGTTTTTGAACTCTCCCACAGAGACCTAGAGCAGCTGGATTCAGACACCCAAGCAAGATACCCTGTTGGAGGCTGTTTGGCAATGGATTCATCACCAGCGGCCCAAGAGGCTACAGGAGGTTCCAGCTGTGCTGGGCAGGGTCAGCGTCACCGTGTGGGCCCAGGTGGCTTGGGACAGCTGGGCAGGGCAGAGCTGAGCCAGAGCTGCTTTCCTTGTCTCGTCAGAGCAGCAGGAGGTGCAGCCTCCTGGCCTCCGGGATAGCTACCAACAGGTCAAAAAGGTCCCCAAATAAAATGTGGTGTTTGGAAAGTACAGCGTGTGGTGAAATCTGTTGGATGGGACCTGGGCTCTGATCCTGGGACCGATGGGTGATCCTGGGCTCCACGCATCACAGAATCCTAGGAGTTGTCCAGGCTCCATTTTCTCGCCACTCCTGTGATTGTAGAGGCAGAACACTGTGTATCCCTGCGGTGTCACAGTCAGGCTGCTCAGTGGCAGCTTCCCTCAGAGACTTTGGGGAAAAAGACAGAGCTGTCTGTGGTTTGATGATTCTCAGGTAGACTGAGTCTGAGCAGTGCTGTGGAGCTCCAGCTTTGTGTGCAGTTCTGGGTGGTGTCCTGCAGAGGAAGAAGAGTGTAATGTATGCTGATGAATTTGTATTCCTAACCAGTAAAATTCAGGAAAAGAATTGAACTGAGTAAGAAGTGAATGTGGGGCTAAGCAAAGCAGTTGAGACATGTAATTTTTCCACTGAAACAGTGTGAACAAAACAAGGCCCTAACAAGGCTACCTTCTGTCTCAGAGATAATTAAAAGTGTAGGTCCTGTTCTTAAAACAAGGCACTGCCAAGGCTAACGGGGCACCGAAGGAATGCGAACATCTGCACAAGAAGAACAAAAAGATGTCACAACCAGCAGATGAGGGGAAAGTTATGGCTAGGGTCTGATATCACCTTGTAGCAATATAATGAAGTCAGCGAAACCAAGAAAGGCAAAAACTTCAAGCTTGAGGAAGACTTCTTACTTCATCCAAAGACCCCCTGACGACCCCCAAAACCAGACTCCGCCCAGACTCTGCCTATGATGAATATTATAATGGCATGATGTAATCCTATGAATACGTATGTAAACCCACCTCCTTTTGAGTATGCAGAGACTTGTAAGCAATAAAAGGTAATTCCAGAGCTTTAAGTGCGTGCGTGTGAGTGGAGCGGAGACTGCCCACGCACCCAGCGCTGTTTTGCTTATTGCAATTTTATTAATTAAATTAAACCAGTAACAGAATATTGAGTCTCGGTCATTTATAACAATAGGAACTGTTGGTGCCCAACTCCTCTCTGTGCAGCCCCTGAGCACGCAGTGTCCTGGCTGAGTCCCCTCCGTGTCGGAGCCCCGCAGCAGCCCCGGCCACGAGCAAGAAACACTGTGTTTGGAGGGTGGAAATGGAAGGGTTATTATTTAGAGAGGAGGGCAGTGTTTATCTTGGGTGCAGGTTAGAGCCTGGAGCTTCACTGGGCTCGTTGGATCTCCAGGAGTGTCCTGGTCTGAGAGGAGCAGGAGAAAAAGGTGCCTGGGACAGGGCAGTGTCAGGTGCTGACGTGGCAGTGAGAATGGGGAGCAGCTGTGCCCCTGGGGTGGAGAGGAAGGTTCAGGCGACCCAAGTGGGCTAATGCCAGTATTCCTTCCCATGGTGCTCTGTATGAAACGGGTCTGAAAAGAATCCCCTGGTGGCTTTTCTGGCTGGTGTGTTGGCTGGGTTGGGGCCTGTTTGTTTCGTGCTGCATGCTGTGCTGCTGCTGCTGCCGCTCTTTCTTGTTTCTGTGCTGTAGAAGAACAGAGTTCATGGAGACAGGTGGTCTTCTGCCTTGCCAGTCAGGACCAGTTTGGTTGCTGTAAGGCTGTTGGGGTCTGTCACTTGGGCAGCCCTCCTCTCTGCTGCTGAGTCCAGTGGGGGACAAGTGTGGTGGAGCCAGGATTACCAACTGAGGAGGCAGTTTCCATATTTATCTGTGTTGTACATCTTTGTAATTCACTCTCCCTATTCCTTCTTCATGAAATTTGTGCTACTGCTTTTCTTCCAACCTTTAAGTCTCTCTCCCTCATTCCCTTTTTCCTCTTCCCCTCAGAAGAAAGTGGGGGGTTTAACCAGGGGACAGTTGCTCTCGTTTTCCCTAAAAGAGATAGTGGGACCCAGCCAATCCTGTAAGCAGGGTTGTGCATGTCCCCTGTGCTTAAGGTGAGGTGCTGGGGCAGCCTGGGTAATAAAGGCTCATCCTCATTGTTGCCCAACTTGCTCTATAGGATACAATTTGTTCTGTAAAGCTCTTTAGTCTGTTTGTTTCTTCTTGACTGGGGGTGCTGGGCAAAGGGCACTGGCTTTGTGTTGTCTGACCCCACTGCTCTGTTCTGCAGTAAGCTGGGCAGTGGCTCTACCAGGTTACCTGTGGCAATCCCTACTGAACTGACTTACGGTTTGGTTTTGATCTCTTTTTTACTGAGAAACGACACATCCTCCCTTCATGCCAAGCTGAGTCCATCAGATTTGGGAGGTTTTGGAAGTGGCTGTCCCTCTTTCTATGTGTTAATTATTGTCAATTTGTTGGCCTATTATCAGTAGGCATAGATGCAGGTGTGAGAATTCCAGCACAAGTGTGGCCTCCACTCCAGCTTTGTCAGTGGCTTTTCCTGCTGTCCCTTGGCCAGTAGTGGCCCCAGTAGCTGTCCCTGTTCTGTCAGAGCCTGCAACAAGCAGTGCTGCTTCCCCCTCCTGGCACAGGGGGACAGGGAGTGGGGGTTTGGGACCAATTCCCCACAGGCTGCCCCTGTGGTCAGGCAGTGAGGAAAGGCAGCTGAGCCCTGTGCTACTGAAGGCACAGCAAAGATGGAGCATGCGGGGGAGAGCTCCGATGAAGGTGAGAGAGCAAATCCTCTCCAAAGGGTGAGGAGAGAGTCTTCTGTAAAAGCTTGAGCAGCAAGTCCTTGTGAGGCCGCTCTTCCCTCATCACAAGGGGAGGAACTGGAGTCAGAGAAACTCAATCCTTTTTTCTGAAGGACTTGTGAAATTTAAGTACAAAGGACTCTGGCTGGCATGAAGGTGAGACACTTGTCACCTGCTTGCTTTGGTGTTGGGACGATGGTGCAATCTCCTGAAATAATAGAGAAGGCAGAGAGCTGGGAAAGCTGGCCAGAGATGGAGGCAGTGGCCAAGTGGACCGCTCTGGAAAAAAGGTACTGAGTAGCTGAGAGAGCTGGCTGCTGAAAAGGTGATTTACGGTGCCTGCGCGTGTCAGACCGGGGTGTGGTGCTGGTTCCAGTGCCTGGCCGTACACACCTGGCCCGGTTGCCAGGTGACAATGGGACCTTTGTTACATCATTGGTGACACCGCTGGACCCCGGGTCCCTTCCTAGTGCTGGGGTGGCCCTGGCTCAGTGTCCAAGAGGACAGTGATAGGATCAGACAGGAGCAGAGAGCTGCCTAGGAGCCCTGAGCCATGTCTGGTGTTCTTGTATCTTGCGAAAGCCGCTGTGGTTCCCCAGAGGACCATGGCAATCCCCAGAGGCTGCTCAGTCCCCAGGAGAGGTAAGAGCCAGGGGCTGGGGCTGGGTGGGCACCGTGGGGTCAAATGTGAGGGCTCATGAAAGGCCTTTGTGGTTTGTCCATCGGGAGCTTCTGCCCAGCCCCTGAGGGCTGTGGTTCTTCAGAGGCTGCCCAGGAGCCTCCATCCCCGGGAGATTCCCTGCCCCGTGCAGAACCCGTCCCAGACATCTCCCTGCCCCCACGCAGCCCCCGTCGCCCCACAGGCTCTCCCCGCAGGCCGTGCAGCCTTGGGGCCAGCAGCTCTGCCACCCCCATGCCCACCCCCCATGGCCTCTCCTCCTTCCTCAGGACTGAGCAGAAGTCCCTGAGCCGGCCCCGGCTGGCCTGGGTGGAGGATGAGGTGGACGAGAGCGGTCTCCCCATCCCAAAGAAGATGGCCCAGCTGCTGGAAAGAGGTGAGTGAGGGGCCTTTGGCTGCTTTGCTGTGCTCCTGCATGGCAGTGGCTGCTGGGCACATCCCCGGCCTGATCCCTGCCAGTCCCCTCTTTGGGCCCCCCCGCCCAGGGCTGGCTCTGTCCTCGGGAGCTGGCACGGGGCTGGGTGCTAGGTAGGGCCCTTCAGTTAGTCCTGCCAGCACCTTCAGCTCCCCCTCCTCCCTTGCTTTGTTAGATTCCAATCCTGATGCCACCATCGTTCGGTGTTCAGCTGCAAAGGGCCAGGAGACGTGTGCGGATGCTCTAGAAGAGTTAGGAGAGGTACCTACAGAGACTGTCACCTGCCTTGTGCCTGCTCCAGCGTATGTTATGCTGGAGTTATGCTCCCCATAACCTTCTCTTGTTGCAGGAGCAGGACAAGGACCGTCTGAGAGTTCTGATAGCCAACCTTTGCCCCTCCACCCTCGTGAGTCTGCAGGATGTCTCGCAGGTCTGGCATTTCCAGAGCAGGTCACAGTTTCCCCCGTGCAAACCCCCCAGGGAGGCTTCTCCCCCGAAGCCCTCTGCACCCCGAGGGGTACAGAGGCACAGAAAGGAGCAGAGGCTGCAGTGGGAAGGGGCTCTGGCCACCTCCTGGCCATGACAGATTGGTGTGGGGATTCTTCCCCGAGGCTGGGAGGGACCCCAGGGACAGGAAGGCAGAGCCAGGCTTTGCTGCTGTTCCCAGGAAGCCGTGGCTATCAGTCCCAGGGTAAGGGAGCCTCTGGTCCAGACAAGCTCCAGTTCCCCTGACACCCTGTGTCACCGGGGACACAGGATGGATACTGTCCTGGATACTCTGTGGGTATCTCTGGTGTCAGTCCTTGTGTTGCCACCTCCACTCCATGGACTGAAAGGACAATGGGCAAAATCTTCCAGCTGCAGCTTGGGAAGGAGGGAGGGAGCTGGCCCAAGCTCTGTGCTGCATCTTTGGGACTGGAGCACCAGGACCTGGCCAGGGAGCCGGGGCCTTGGGCTGCTGGGAGGGGCCCCTCCCTCCCTGTGTGTGGCATCTGAGGGGATGGTTGCAGCCCAGTGGCAGCACCATCCTCCCCTCTGTTCCCTCCAGGCAGAAAAACTCTTGAGGTGCATCCACAGAAACGTGGAGGAGGTGTGCACGGAACCAGGGCAGTTCGTCCTGAGATCGGTGCTTGGGCTGCTGAGCGAGTGCTGCCCCGAGGCAACAGTTAGGAGCCTGTTGAGGATCAGTCCCTCCTGTGACAAGTATGAGCCCCAAGAGCCCTGGGGACTTGCTCTATAGCCCAGGCACAGCACAGTGGGCAAGGCAGCCCTGCTAACAGAGTGTTCTGGCTTGCAGTGCTGCGCTGGCCATGTGGGAGACGCTGCTGTCCCTGCCCAGCACTTCTGAGACAATCCTTGACAGGCTGCTCAGTGTGATCCAGGGCTGGAGACCAAACTGTGCTATCCCATCTGTGAGTGACCAGAGCAGGCCTTGCTCACCTTCAGGGCTGTTCATGGCTCCCCAGGAAAAGAGACGCAGCCCCCCCTGCCTGCCCCCGACAGCCCCCTCCTCCAGCACTTGTGGACACAGCCCCTGGGGGCCAGCAGGGACCTGCCCTGCACCAGCCCCCTTGTTCCAGCCCCCCAAGGCTGCCCCTTGAGCTCCCCAAGGACAAATACGCCACAGCAGCTTCCTTGCACTGAGAGCTGTCCCTGTGTCTTTCTGCAGGCAAGCCAGGTTCTGTACAGGCTCAGCCAGCGGCCCCGCTGTCGGGGGATCCTGGAAGGGCTCTTCCCCAGGCTCCTCATGACCCTGCTCTACAAGCTTTCCCTGGCTGCAGTGATGCTGGAGCAGGAGCAGCCTGGGGCTGATCAACCCGGCCCTTTGGGGTGCGCCATCCCCTTCTCCTGCCATCCCCCTGGGCCCTGGGCCAGGGCCCCTGCTCTGTGTGTAACTAGACCTTGCTCTGCACGCAGGTTGGCAGTGGAGGGCATTAAAGTTCTGCTGCACGCTGCTGGCTGTGAAGGGCATGTCCAGAACATCCAGAAGGAGGGCGGCTGGGACATGATGCTGCGAGCGGAGACCCTGGAGAGAGGAGTCAGATTGCTGGCCAGGTGAGAGCCCTTTGTAGCCAGCGGTGCCTCTGCAGCCCCATCCCCGGGGGCAGAGAAGTCCCCAGGCACCCAGGCCCCGGGCTGCAGCCGCAGGAGCGATCCGAGTGGCAAGGGGTGCTCCCTGCCTGGGGAGAGAGCAGGGCACTGTCAGCAAGTGGTGTGGAGGCTGTGGCTGGGGGCAAAGGCGTGTCCTGGCCTGGGCTATCCTGGCTGGGCTGGGCAGGGCAATCCCAGCGAGGCTTTGCCTGCCCTGCTCACTGCCAGCACTGCTTTTCTTGCCCTGCCCAGAGAGATGAGGAAGAGCCCAGCTGAGCAGCAAGCCTTACTGTTCCAGCACATGAAGGAGATCCTTGCTCAGAGGAGGGAATGGCAGATGAACTATGCCATGACTTTCTACACTGAGGTAAGCCTGGTGAGAAGCAGTGCCTCTGCCAGACGCTCCTGAAGCCTTCCCTCTGGCCCAGGCGGGTGCCGCCGGGTGGGCTGACAGTCCCTGGAGCTGGGACAGAGGGCTCTGCTGCCAGTCAGTCCCTGGGGCCTCCATCCAGCCCTTCCTGCTGGGGCAGTGCTCAGCACCCCCACGTGTCCACAGGCAGGGCTGCCCCCCCCAGAGGGGCTGTGTCAGCCCCCAGGCCCCAGGAGCTGCAGAGTGCCAGGGTCCTGCAGCTCTGCCCGTCTCTCACCGCTGTTGTTCTTTCAGCTGCTGGGCTGCCAGGGCCTGGGAAAGGATTGGAGTGACCTGCGCCTCCTCCACGCCTACCTGAGCCATGGCAGTCAGACAATCCGTCTGCGGGCACTCGGGGGCTTGGTGACACTGTCAGGAGATCCGCAGATGGTGAGCGAGGTGGAGTCAGGCGGAGCCGCGTTGGCAGCCTGGGGCTGGGGCACGGGTAACGCGCTGGCTTGGGCCTGGCTGAGAGGAAGGAGGTGGCTGTCAGCGGAGAGAGAGGGGTGGCCGAGCAGGGGCCACAGAGCCTTTGCTGTCCTGCTCTCTCCTTCATCCCCATCGGCATGCGCAGCGCCTGCCGGGAAGCCGGGGGGGAGGCTGGTGCTCAGCACACGGGGCGTTTGTGCCAGGCTGCTCCTCCACTGCTCCATCCTCACAGAAATTCTCTGTTTCCTCCAGGCAAGAGAAATGCGGGGCAGATCTCTGCTGGACAGGATCCTGAGGTGCCTGAAGGATCCATCCACGGACGTCAGGATGGAGGCCTTGGTCTTCTTCCAGACCATGATGGGTCAGCTGAAGCGGAAAGAGGCCAGCCCCGTCGCTCTGCTGCTGGCACAGAAGCTCCCACCCCTCTTTGGTGATGTAAGGCTGCTGTGGGACCTGACCCCGCAGAGGGGCAAGGGACAAGGACAGCTGCCCTCCAGCCCAGCCCCACGGGCAGCACTCGGGCAGGGCTGCTGCCCTCCTCACGGCCCTGGGCTCTGCTGGGAGGGCTGCTGGGCTCTGCACCCAGCATGGCTTCCCCTTGGCCTCGGCTTCTAGATAGGTGCCCCGAGCCCAGCAACCCCAGAGCATCTCCCCTCACACTGACCACGCTAATGCTTCTGGTCGCCGTGGGTGGCGAGAGGCTGTTGCTGCAGTCACACTGTCTTCTTTCCTCCCAGGAGTCCAGCCAGGTGCAAGAGCTCTCCCTCAGCCTCTTCGGGGACACGACGAAGGCTGTGGTGGGCAGAGACAAGGCAGAGATGAAGGAGGCGATACGCGGGGTTGTGGTCTCGCTCTTCCTGCACATGAATGCTGAGAGCAGGAGTGTGGCTGAGGTAGAGAGCTGAAAGCTGAGCACCTGCTTTGCCCTTCCTTCCCTCTGCCCCAGCCCTGGCAGCAGCAGCGGCTCAGCAGCTCTTGCCCATTTCTCTTGTGCTGGCTGTGAGAGTGCCATAGCTGAGGTGGTGGCTGCCCCGTGTCCCTGCCTCGGGCATTGAAGCCCGGGCATTCAGGCTCTGTCCCCAGCTGCCTCTTCCCAGAAGTAGCTGGGGACAGCTGGCAGCCTTGCCAAGAGCAGGGGGACGACAGGTCTCCTGCTCTGAGCTGTGGTGCCAGCTCCCTCCTGCTGCTGTTTTGCAGGCCTCTGGCAAAGCCCTCCTCACCTGTGCCAAGTTCCTGGGCTGGAGGACGCTCAAGAGGGTGATCAAGAAGAAGAAGACCTGGCTGATTGGAGAGACTTTGGTGAGGACAAGCGCCAGGTGCCAGGGCCTGGGCTGGACAGGGGATGCTCCATGTGTCCAGGGTGTGAATGTGCAGCTGTTCCTGGCTGTCCCTGATCCAGAGCAGAATGCACAGCTTGGAGCTCAGTCCCCCTTCCCCTTTCCCTAAGGCACAGCCAGGGCTTCTTCTGCAGGCCCCTCTTCCCCCCAGCCCCTGGGTGCTGCAGGAGCCCCCGGCCCACCTGGGCCCTGGCAGCAGCACGGAGGGGGTCACAGTACCCCCAGGCCCCCTCTGCCTGCGGCTCTGGCTGCACCTCAGCCCCCCGGGGCTCCTGGCTGGCAGAAAGGAATGGCCTGGGGGGGAAGGGGTGGGATGGGCAGAGGGATTGCTCTGGCAGACGGGGAATGGTCTCTGCCAGCCCCATGACGTGACCTCGGGCACTCTCCAGCTGAAGCAGGACAGGAGCAGAGTGGAAGACTACGTGTGCTTCAGCCTGCACTACCTGTGGGACTCTCAGGCCAGCGTGAGAGAGGAGGCCATCAGGTTCATAGGTGAGCCACAGCCCCCGGGGGACCCTCTTCTGGCAGCCCAGCCCCAGCCCCCAGCGCTGCCCTGGCACCAGGAGCAGCCCTGTGGCTGTCCCGGGCGGGGCCCTGGCCTCCCGCTGCCCTGCCCAGGCCTCGGTGGCCGCCCGGCTCAGTGTCAGCAGCGCCCTCGGGGACTTGCCCGGGGCCATCCCCGCAGAGTGCTGGGCAGGAGGGTGTGCGGCCGAGCCGGCCGGGCCGGGGGCTGTGCTGCCGCAGTGCTGGGGAGGGGGAGGTCTGACGGGAGCTCTGTGCACAGGGACTGCTGCGCGGCACCTGGGGTGGAATCAATCCAAGCGGACGCTGGAGCTTGTGTGGGATGGTGAGTAGGGTCAGAGGGGTGCTGGTGGGGCAGGGGAGAGAGCCTGGGCAGGGTGCTGCCATTCCTGGCTCCCCTGCAGCAGGGAAAGGAGGGAGGGAGAAGCTGTGACTGTCCCATCCCTGGAAGTGTTCATGGCCAGGCTGGCAGTGGCTTGGAGCTCCCCAGCCTAGTGGGAGGTGTCCCTGCCCGAGGTGGGGGGTTGGCACTAGGCGATCCTTAAGAAGGTCCCTTCCAGCCCAACCCAGTCTGGGAGCCTGGGATTCCTGAGCAGCAGCTTCCAGCTGCTCCCTTGGTCCCAGCTGCTCCTCCTAGTCAGGTAAAGAGAGGGATGGGCTTGCACAGGAGGGGCTGTGCAGACAGCAGGGTTTCACCACTGCTGCTCTCTTTCTTTCTGTTGCAGCCCTCAGTTGCTTGGATTACGACCCTGATCCCTCAGTCAGGGCCTTAGCAGGCCAGACCTTGCACGTCCTGCAGAGCGTGAGGGAGCTGGAGAGATCAAGATGGTCCTTCCGAGGCCTGTGCTTCTGCTGATGATGAGATGGGTCAAGGACAATCTTGCTGCCCCCGTCTTCCTGACGGTACTTTCACCACCGCCCCGTCACGGCTGCTGTTCCCCAGACCCTCACGTGCACCCCTGGGCTGTGCCCGACTGTCTCTGTCCAAACGAGCGCCCCCAGAACTCTCCTGTGCCCTGGCTCTCCCAGTTAAACCTCCCTAATGTCATCCCAGCAGGAGGAAGTGGCTGCGCTGGGCCGAAGGTCCTGGTGGGAAGATGGCGTTGAGAAATTGTCCCTGACCTAAGGGCTCCTGGCGCAGACGGCAGCGTGGGAATCAAGATGGAAGAAGCAGCCCCGTGCCATGACGCCCTTTGCACAGGCAGCACCCAGAGCCTGCAGAGCACACAGCATTTGTCCTGGCCTCTCCTGCTACCTGCACATCCGCTGAGCCCTGTGAGTGCCCTGGCCCCGACTTGTTGGACAGCCATTAGGTTACCCTTCTTTAGGGTGGTGGTGCCAGGAGGCAGAGGGCAGAAGGGAGTTAGGGTTTACCTCAGCAAAAAAGCTCCTTTAAACCCTAGCACTGCTTTGTCTTCAGGGCTTTTTTGGAAAGCTGCAGGAACAGGGCAGAGTGTAAAATGGAGGGTGTTTCACCTGAAATGATGTGCCTCGTCACCAAGCACAGCTACACCAGGGCAGTCCTGGGCACAGCTGAGGAGGATGATGAACGTTTTGCTCCTCGCAGCAGTTCCTGCTGCGTGTCATGGGCATCATCAGCTGGTGCTGAGTTCTTCCAGCCCACCTCCAGGTGAGGAATTGCATCAGCATCTGGAGACTCCCAACTGATTCCAGCTCTCCCAAGCTCTGAGAAGCAGCTGCTGCATTCCTCTTCTGTCACTTCCAGGAGGTCACCAGGGTGTCTGCAGAGTTTTTGAACTCTCCCACAGAGACCTAGAGCAGCTGGATTCAGACACCCAAGCAAGATACCCTGTTGGAGGCTGTTTGGCAATGGATTCATCACCAGCGGCCCAAGAGGCTACAGGAGGTTCCAGCTGTGCTGGGCAGGGTCAGCGTCACCGTGTGGGCCCAGGTGGCTTGGGACAGCTGGGCAGGGCAGAGCTGAGCCAGAGCTGCTTTCCTTGTCTCGTCAGAGCAGCAGGAGGTGCAGCCTCCTGGCCTCCGGGATAGCTACCAACAGGTCAAAAAGGTCCCCAAATAAAATGTGGTGTTTGGAAAGTACAGCGTGTGGTGAAATCTGTTGGATGGGACCTGGGCTCTGATCCTGGGACCGATGGGTGATCCTGGGCTCCACGCATCACAGAATCCTAGGAGTTGTCCAGGCTCCATTTTCTCGCCACTCCTGTGATTGTAGAGGCAGAACACTGTGTATCCCTGCGGTGTCACAGTCAGGCTGCTCAGTGGCAGCTTCCCTCAGAGACTTTGGGGAAAAAGACAGAGCTGTCTGTGGTTTGATGATTCTCAGGTAGACTGAGTCTGAGCAGTGCTGTGGAGCTCCAGCTTTGTGTGCAGTTCTGGGTGGTGTCCTGCAGAGGAAGAAGAGTGTAATGTATGCTGATGAATTTGTATTCCTAACCAGTAAAATTCAGGAAAAGAATTGAACTGAGTAAGAAGTGAATGTGGGGCTAAGCAAAGCAGTTGAGACATGTAATTTTTCCACTGAAACAGTGTGAACAAAACAAGGCCCTAACAAGGCTACCTTCTGTCTCAGAGATAATTAAAAGTGTAGGTCCTGTTCTTAAAACAAGGCACTGCCAAGGCTAACGGGGCACCGAAGGAATGCAAACATCTGCACAAGAAGAACAAAAAGATGTCACAACCAGCAGATGAGGGGAAAGTTATGGCTAGGGTCTGATATCACCTTGTAGCAATATAATGAAGTCAGCGAAACCAAGAAAGGCAAAAACTTCAAGCTTGAGGAAGACTTCTTACTTCATCCAAAGACCCCCTGACGACCCCCAAAACCAGACTCCGCCCAGACTCTGCCTATGATGAATACGTATGTAAACCCACCTCCTTTTGAGTATGCAGAGACTTGTAAGCAATAAAAGGTAATTCCAGAGCTTTAAGTGCGTGCGTGTGAGTGGAGCGGAGACTGCCCACGCACCCAGCGCTGTTTTGCTTATTGCAATTTTATTAATTAAATTAAACCAGTAACAGAATATTGAGTCTCGGTCATTTATAACAATAGGAACTGTTGGTGCCCAACTCCTCTCTGTGCAGCCCCTGAGCACACAGTGTCCTGGCTGAGTCCCCTCCGTGTCGGAGCCCCGCAGCAGCCCCGGCCACGAGCAAGAAACACTGTGTTTGGAGGGTGGAAATGGAAGGGTTATTATTTAGAGAGGAGGGCAGTGTTTATCTTGGGTGCAGGTTAGAGCCTGGAGCTTCACTGGGCTCGTTGGATCTCCAGGAGTGTCCTGGTCTGAGAGGAGCAGGAGAAAAAGGTGCCTGGGACAGGGCAGTGTCAGGTGCTGACGTGGCAGTGAGAATGGGGAGCAGCTGTGCCCCTGGGGTGGAGAGGAAGGTTCAGGCGACCCAAGTGGGCTAATGCCAGTATTCCTTCCCATGGTGCTCTGTATGAAACGGGTCTGAAAAGAATCCCCTGGTGGCTTTTCTGGCTGGTGTGTTGGCTGGGTTGGGGCCTGTTTGTTTCGTGCTGCATGCTGTGCTGCTGCTGCTGCCGCTCTTTCTTGTTTCTGTGCTGTAGAAGAACAGAGTTCATGGAGACAGGTGGTCTTCTGCCTTGCCAGTCAGGACCAGTTTGGTTGCTGTAAGGCTGTTGGGGTCTGTCACTTGGGCAGCCCTCCTCTCTGCTGCTGAGTCCAGTGGGGGACAAGTGTGGTGGAGCCAGGATTACCAACTGAGGAGGCAGTTTCCATATTTATCTGTGTTGTACATCTTTGTAATTCACTCTCCCTATTCCTTCTTCATGAAATTTGTGCTACTGCTTTTCTTCCAACCTTTAAGTCTCTCTCCCTCATTCCCTTTTTCCTCTTCCCCTCAGAAGAAAGTGGGGGGTTTAACCAGGGGACAGTTGCTCTCGTTTTCCCTAAAAGAGATAGTGGGACCCAGCCAATCCTGTAAGCAGGGTTGTGCATGTCCCCTGTGCTTAAGGTGAGGTGCTGGGGCAGCCTGGGTAATAAAGGCTCATCCTCATTGTTGCCCAACTTGCTCTATAGGATACAATTTGTTCTGTAAAGCTCTTTAGTCTGTTTGTTTCTTCTTGACTGGGGGTGCTGGGCAAAGGGCACTGGCTTTGTGTTGTCTGACCCCACTGCTCTGTTCTGCAGTAAGCTGGGCAGTGGCTCTACCAGGTTACCTGTGGCAATCCCTACTGAACTGACTTACGGTTTGGTTTTGATCTCTTTTTTACTGAGAAACGACACATCCTCCCTTCATGCCAAGCTGAGTCCATCAGATTTGGGAGGTTTTGGAAGTGGCTGTCCCTCTTTCTATGTGTTAATTATTGTCAATTTGTTGGCCTATTATCAGTAGGCATAGATGCAGGTGTGAGAATTCCAGCACAAGTGTGGCCTCCACTCCAGCTTTGTCAGTGGCTTTTCCTGCTGTCCCTTGGCCAGTAGTGGCCCCAGTAGCTGTCCCTGTTCTGTCAGAGCCTGCAACAAGCAGTGCTGCTTCCCCCTCCTGGCACAGGGGGACAGGGAGTGGGGGTTTGGGACCAATTCCCCACAGGTTGCCCCTGTGGTCAGGCAGTGAGGAAAGGCAGCTGAGCCCTGTGCTATTGAAGGCACAGCAAAGATGGAGCATGCGGGGGAGAGCTCCGATGAAGGTGAGAGAGCAAATCCTCTCCAAAGGGTGAGGAGAGAGTCTTCTGTAAAAGCTTGAGCAGCAAGTCCTTGTGAGGCCGCTCTTCCCTCATCACAAGGGGAGGAACTGGAGTCAGAGAAACTCAATCCTTTTTTCTGAAGGACTTGTGAAATTTAAGTACAAAGGACTCTGGCTGGCATGAAGGTGAGACACTTGTCACCTGCTTGCTTTGGTGTTGGGACGATGGTGCAATCTCCTGAAATAATAGAGAAGGCAGAGAGCTGGGAAAGCTGGCCAGAGATGGAGGCAGTGGCCAAGTGGACCGCTCTGGAAAAAAGGTACTGAGTAGCTGAGAGAGCTGGCTGCTGAAAAGGTGATTTACGGTGCCTGCGCGTGTCAGACCGGGGTGTGGTGCTGGTTCCAGTGCCTGGCCGTACACACCTGGCCCGGTTGCCAGGTGACAATGGGACCTTTGTTACATCATTGGTGACACCGCTGGACCCCGGGTCCCTTCCTAGTGCTGGGGTGGCCCTGGCTCAGTGTCCAAGAGGACAGTGATAGGATCAGACAGGAGCAGAGAGCTGCCTAGGAGCCCTGAGCCATGTCTGGTGTTCTTGTATCTTGCGAAAGCCGCTGTGGTTCCCCAGAGGACCATGGCAATCCCCAGAGGCTGCTCAGTCCCCAGGAGAGGTAAGAGCCAGGGGCTGGGGCTGGGTGGGCACCGTGGGGTCAAATGTGAGGGCTCATGAAAGGCCTTTGTGGTTTGTCCATCGGGAGCTTCTGCCCAGCCCCTGAGGGCTGTGGTTCTTCAGAGGCTGCCCAGGAGCCTCCATCCCCGGGAGATTCCCTGCCCCGTGCAGAACCCGTCCCAGACATCTCCCTGCCCCCACGCAGCCCCCGTCGCCCCACAGGCTCTCCCCGCAGGCCGTGCAGCCTTGGGGCCAGCAGCTCTGCCACCCCCATGCCCACCCCCCATGGCCTCTCCTCCTTCCTCAGGACTGAGCAGAAGTCCCTGAGCCGGCCCCGGCTGGCCTGGGTGGAGGATGAGGTGGACGAGAGCGGTCTCCCCATCCCAAAGAAGATGGCCCAGCTGCTGGAAAGAGGTGAGTGAGGGGCCTTTGGCTGCTTTGCTGTGCTCCTGCATGGCAGTGGCTGCTGGGCACATCCCCGGCCTGATCCCTGCCAGTCCCCTCTTTGGGCCCCCCCGCCCAGGGCTGGCTCTGTCCTCGGGAGCTGGCACGGGGCTGGGTGCTAGGTAGGGCCCTTCAGTTAGTCCTGCCAGCACCTTCAGCTCCCCCTCCTCCCTTGCTTTGTTAGATTCCAATCCTGATGCCACCATCGTTCGGTGTTCAGCTGCAAAGGGCCAGGAGACGTGTGCGGATGCTCTAGAAGAGTTAGGAGAGGTACCTACAGAGACTGTCACCTGCCTTGTGCCTGCTCCAGCGTATGTTATGCTGGAGTTATGCTCCCCATAACCTTCTCTTGTTGCAGGAGCAGGACAAGGACCGTCTGAGAGTTCTGATAGCCAACCTTTGCCCCTCCACCCTCGTGAGTCTGCAGGATGTCTCGCAGGTCTGGCATTTCCAGAGCAGGTCACAGTTTCCCCCGTGCAAACCCCCCAGGGAGGCTTCTCCCCCGAAGCCCTCTGCACCCCGAGGGGTACAGAGGCACAGAAAGGAGCAGAGGCTGCAGTGGGAAGGGGCTCTGGCCACCTCCTGGCCATGACAGATTGGTGTGGGGATTCTTCCCCGAGGCTGGGAGGGACCCCAGGGACAGGAAGGCAGAGCCAGGCTTTGCTGCTGTTCCCAGGAAGCCGTGGCTATCAGTCCCAGGGTAAGGGAGCCTCTGGTCCAGACAAGCTCCAGTTCCCCTGACACCCTGTGTCACCGGGGACACAGGATGGATACTGTCCTGGATACTCTGTGGGTATCTCTGGTGTCAGTCCTTGTGTTGGCACCTCCACTCCATGGACTGAAAGGACAATGGGCAAAATCTTCCAGCTGCAGCTTGGGAAGGAGGGAGGGAGCTGGCCCAAGCTCTGTGCTGCATCTTTGGGACTGGAGCACCAGGACCTGGCCAGGGAGCCGGGGCCTTGGGCTGCTGGGAGGGGCCCCTCCCTCCCTGTGTGTGGCATCTGAGGGGATGGTTGCAGCCCAGTGGCAGCACCATCCTCCCCTCTGTTCCCTCCAGGCAGAAAAACTCTTGAGGTGCATCCACAGAAATGTGGAGGAGGTGTGCACGGAACCAGGGCAGTTCGTCCTGAGATCGGTGCTTGGGCTGCTGAGCGAGTGCTGCCCCGAGGCAACAG
The DNA here is from genome assembly GCF_036169615.1 of Heliangelus exortis. Taxonomy (NCBI): domain Eukaryota; kingdom Metazoa; phylum Chordata; class Aves; order Apodiformes; family Trochilidae; genus Heliangelus; species Heliangelus exortis. The sequence continues at coordinate 18,621,922 of NC_092435.1, read as the reverse complement.
TTAGGAGCCTGTTGAGGATCAGTCCCTCCTGTGACAAGTATGAGCCCCAAGAGCCCTGGGGACTTGCTCTATAGCCCAGGCACAGCACAGTGGGCAAGGCAGCCCTGCTAACAGAGTGTTCTGGCTTGCAGTGCTGCGCTGGCCATGTGGGAGACGCTGCTGTCCCTGCCCAGCACTTCTGAGACAATCCTTGACAGGCTGCTCAGTGTGATCCAGGGCTGGAGACCAAACTGTGCTATCCCATCTGTGAGTGACCAGAGCAGGCCTTGCTCACCTTCAGGGCTGTTCATGGCTCCCCAGGAAAAGAGACGCAGCCCCCCCTGCCTGCCCCCGACAGCCCCCTCCTCCAGCACTTGTGGACACAGCCCCTGGGGGCCAGCAGGGACCTGCCCTGCACCAGCCCCCTTGTTCCAGCCCCCCAAGGCTGCCCCTTGAGCTCCCCAAGGACAAATACGCCACAGCAGCTTCCTTGCACTGAGAGCTGTCCCTGTGTCTTTCTGCAGGCAAGCCAGGTTCTGTACAGGCTCAGCCAGCGGCCCCGCTGTCGGGGGATCCTGGAAGGGCTCTTCCCCAGGCTCCTCATGACCCTGCTCTACAAGCTTTCCCTGGCTGCAGTGATGCTGGAGCAGGAGCAGCCTGGGGCTGATCAACCCGGCCCTTTGGGGTGCGCCATCCCCTTCTCCTGCCATCCCCCTGGGCCCTGGGCCAGGGCCCCTGCTCTGTGTGTAACTAGACCTTGCTCTGCACGCAGGTTGGCAGTGGAGGGCATTAAAGTTCTGCTGCACGCTGCTGGCTGTGAAGGGCATGTCCAGAACATCCAGAAGGAGGGCGGCTGGGACATGATGCTGCGAGCGGAGACCCTGGAGAGAGGAGTCAGATTGCTGGCCAGGTGAGAGCCCTTTGTAGCCAGCGGTGCCTCTGCAGCCCCATCCCCGGGGGCAGAGAAGTCCCCAGGCACCCAGGCCCCGGGCTGCAGCCGCAGGAGCGATCCGAGTGGCAAGGGGTGCTCCCTGCCTGGGGAGAGAGCAGGGCACTGTCAGCAAGTGGTGTGGAGGCTGTGGCTGGGGGCAAAGGCGTGTCCTGGCCTGGGCTATCCTGGCTGGGCTGGGCAGGGCAATCCCAGCGAGGCTTTGCCTGCCCTGCTCACTGCCAGCACTGCTTTTCTTGCCCTGCCCAGAGAGATGAGGAAGAGCCCAGCTGAGCAGCAAGCCTTACTGTTCCAGCACATGAAGGAGATCCTTGCTCAGAGGAGGGAATGGCAGATGAACTATGCCATGACTTTCTACACTGAGGTAAGCCTGGTGAGAAGCAGTGCCTCTGCCAGACGCTCCTGAAGCCTTCCCTCTGGCCCAGGCGGGTGCCGCCGGGTGGGCTGACAGTCCCTGGAGCTGGGACAGAGGGCTCTGCTGCCAGTCAGTCCCTGGGGCCTCCATCCAGCCCTTCCTGCTGGGGCAGTGCTCAGCACCCCCACGTGTCCACAGGCAGGGCTGCCCCCCCCAGAGGGGCTGTGTCAGCCCCCAGGCCCCAGGAGCTGCAGAGTGCCAGGGTCCTGCAGCTCTGCCCGTCTCTCACCGCTGTTGTTCTTTCAGCTGCTGGGCTGCCAGGGCCTGGGAAAGGATTGGAGTGACCTGCGCCTCCTCCACGCCTACCTGAGCCATGGCAGTCAGACAATCCGTCTGCGGGCACTCGGGGGCTTGGTGACACTGTCAGGAGATCCGCAGATGGTGAGCGAGGTGGAGTCAGGCGGAGCCGCGTTGGCAGCCTGGGGCTGGGGCACGGGTAACGCGCTGGCTTGGGCCTGGCTGAGAGGAAGGAGGTGGCTGTCAGCGGAGAGAGAGGGGTGGCCGAGCAGGGGCCACAGAGCCTTTGCTGTCCTGCTCTCTCCTTCATCCCCATCGGCATGCGCAGCGCCTGCCGGGAAGCCGGGGGGGAGGCTGGTGCTCAGCACACGGGGCGTTTGTGCCAGGCTGCTCCTCCACTGCTCCATCCTCACAGAAATTCTCTGTTTCCTCCAGGCAAGAGAAATGCGGGGCAGATCTCTGCTGGACAGGATCCTGAGGTGCCTGAAGGATCCATCCACGGACGTCAGGATGGAGGCCTTGGTCTTCTTCCAGACCATGATGGGTCAGCTGAAGCGGAAAGAGGCCAGCCCCGTCGCTCTGCTGCTGGCACAGAAGCTCCCACCCCTCTTTGGTGATGTAAGGCTGCTGTGGGACCTGACCCCGCAGAGGGGCAAGGGACAAGGACAGCTGCCCTCCAGCCCAGCCCCACGGGCAGCACTCGGGCAGGGCTGCTGCCCTCCTCACGGCCCTGGGCTCTGCTGGGAGGGCTGCTGGGCTCTGCACCCAGCATGGCTTCCCCTTGGCCTCGGCTTCTAGATAGGTGCCCCGAGCCCAGCAACCCCAGAGCATCTCCCCTCACACTGACCACGCTAATGCTTCTGGTCGCCGTGGGTGGCGAGAGGCTGTTGCTGCAGTCACACTGTCTTCTTTCCTCCCAGGAGTCCAGCCAGGTGCAAGAGCTCTCCCTCAGCCTCTTCGGGGACACGACGAAGGCTGTGGTGGGCAGAGACAAGGCAGAGATGAAGGAGGCGATACGCGGGGTTGTGGTCTCGCTCTTCCTGCACATGAATGCTGAGAGCAGGAGTGTGGCTGAGGTAGAGAGCTGAAAGCTGAGCACCTGCTTTGCCCTTCCTTCCCTCTGCCCCAGCCCTGGCAGCAGCAGCGGCTCAGCAGCTCTTGCCCATTTCTCTTGTGCTGGCTGTGAGAGTGCCATAGCTGAGGTGGTGGCTGCCCCGTGTCCCTGCCTCGGGCATTGAAGCCCGGGCATTCAGGCTCTGTCCCCAGCTGCCTCTTCCCAGAAGTAGCTGGGGACAGCTGGCAGCCTTGCCAAGAGCAGGGGGACGACAGGTCTCCTGCTCTGAGCTGTGGTGCCAGCTCCCTCCTGCTGCTGTTTTGCAGGCCTCTGGCAAAGCCCTCCTCACCTGTGCCAAGTTCCTGGGCTGGAGGACGCTCAAGAGGGTGATCAAGAAGAAGAAGACCTGGCTGATTGGAGAGACTTTGGTGAGGACAAGCGCCAGGTGCCAGGGCCTGGGCTGGACAGGGGATGCTCCATGTGTCCAGGGTGTGAATGTGCAGCTGTTCCTGGCTGTCCCTGATCCAGAGCAGAATGCACAGCTTGGAGCTCAGTCCCCCTTCCCCTTTCCCTAAGGCACAGCCAGGGCTTCTTCTGCAGGCCCCTCTTCCCCCCAGCCCCTGGGTGCTGCAGGAGCCCCCGGCCCACCTGGGCCCTGGCAGCAGCACGGAGGGGGTCACAGTACCCCCAGGCCCCCTCTGCCTGCGGCTCTGGCTGCACCTCAGCCCCCCGGGGCTCCTGGCTGGCAGAAAGGAATGGCCTGGGGGGGAAGGGGTGGGATGGGCAGAGGGATTGCTCTGGCAGACGGGGAATGGTCTCTGCCAGCCCCATGACGTGACCTCGGGCACTCTCCAGCTGAAGCAGGACAGGAGCAGAGTGGAAGACTACGTGTGCTTCAGCCTGCACTACCTGTGGGACTCTCAGGCCAGCGTGAGAGAGGAGGCCATCAGGTTCATAGGTGAGCCACAGCCCCCGGGGGACCCTCTTCTGGCAGCCCAGCCCCAGCCCCCAGCGCTGCCCTGGCACCAGGAGCAGCCCTGTGGCTGTCCCGGGCGGGGCCCTGGCCTCCCGCTGCCCTGCCCAGGCCTCGGTGGCCGCCCGGCTCAGTGTCAGCAGCGCCCTCGGGGACTTGCCCGGGGCCATCCCCGCAGAGTGCTGGGCAGGAGGGTGTGCGGCCGAGCCGGCCGGGCCGGGGGCTGTGCTGCCGCAGTGCTGGGGAGGGGGAGGTCTGACGGGAGCTCTGTGCACAGGGACTGCTGCGCGGCACCTGGGGTGGAATCAATCCAAGCGGACGCTGGAGCTTGTGTGGGATGGTGAGTAGGGTCAGAGGGGTGCTGGTGGGGCAGGGGAGAGAGCCTGGGCAGGGTGCTGCCATTCCTGGCTCCCCTGCAGCAGGGAAAGGAGGGAGGGAGAAGCTGTGACTGTCCCATCCCTGGAAGTGTTCATGGCCAGGCTGGCAGTGGCTTGGAGCTCCCCAGCCTAGTGGGAGGTGTCCCTGCCCGAGGTGGGGGGTTGGCACTAGGCGATCCTTAAGAAGGTCCCTTCCAGCCCAACCCAGTCTGGGAGCCTGGGATTCCTGAGCAGCAGCTTCCAGCTGCTCCCTTGGTCCCAGCTGCTCCTCCTAGTCAGGTAAAGAGAGGGATGGGCTTGCACAGGAGGGGCTGTGCAGACAGCAGGGTTTCACCACTGCTGCTCTCTTTCTTTCTGTTGCAGCCCTCAGTTGCTTGGATTACGACCCTGATCCCTCAGTCAGGGCCTTAGCAGGCCAGACCTTGCACGTCCTGCAGAGCGTGAGGGAGCTGGAGAGATCAAGATGGTCCTTCCGAGGCCTGTGCTTCTGCTGATGATGAGATGGGTCAAGGACAATCTTGCTGCCCCCGTCTTCCTGACGGTACTTTCACCACCGCCCCGTCACGGCTGCTGTTCCCCAGACCCTCACGTGCACCCCTGGGCTGTGCCCGACTGTCTCTGTCCAAACGAGCGCCCCCAGAACTCTCCTGTGCCCTGGCTCTCCCAGTTAAACCTCCCTAATGTCATCCCAGCAGGAGGAAGTGGCTGCGCTGGGCCGAAGGTCCTGGTGGGAAGATGGCGTTGAGAAATTGTCCCTGACCTAAGGGCTCCTGGCGCAGACGGCAGCGTGGGAATCAAGATGGAAGAAGCAGCCCCGTGCCATGACGCCCTTTGCACAGGCAGCACCCAGAGCCTGCAGAGCACACAGCATTTGTCCTGGCCTCTCCTGCTACCTGCACATCCGCTGAGCCCTGTGAGTGCCCTGGCCCCGACTTGTTGGACAGCCATTAGGTTACCCTTCTTTAGGGTGGTGGTGCCAGGAGGCAGAGGGCAGAAGGGAGTTAGGGTTTACCTCAGCAAAAAAGCTCCTTTAAACCCTAGCACTGCTTTGTCTTCAGGGCTTTTTTGGAAAGCTGCAGGAACAGGGCAGAGTGTAAAATGGAGGGTGTTTCACCTGAAATGATGTGCCTCGTCACCAAGCACAGCTACACCAGGGCAGTCCTGGGCACAGCTGAGGAGGATGATGAACGTTTTGCTCCTCGCAGCAGTTCCTGCTGCGTGTCATGGGCATCATCAGCTGGTGCTGAGTTCTTCCAGCCCACCTCCAGGTGAGGAATTGCATCAGCATCTGGAGACTCCCAACTGATTCCAGCTCTCCCAAGCTCTGAGAAGCAGCTGCTGCATTCCTCTTCTGTCACTTCCAGGAGGTCACCAGGGTGTGTGCAGAGTTTTTGAACTCTCCCACAGAGACCTAGAGCAGCTGGATTCAGACACCCAAGCAAGATACCCTGTTGGAGGCTGTTTGGCAATGGATTCATCACCAGCGGCCCAAGAGGCTACAGGAGGTTCCAGCTGTGCTGGGCAGGGTCAGCGTCACCGTGTGGGCCCAGGTGGCTTGGGACAGCTGGGCAGGGCAGAGCTGAGCCAGAGCTGCTTTCCTTGTCTCGTCAGAGCAGCAGGAGGTGCAGCCTCCTGGCCTCCGGGATAGCTACCAACAGGTCAAAAAGGTCCCCAAATAAAATGTGGTGTTTGGAAAGTACAGCGTGTGGTGAAATCTGTTGGATGGGACCTGGGCTCTGATCCTGGGACCGATGGGTGATCCTGGGCTCCACGCATCACAGAATCCTAGGAGTTGTCCAGGCTCCATTTTCTCGCCACTCCTGTGATTGTAGAGGCAGAACACTGTGTATCCCTGCGGTGTCACAGTCAGGCTGCTCAGTGGCAGCTTCCCTCAGAGACTTTGGGGAAAAAGACAGAGCTGTCTGTGGTTTGATGATTCTCATGTAGACTGAGTCTGAGCAGTGCTGTGGAGCTCCAGCTTTGTGTGCAGTTCTGGGTGGTGTCCTGCAGAGGAAGAAGAGTGTAATGTATGCTGATGAATTTGTATTCCTAACCAGTAAAATTCAGGAAAAGAATTGAACTGAGTAAGAAGTGAATGTGGGGCTAAGCAAAGCAGTTGAGACATGTAATTTTTCCACTGAAACAGTGTGAACAAAACAAGGCCCTAACAAGGCTACCTTCTGTCTCAGAGATAATTAAAAGTGTAGGTCCTGTTCTTAAAACAAGGCACTGCCAAGGCTAACGGGGCACCGAAGGAATGCGAACATCTGCACAAGAAGAACAAAAAGATGTCACAACCAGCAGATGAGGGGAAAGTTATGGCTAGGGTCTGATATCACCTTGTAGCAATATAATGAAGTCAGCGAAACCAAGAAAGGCAAAAACTTCAAGCTTGAGGAAGACTTCTTACTTCATCCAAAGACCCCCTGACGACCCCCAAAACCAGACTCCGCCCAGACTCTGCCTATGATGAATATTATAATGGCATGATGTAATCCTATGAATACGTATGTAAACCCACCTCCTTTTGAGTATGCAGAGACTTGTAAGCAATAAAAGGTAATTCCAGAGCTTTAAGTGCGTGCGTGTGAGTGGAGCGGAGACTGCCCACGCACCCAGCGCTGTTTTGCTTATTGCAATTTTATTAATTAAATTAAACCAGTAACAGAATATTGAGTCTCGGTCATTTATAACAATAGGAACTGTTGGTGCCCAACTCCTCTCTGTGCAGCCCCTGAGCACGCAGTGTCCTGGCTGAGTCCCCTCCGTGTCGGAGCCCCGCAGCAGCCCCGGCCACGAGCAAGAAACACTGTGTTTGGAGGGTGGAAATGGAAGGGTTATTATTTAGAGAGGAGGGCAGTGTTTATCTTGGGTGCAGGTTAGAGCCTGGAGCTTCACTGGGCTCGTTGGATCTCCAGGAGTGTCCTGGTCTGAGAGGAGCAGGAGAAAAAGGTGCCTGGGACAGGGCAGTGTCAGGTGCTGACGTGGCAGTGAGAATGGGGAGCAGCTGTGCCCCTGGGGTGGAGAGGAAGGTTCAGGCGACCCAAGTGGGCTAATGCCAGTATTCCTTCCCATGGTGCTCTGTATGAAACGGGTCTGAAAAGAATCCCCTGGTGGCTTTTCTGGCTGGTGTGTTGGCTGGGTTGGGGCCTGTTTGTTTCGTGCTGCATGCTGTGCTGCTGCTGCTGCCGCTCTTTCTTGTTTCTGTGCTGTAGAAGAACAGAGTTCATGGAGACAGGTGGTCTTCTGCCTTGCCAGTCAGGACCAGTTTGGTTGCTGTAAGGCTGTTGGGGTCTGTCACTTGGGCAGCCCTCCTCTCTGCTGCTGAGTCCAGTGGGGGACAAGTGTGGTGGAGCCAGGATTACCAACTGAGGAGGCAGTTTCCATATTTATCTGTGTTGTACATCTTTGTAATTCACTCTCCCTATTCCTTCTTCATGAAATTTGTGCTACTGCTTTTCTTCCAACCTTTAAGTCTCTCTCCCTCATTCCCTTTTTCCTCTTCCCCTCAGAAAAAAGTGGGGGGTTTAACCAGGGGACAGTTGCTCTCGTTTTCCCTAAAAGAGATAGTGGGACCCAGCCAATCCTGTAAGCAGGGTTGTGCATGTCCCCTGTGCTTAAGGTGAGGTGCTGGGGCAGCCTGGGTAATAAAGGCTCATCCTCATTGTTGCCCAACTTGCTCTATAGGATACAATTTGTTCTGTAAAGCTCTTTAGTCTGTTTGTTTCTTCTTGACTGGGGGTGCTGGGCAAAGGGCACTGGCTTTGTGTTGTCTGACCCCACTGCTCTGTTCTGCAGTAAGCTGGGCAGTGGCTCTACCAGGTTACCTGTGGCAATCCCTACTGAACTGACTTACGGTTTGGTTTTGATCTCTTTTTTACTGAGAAACGACACATCCTCCCTTCATGCCAAGCTGAGTCCATCAGATTTGGGAGGTTTTGGAAGTGGCTGTCCCTCTTTCTATGTGTTAATTATTGTCAATTTGTTGGCCTATTATCAGTAGGCATAGATGCAGGTGTGAGAATTCCAGCACAAGTGTGGCCTCCACTCCAGCTTTGTCAGTGGCTTTTCCTGCTGTCCCTTGGCCAGTAGTGGCCCCAGTAGCTGTCCCTGTTCTGTCAGAGCCTGCAACAAGCAGTGCTGCTTCCCCCTCCTGGCACAGGGGGACAGGGAGTGGGGGTTTGGGACCAATTCCCCACAGGCTGCCCCTGTGGTCAGGCAGTGAGGAAAGGCAGCTGAGCCCTGTGCTACTGAAGGCACAGCAAAGATGGAGCATGCGGGGGAGAGCTCCGATGAAGGTGAGAGAGCAAATCCTCTCCAAAGGGTGAGGAGAGAGTCTTCTGTAAAAGCTTGAGCAGCAAGTCCTTGTGAGGCCGCTCTTCCCTCATCACAAGGGGAGGAACTGGAGTCAGAGAAACTCAATCCTTTTTTCTGAAGGACTTGTGAAATTTAAGTACAAAGGACTCTGGCTGGCATGAAGGTGAGACACTTGTCACCTGCTTGCTTTGGTGTTGGGACGATGGTGCAATCTCCTGAAATAATAGAGAAGGCAGAGAGCTGGGAAAGCTGGCCAGAGATGGAGGCAGTGGCCAAGTGGACCGCTCTGGAAAAAAGGTACTGAGTAGCTGAGAGAGCTGGCTGCTGAAAAGGTGATTTACGGTGCCTGCGCGTGTCAGACCGGGGTGTGGTGCTGGTTCCAGTGCCTGGCCGTACACACCTGGCCCGGTTGCCAGGTGACAATGGGACCTTTGTTACATCATTGGTGACACCGCTGGACCCCGGGTCCCTTCCTAGTGCTGGGGTGGCCCTGGCTCAGTGTCCAAGAGGACAGTGATAGGATCAGACAGGAGCAGAGAGCTGCCTAGGAGCCCTGAGCCATGTCTGGTGTTCTTGTATCTTGCGAAAGCCGCTGTGGTTCCCCAGAGGACCATGGCAATCCCCAGAGGCTGCTCAGTCCCCAGGAGAGGTAAGAGCCAGGGGCTGGGGCTGGGTGGGCACCGTGGGGTCAAATGTGAGGGCTCATGAAAGGCCTTTGTGGTTTGTCCATCGGGAGCTTCTGCCCAGCCCCTGAGGGCTGTGGTTCTTCAGAGGCTGCCCAGGAGCCTCCATCCCCGGGAGATTCCCTGCCCCGTGCAGAACCCGTCCCAGACATCTCCCTGCCCCCACGCAGCCCCCGTCGCCCCACAGGCTCTCCCCGCAGGCCGTGCAGCCTTGGGGCCAGCAGCTCTGCCACCCCCATGCCCACCCCCCATGGCCTCTCCTCCTTCCTCAGGACTGAGCAGAAGTCCCTGAGCCGGCCCCGGCTGGCCTGGGTGGAGGATGAGGTGGACGAGAGCGGTCTCCCCATCCCAAAGAAGATGGCCCAGCTGCTGGAAAGAGGTGAGTGAGGGGCCTTTGGCTGCTTTGCTGTGCTCCTGCATGGCAGTGGCTGCTGGGCACATCCCCGGCCTGATCCCTGCCAGTCCCCTCTTTGGGCCCCCCCGCCCAGGGCTGGCTCTGTCCTCGGGAGCTGGCACGGGGCTGGGTGCTAGGTAGGGCCCTTCAGTTAGTCCTGCCAGCACCTTCAGCTCCCCCTCCTCCCTTGCTTTGTTAGATTCCAATCCTGATGCCACCATCGTTCGGTGTTCAGCTGCAAAGGGCCAGGAGACGTGTGCGGATGCTCTAGAAGAGTTAGGAGAGGTACCTACAGAGACTGTCACCTGCCTTGTGCCTGCTCCAGCGTATGTTATGCTGGAGTTATGCTCCCCATAACCTTCTCTTGTTGCAGGAGCAGGACAAGGACCGTCTGAGAGTTCTGATAGCCAACCTTTGCCCCTCCACCCTCGTGAGTCTGCAGGATGTCTCGCAGGTCTGGCATTTCCAGAGCAGGTCACAGTTTCCCCCGTGCAAACCCCCCAGGGAGGCTTCTCCCCCAAAGCCCTCTGCACCCCGAGGGGTACAGAGGCACAGAAAGGAGCAGAGGCTGCAGTGGGAAGGGGCTCTGGCCACCTCCTGGCCATGACAGATTGGTGTGGGGATTCTTCCCCGAGGCTGGGAGGGACCCCAGGGACAGGAAGGCAGAGCCAGGCTTTGCTGCTGTTCCCAGGAAGCCGTGGCTATCAGTCCCAGGGTAAGGGAGCCTCTGGTCCAGACAAGCTCCAGTTCCCCTGACACCCTGTGTCACCGGGGACACAGGATGGATACTGTCCTGGATACTCTGTGGGTATCTCTGGTGTCAGTCCTTGTGTTGGCACCTCCACTCCATGGACTGAAAGGACAATGGGCAAAATCTTCCAGCTGCAGCTTGGGAAGGAGGGAGGGAGCTGGCCCAAGCTCTGTGCTGCATCTTTGGGACTGGAGCACCAGGACCTGGCCAGGGAGCCGGGGCCTTGGGCTGCTGGGAGGGGCCCCTCCCTCCCTGTGTGTGGCATCTGAGGGGATGGTTGCAGCCCAGTGGCAGCACCATCCTCCCCTCTGTTCCCTCCAGGCAGAAAAACTCTTGAGGTGCATCCACAGAAACGTGGAGGAGGTGTGCACGGAACCAGGGCAGTTCGTCCTGAGATCGGTGCTTGGGCTGCTGAGCGAGTGCTGCCCCGAGGCAACAGTTAGGAGCCTGTTGAGGATCAGTCCCTCCTGTGACAAGTATGAGCCCCAAGAGCCCTGGGGACTTGCTCTATAGCCCAGGCACAGCACAGTGGGCAAGGCAGCCCTGCTAACAGAGTGTTCTGGCTTGCAGTGCTGCGCTGGCCATGTGGGAGACGCTGCTGTCCCTGCCCAGCACTTCTGAGACAATCCTTGACAGGCTGCTCAGTGTGATCCAGGGCTGGAGACCAAACTGTGCTATCCCATCTGTGAGTGACCAGAGCAGGCCTTGCTCACCTTCAGGGCTGTTCATGGCTCCCCAGGAAAAGAGACGCAGCCCCCCCTGCCTGCCCCCGACAGCCCCCTCCTCCAGCACTTGTGGACACAGCCCCTGGGGGCCAGCAGGGACCTGCCCTGCACCAGCCCCCTTGTTCCAGCCCCCCAAGGCTGCCCCTTGAGCTCCCCAAGGACAAATACGCCACAGCAGCTTCCTTGCACTGAGAGCTGTCCCTGTGTCTTTCTGCAGGCAAGCCAGGTTCTGTACAGGCTCAGCCAGCGGCCCCGCTGTCGGGGGATCCTGGAAGGGCTCTTCCCCAGGCTCCTCATGACCCTGCTCTACAAGCTTTCCCTGGCTGCAGTGATGCTGGAGCAGGAGCAGCCTGGGGCTGATCAACCCGGCCCTTTGGGGTGCGCCATCCCCTTCTCCTGCCATCCCCCTGGGCCCTGGGCCAGGGCCCCTGCTCTGTGTGTAACTAGACCTTGCTCTGCACGCAGGTTGGCAGTGGAGGGCATTAAAGTTCTGCTGCACGCTGCTGGCTGTGAAGGGCATGTCCAGAACATCCAGAAGGAGGGCGGCTGGGACATGATGCTGCGAGCGGAGACCCTGGAGAGAGGAGTCAGATTGCTGGCCAGGTGAGAGCCCTTTGTAGCCAGCGGTGCCTCTGCAGCCCCATCCCCGGGGGCAGAGAAGTCCCCAGGCACCCAGGCCCCGGGCTGCAGCCGCAGGAGCGATCCGAGTGGCAAGGGGTGCTCCCTGCCTGGGGAGAGAGCAGGGCACTGTCAGCAAGTGGTGTGGAGGCTGTGGCTGGGGGCAAAGGCGTGTCCTGGCCTGGGCTATCCTGGCTGGGCTGGGCAGGGCAATCCCAGCGAGGCTTTGCCTGCCCTGCTCACTGCCAGCACTGCTTTTCTTGCCCTGCCCAGAGAGATGAGGAAGAGCCCAGCTGAGCAGCAAGCCTTACTGTTCCAGCACATGAAGGAGATCCTTGCTCAGAGGAGGGAATGGCAGATGAACTATGCCATGACTTTCTACACTGAGGTAAGCCTGGTGAGAAGCAGTGCCTCTGCCAGACGCTCCTGAAGCCTTCCCTCTGGCCCAGGCGGGTGCCGCCGGGTGGGCTGACAGTCCCTGGAGCTGGGACAGAGGGCTCTGCTGCCAGTCAGTCCCTGGGGCCTCCATCCAGCCCTTCCTGCTGGGGCAGTGCTCAGCACCCCCACGTGTCCACAGGCAGGGCTGCCCCCCCCCAGAGGGGCTGTGTCAGCCCCCAGGCCCCAGGAGCTGCAGAGTGCCAGGGTCCTGCAGCTCTGCCCGTCTCTCACCGCTGTTGTTCTTTCAGCTGCTCGGCTGCCAGGGCCTGGGAAAGGATTGGAGTGACCTGCGCCTCCTCCATGCCTACCTGAGCCATGGCAGTCAGACAATCCGTCTGCGGGCACTCGGGGGCTTGGTGACACTGTCAGGAGATCCGCAGATGGTGAGCGAGGTGGAGTCAGGCGGAGCCGCGTTGGCAGCCTGGGGCTGGGGCACGGGTAACGCGCTGGCTTGGGCCTGGCTGAGAGGAAGGAGGTGGCTGTCAGCGGAGAGAGAGGGGTGGCCGAGCAGGGGCCACAGAGCCTTTGCTGTCCTGCTCTCTCCTTCATCCCCATCGGCATGCGCAGCGCCTGCCGGGAAGCCGGGGGGGAGGCTGGTGCTCAGCACACGGGGCGTTTGTGCCAGGCTGCTCCTCCACTGCTCCATCCTCACAGAAATTCTCTGTTTCCTCCAGGCAAGAGAAATGCGGGGCAGATCTCTGCTGGACAGGATCCTGAGGTGCCTGAAGGATCCATCCACGGACGTCAGGATGGAGGCCTTGGTCTTCTTCCAGACCATGATGGGTCAGCTGAAGCGGAAAGAGGCCAGCCCCGTCGCTCTGCTGCTGGCACAGAAGCTCCCACCCCTCTTTGGTGATGTAAGGCTGCTGTGGGACCTGACCCCGCAGAGGGGCAAGGGACAAGGACAGCTGCCCTCCAGCCCAGCCCCACGGGCAGCACTCGGGCAGGGCTGCTGCCCTCCTCACGGCCCTGGGCTCTGCTGGGAGGGCTGCTGGGCTCTGCACCCAGCATGGCTTCCCCTTGGCCTCGGCTTCTAGATAGGTGCCCCGAGCCCAGCAACCCCAGAGCATCTCCCCTCACACTGACCACGCTAATGCTTCTGGTCGCCGTGGGTGGCGAGAGGCTGTTGCTGCAGTCACACTGTCTTCTTTCCTCCCAGGAGTCCAGCCAGGTGCAAGAGCTCTCCCTCAGCCTCTTCGGGGACACGACGAAGGCTGTGGTGGGCAGAGACAAGGCAGAGATGAAGGAGGCGATACGCGGGGTTGTGGTCTCGCTCTTCCTGCACATGAATGCTGAGAGCAGGAGTGTGGCTGAGGTAGAGAGCTGAAAGCTGAGCACCTGCTTTGCCCTTCCTTCCCTCTGCCCCAGCCCTGGCAGCAGCAGCGGCTCAGCAGCTCTTGCCCATTTCTCTTGTGCTGGCTGTGAGAGTGCCATAGCTGAGGTGGTGGCTGCCCCGTGTCCCTGCCTCGGGCATTGAAGCCCGGGCATTCAGGCTCTGTCCCCAGCTGCCTCTTCCCAGAAGTAGCTGGGGACAGCTGGCAGCCTTGCCAAGAGCAGGGGGACGACAGGTCTCCTGCTCTGAGCTGTGGTGCCAGCTCCCTCCTGCTGCTGTTTTGCAGGCCTCTGGCAAAGCCCTCCTCACCTGTGCCAAGTTCCTGGGCTGGAGGACGCTCAAGAGGGTGATCAAGAAGAAGAAGACCTGGCTGATTGGAGAGACTTTGGTGAGGACAAGCGCCAGGTGCCAGGGCCTGGGCTGGACAGGGGATGCTCCATGTGTCCAGGGTGTGAATGTGCAGCTGTTCCTGGCTGTCCCTGATCCAGAGCAGAATGCACAGCTTGGAGCTCAGTCCCCCTTCCCCTTTCCCTAAGGCACAGCCAGGGCTTCTTCTGCAGGCCCCTCTTCCCCCCAGCCCCTGGGTGCTGCAGGAGCCCCCGGCCCACCTGGGCCCTGGCAGCAGCACGGAGGGGGTCACAGTACCCCCAGGCCCCCTCTGCCTGCGGCTCTGGCTGCACCTCAGCCCCCCGGGGCTCCTGGCTGGCAGAAAGGAATGGCCTGGGGGGGAAGGGGTGGGATGGGCAGAGGGATTGCTCTGGCAGACGGGGAATGGTCTCTGCCAGCCCCATGACGTGACCTCGGGCACTCTCCAGCTGAAGCAGGACAGGAGCAGAGTGGAAGACTACGTGTGCTTCAGCCTGCACTACCTGTGGGACTCTCAGGCCAGCGTGAGAGAGGAGGCCATCAGGTTCATAGGTGAGCCACAGCCCCCGGGGGACCCTCTTCTGGCAGCCCAGCCCCAGCCCCCAGCGCTGCCCTGGCACCAGGAGCAGCCCTGTGGCTGTCCCGGGCGGGGCCCTGGCCTCCCGCTGCCCTGCCCAGGCCTCGGTGGCCGCCCGGCTCAGTGTCAGCAGCGCCCTCGGGGACTTGCCCGGGGCCATCCCCGCAGAGTGCTGGGCAGGAGGGCGTGCGGCCGAGCCGGCCGGGCCGGGGGCTGTGCTGCCGCAGTGCTGGGGAGGGGGAGGTCTGACGGGAGCTCTGTGCACAGGGACTGCTGCGCGGCACCTGGGGTGGAATCAATCCAAGCGGACGCTGGAGCTTGTGTGGGATGGTGAGTAGGGTCAGAGGGGTGCTGGTGGGGCAGGGGAGAGAGCCTGGGCAGGGTGCTGCCATTCCTGGCTCCCCTGCAGCAGGGAAAGGAGGGAGGGAGAAGCTGTGACTGTCCCATCCCTGGAAGTGTTCATGGCCAGGCTGGCAGTGGCTTGGAGCTCCCCAGCCTAGTGGGAGGTGTCCCTGCCCGAGGTGGGGGGTTGGCACTAGGCGATCCTTAAGAAGGTCCCTTCCAGCCCAACCCAGTCTGGGAGCCTGGGATTCCTGAGCAGCAGCTTCCAGCTGCTCCCTTGGTCCCAGCTGCTCCTCCTAGTCAGGTAAAGAGAGGGATGGGCTTGCACAGGAGGGGCTGTGCAGACAGCAGGGTTTCACCACTGCTGCTCTCTTTCTTTCTGTTGCAGCCCTCAGTTGCTTGGATTACGACCCTGATCCCTCAGTCAGGGCCTTAGCAGGCCAGACCTTGCACGTCCTGCAGAGCGTGAGGGAGCTGGAGAGATCAAGATGGTCCTTCCGAGGCCTGTGCTTCTGCTGATGATGAGATGGGTCAAGGACAATCTTGCTGCCCCCGTCTTCCTGACGGTACTTTCACCACCGCCCCGTCACGGCTGCTGTTCCCCAGACCCTCACGTGCACCCCTGGGCTGTGCCCGACTGTCTCTGTCCAAATGAGCGCCCCAGAACTCTCCTGTGCCCTGGCTCTCCCAGTTAAACCTCCCTAATGTCATCCCAGCAGGAGGAAGTGGCTGCGCTGGGCCGAAGGTCCTGGTGGGAAGATGGCGTTGAGAAATTGTCCCTGACCTAAGGGCTCCTGGCGCAGACGGCAGCGTGGGAATCAAGATGGAAGAAGCAGCCCCGTGCCATGACGCCCTTTGCACAGGCAGCACCCAGAGCCTGCAGAGCACACAGCATTTGTCCTGGCCTCTCCTGCTACCTGCACATCCGCTGAGCCCTGTGAGTGCCCTGGCCCCGACTTGTTGGACAGCCATTAGGTTACCCTTCTTTAGGGTGGTGGTGCCAGGAGGCAGAGGGCAGAAGGGAGTTAGGGTTTACCTCAGCAAAAAAGCTCCTTTAAACCCTAGCACTGCTTTGTCTTCAGGGCTTTTTTGGAAAGCTGCAGGAACAGGGCAGAGTGTAAAATGGAGGGTGTTTCACCTGAAATGATGTGCCTCGTCACCAAGCACAGCTACACCAGGGCAGTCCTGGGCACAGCTGAGGAGGATGATGAACGTTTTGCTCCTCGCAGCAGTTCCTGCTGCGTGTCATGGGCATCATCAGCTGGTGCTGAGTTCTTCCAGCCCACCTCCAGGTGAGGAATTGCATCAGCATCTGGAGACTCCCAACTGATTCCAGCTCTCCCAAGCTCTGAGAAGCAGCTGCTGCATTCCTCTTCTGTCACTTCCAGGAGGTCACCAGGGTGTGTGCAGAGTTTTTGAACTCTCCCACAGAGACCTAGAGCAGCTGGATTCAGACACCCAAGCAAGATACCCTGTTGGAGGCTGTTTGGCAATGGATTCATCACCAGCGGCCCAAGAGGCTACAGGAGGTTCCAGCTGTGCTGGGCAGGGTCAGCGTCACCGTGTGGGCCCAGGTGGCTTGGGACAGCTGGGCAGGGCAGAGCTGAGCCAGAGCTGCTTTCCTTGTCTCGTCAGAGCAGCAGGAGGTGCAGCCTCCTGGCCTCCGGGATAGCTACCAACAGGTCAAAAAGGTCCCCAAATAAAATGTGGTGTTTGGAAAGTACAGCGTGTGGTGAAATCTGTTGGATGGGACCTGGGCTCTGATCCTGGGACCGATGGGTGATCCTGGGCTCCACGCATCACAGAATCCTAGGAGTTGTCCAGGCTCCATTTTCTCGCCACTCCTGTGATTGTAGAGGCAGAACACTGTGTATCCCTGCGGTGTCACAGTCAGGCTGCTCAGTGGCAGCTTCCCTCAGAGACTTTGGGGAAAAAGACAGAGCTGTCTGTGGTTTGATGATTCTCATGTAGACTGAGTCTGAGCAGTGCTGTGGAGCTCCAGCTTTGTGTGCAGTTCTGGGTGGTGTCCTGCAGAGGAAGAAGAGTGTAATGTATGCTGATGAATTTGTATTCCTAACCAGTAAAATTCAGGAAAAGAATTGAACTGAGTAAGAAGTGAATGTGGGGCTAAGCAAAGCAGTTGAGACATGTAATTTTTCCACTGAAACAGTGTGAACAAAACAAGGCCCTAACAAGGCTACCTTCTGTCTCAGAGATAATTAAAAGTGTAGGTCCTGTTCTTAAAACAAGGCACTGCCAAGGCTAACGGGGCACCGAAGGAATGCGAACATCTGCACAAGAAGAACAAAAAGATGTCACAACCAGCAGATGAGGGGAAAGTTATGGCTAGGGTCTGATATCACCTTGTAGCAATATAATGAAGTCAGCGAAACCAAGAAAGGCAAAAACTTCAAGCTTGAGGAAGACTTCTTACTTCATCCAAAGACCCCCTGACGACCCCCAAAACCAGACTCCGCCCAGACTCTGCCTATGATGAATATTATAATGGCATGATGTAATCCTATGAATACGTATGTAAACCCACCTCCTTTTGAGTATGCAGAGACTTGTAAGCAATAAAAGGTAATTCCAGAGCTTTAAGTGCGTGCGTGTGAGTGGAGCGGAGACTGCCCACGCACCCAGCGCTGTTTTGCTTATTGCAATTTTATTAATTAAATTAAACCAGTAACAGAATATTGAGTCTCGGTCATTTATAACAATAGGAACTGTTGGTGCCCAACTCCTCTCTGTGCAGCCCCTGAGCACGCAGTGTCCTGGCTGAGTCCCCTCCGTGTCGGAGCCCCGCAGCAGCCCCGGCCACGAGCAAGAAACACTGTGTTTGGAGGGTGGAAATGGAAGGGTTATTATTTAGAGAGGAGGGCAGTGTTTATCTTGGGTGCAGGTTAGAGCCTGGAGCTTCACTGGGCTCGTTGGATCTCCAGGAGTGTCCTGGTCTGAGAGGAGCAGGAGAAAAAGGTGCCTGGGACAGGGCAGTGTCAGGTGCTGACGTGGCAGTGAGAATGGGGAGCAGCTGTGCCCCTGGGGTGGAGAGGAAGGTTCAGGCGACCCAAGTGGGCTAATGCCAGTATTCCTTCCCATGGTGCTCTGTATGAAACGGGTCTGAAAAGAATCCCCTGGTGGCTTTTCTGGCTGGTGTGTTGGCTGGGTTGGGGTCTGTTTGTTTCGTGCTGCATGCTGTGCTGCTGCTGCTGCCGCTCTTTCTTGTTTCTGTGCTGTAGAAGAACAGAGTTCATGGAGACAGGTGGTCTTCTGCCTTGCCAGTCAGGACCAGTTTGGTTGCTGTAAGGCTGTTGGGGTCTGTCACTTGGGCAGCCCTCCTCTCTGCTGCTGAGTCCAGTGGGGGACAAGTGTGGTGGAGCCAGGATTACCAACTGAGGAGGCAGTTTCCATATTTATCTGTGTTGTACATCTTTGTAATTCACTCTCCCTATTCCTTCTTCATGAAATTTGTGCTACTGCTTTTCTTCCAACCTTTAAGTCTCTCTCCCTCATTCCCTTTTTCCTCTTCCCCTCAGAAGAAAGTGGGGGGTTTAACCAGGGGACAGTTGCTCTCGTTTTCCCTAAAAGAGATAGTGGGACCCAGCCAATCCTGTAAGCAGGGTTGTGCATGTCCCCTGTGCTTAAGGTGAGGTGCTGGGGCAGCCTGGGTAATAAAGGCTCATCCTCATTGTTGCCCAACTTGCTCTATAGGATACAATTTGTTCTGTAAAGCTCTTTAGTCTGTTTGTTTCTTCTTGACTGGGGGTGCTGGGCAAAGGGCACTGGCTTTGTGTTGTCTGACCCCACTGCTCTGTTCTGCAGTAAGCTGGGCAGTGGCTCTACCAGGTTACCTGTGGCAATCCCTACTGAACTGACTTACGGTTTGGTTTTGATCTCTTTTTTACTGAGAAACGACACATCCTCCCTTCATGCCAAGCTGAGTCCATCAGATTTGGGAGGTTTTGGAAGTGGCTGTCCCTCTTTCTATGTGTTAATTATTGTCAATTTGTTGGCCTATTATCAGTAGGCATAGATGCAGGTGTGAGAATTCCAGCACAAGTGTGGCCTCCACTCCAGCTTTGTCAGTGGCTTTTCCTGCTGTCCCTTGGCCAGTAGTGGCCCCAGTAGCTGTCCCTGTTCTGTCAGAGCCTGCAACAAGCAGTGCTGCTTCCCCCTCCTGGCACAGGGGGACAGGGAGTGGGGGTTTGGGACCAATTCCCCACAGGTTGCCCCTGTGGTCAGGCAGTGAGGAAAGGCAGCTGAGCCCTGTGCTACTGAAGGCACAGCAAAGATGGAGCATGCGGGGGAGAGCTCCGATGAAGGTGAGAGAGCAAATCCTCTCCAAAGGGTGAGGAGAGAGTCTTCTGTAAAAGCTTGAGCAGCAAGTCCTTGTGAGGCCGCTCTTCCCTCATCACAAGGGGAGGAACTGGAGTCAGAGAAACTCAATCCTTTTTTCTGAAGGACTTGTGAAATTTAAGTACAAAGGACTCTGGCTGGCATGAAGGTGAGACACTTGTCACCTGCTTGCTTTGGTGTTGGGACGATGGTGCAATCTCCTGAAATAATAGAGAAGGCAGAGAGCTGGGAAAGCTGGCCAGAGATGGAGGCAGTGGCCAAGTGGACCGCTCTGGAAAAAAGGTACTGAGTAGCTGAGAGAGCTGGCTGCTGAAAAGGTGATTTACGGTGCCTGCGCGTGTCAGACCGGGGTGTGGTGCTGGTTCCAGTGCCTGGCCGTACACACCTGGCCCGGTTGCCAGGTGACAATGGGACCTTTGTTACATCATTGGTGACACCGCTGGACCCCGGGTCCCTTCCTAGTGCTGGGGTGGCCCTGGCTCAGTGTCCAAGAGGACAGTGATAGGATCAGACAGGAGCAGAGAGCTGCCTAGGAGCCCTGAGCCATGTCTGGTGTTCTTGTATCTTGCGAAAGCCGCTGTGGTTCCCCAGAGGACCATGGCAATCCCCAGAGGCTGCTCAGTCCCCAGGAGAGGTAAGAGCCAGGGGCTGGGGCTGGGTGGGCACCGTGGGGTCAAATGTGAGGGCTCATGAAAGGCCTTTGTGGTTTGTCCATCGGGAGCTTCTGCCCAGCCCCTGAGGGCTGTGGTTCTTCAGAGGCTGCCCAGGAGCCTCCATCCCCGGGAGATTCCCTGCCCCGTGCAGAACCCGTCCCAGACATCTCCCTGCCCCCACGCAGCCCCCGTCGCCCCACAGGCTCTCCCCGCAGGCCGTGCAGCCTTGGGGCCAGCAGCTCTGCCACCCCCATGCCCACCCCCCATGGCCTCTCCTCCTTCCTCAGGACTGAGCAGAAGTCCCTGAGCCGGCCCCGGCTGGCCTGGGTGGAGGATGAGGTGGATGAGAGCGGTCTCCCCATCCCAAAGAAGATGGCCCAGCTGCTGGAAAGAGGTGAGTGAGGGGCCTTTGGCTGCTTTGCTGTGCTCCTGCATGGCAGTGGCTGCTGGGCACATCCCCGGCCTGATCCCTGCCAGTCCCCTCTTTGGGCCCCCCCGCCCAGGGCTGGCTCTGTCCTCGGGAGCTGGCACGGGGCTGGGTGCTAGGTAGGGCCCTTCAGTTAGTCCTGCCAGCACCTTCAGCTCCCCCTCCTCCCTTGCTTTGTTAGATTCCAATCCTGATGCCACCATCGTTCGGTGTTCAGCTGCAAAGGGCCAGGAGACGTGTGCGGATGCTCTAGAAGAGTTAGGAGAGGTACCTACAGAGACTGTCACCTGCCTTGTGCCTGCTCCAGCGTATGTTATGCTGGAGTTATGCTCCCCATAACCTTCTCTTGTTGCAGGAGCAGGACAAGGACCGTCTGAGAGTTCTGATAGCCAACCTTTGCCCCTCCACCCTCGTGAGTCTGCAGGATGTCTCGCAGGTCTGGCATTTCCAGAGCAGGTCACAGTTTCCCCCGTGCAAACCCCCCAGGGAGGCTTCTCCCCCGAAGCCCTCTGCATCCCGAGGGGTACAGAGGCACAGAAAGGAGCAGAGGCTGCAGTGGGAAGGGGCTCTGGCCACCTCCTGGCCATGACAGATTGGTGTGGGGATTCTTCCCCGAGGCTGGGAGGGACCCCAGGGACAGGAAGGCAGAGCCAGGCTTTGCTGCTGTTCCCAGGAAGCCGTGGCTATCAGTCCCAGGGTAAGGGAGCCTCTGGTCCAGACAAGCTCCAGTTCCCCTGACACCCTGTGTCACCGGGGACACAGGATGGATACTGTCCTGGATACTCTGTGGGTATCTCTGGTGTCAGTCCTTGTGTTGCCACCTCCACTCCATGGACTGAAAGGACAATGGGCAAAATCTTCCAGCTGCAGCTTGGGAAGGAGGGAGGGAGCTGGCCCAAGCTCTGTGCTGCATCTTTGGGACTGGAGCACCAGGACCTGGCCAGGGAGCCGGGGCCTTGGGCTGCTGGGAGGGGCCCCTCCCTCCCTGTGTGTGGCATCTGAGGGGATGGTTGCAGCCCAGTGGCAGCACCATCCTCCCCTCTGTTCCCTCCAGGCAGAAAAACTCTTGAGGTGCATCCACAGAAACGTGGAGGAGGTGTGCACGGAACCAGGGCAGTTCGTCCTGAGATCGGTGCTTGGGCTGCTGAGCGAGTGCTGCCCCGAGGCAACAGTTAGGAGCCTGTTGAGGATCAGTCCCTCCTGTGACAAGTATGAGCCCCAAGAGCCCTGGGGACTTGCTCTATAGCCCAGGCACAGCACAGTGGGCAAGGCAGCCCTGCTAACAGAGTGTTCTGGCTTGCAGTGCTGCGCTGGCCATGTGGGAGACGCTGCTGTCCCTGCCCAGCACTTCTGAGACAATCCTTGACAGGCTGCTCAGTGTGATCCAGGGCTGGAGACCAAACTGTGCTATCCCATCTGTGAGTGACCAGAGCAGGCCTTGCTCACCTTCAGGGCTGTTCATGGCTCCCCAGGAAAAGAGACGCAGCCCCCCCTGCCTGCCCCCGACAGCCCCCTCCTCCAGCACTTGTGGACACAGCCCCTGGGGGCCAGCAGGGACCTGCCCTGCACCAGCCCCCTTGTTCCAGCCCCCCAAGGCTGCCCCTTGAGCTCCCCAAGGACAAATACGCCACAGCAGCTTCCTTGCACTGAGAGCTGTCCCTGTGTCTTTCTGCAGGCAAGCCAGGTTCTGTACAGGCTCAGCCAGCGGCCCCGCTGTCGGGGGATCCTGGAAGGGCTCTTCCCCAGGCTCCTCATGACCCTGCTCTACAAGCTTTCCCTGGCTGCAGTGATGCTGGAGCAGGAGCAGCCTGGGGCTGATCAACCCGGCCCTTTGGGGTGCGCCATCCCCTTCTCCTGCCATCCCCCTGGGCCCTGGGCCAGGGCCCCTGCTCTGTGTGTAACTAGACCTTGCTCTGCACGCAGGTTGGCAGTGGAGGGCATTAAAGTTCTGCTGCACGCTGCTGGCTGTGAAGGGCATGTCCAGAACATCCAGAAGGAGGGCGGCTGGGACATGATGCTGCGAGCGGAGACCCTGGAGAGAGGAGTCAGATTGCTGGCCAGGTGAGAGCCCTTTGTAGCCAGCGGTGCCTCTGCAGCCCCATCCCCGGGGGCAGAGAAGTCCCCAGGCACCCAGGCCCCGGGCTGCAGCCGCAGGAGCGATCCGAGTGGCAAGGGGTGCTCCCTGCCTGGGGAGAGAGCAGGGCACTGTCAGCAAGTGGTGTGGAGGCTGTGGCTGGGGGCAAAGGCGTGTCCTGGCCTGGGCTATCCTGGCTGGGCTGGGCAGGGCAATCCCAGCGAGGCTTTGCCTGCCCTGCTCACTGCCAGCACTGCTTTTCTTGCCCTGCCCAGAGAGATGAGGAAGAGCCCAGCTGAGCAGCAAGCCTTACTGTTCCAGCACATGAAGGAGATCCTTGCTCAGAGGAGGGAATGGCAGATGAACTATGCCATGACTTTCTACACTGAGGTAAGCCTGGTGAGAAGCAGTGCCTCTGCCAGACGCTCCTGAAGCCTTCCCTCTGGCCCAGGCGGGTGCCGCCGGGTGGGCTGACAGTCCCTGGAGCTGGGACAGAGGGCTCTGCTGCCAGTCAGTCCCTGGGGCCTCCATCCAGCCCTTCCTGCTGGGGCAGTGCTCAGCACCCCCACGTGTCCACAGGCAGGGCTGCCCCCCCCAGAGGGGCTGTGTCAGCCCCCAGGCCCCAGGAGCTGCAGAGTGCCAGGGTCCTGCAGCTCTGCCCGTCTCTCACCGCTGTTGTTCTTTCAGCTGCTCGGCTGCCAGGGCCTGGGAAAGGATTGGAGTGACCTGCGCCTCCTCCACGCCTACCTGAGCCATGGCAGTCAGACAATCCGTCTGCAGGCACTCGGGGGCTTGGTGACACTGTCAGGAGATCCGCAGATGGTGAGCGAGGTGGAGTCAGGCGGAGCCGCGTTGGCAGCCTGGGGCTGGGGCACGGGTAACGCGCTGGCTTGGGCCTGGCTGAGAGGAAGGAGGTGGCTGTCAGCGGAGAGAGAGGGGTGGCCGAGCAGGGGCCACAGAGCCTTTGCTGTCCTGCTCTCTCCTTCATCCCCATCGGCATGCGCAGCGCCTGCCGGGAAGCCGGGGGGGAGGCTGGTGCTCAGCACACGGGGCGTTTGTGCCAGGCTGCTCCTCCACTGCTCCATCCTCACAGAAATTCTCTGTTTCCTCCAGGCAAGAGAAATGCGGGGCAGATCTCTGCTGGACAGGATCCTGAGGTGCCTGAAGGATCCATCCACGGACGTCAGGATGGAGGCCTTGGTCTTCTTCCAGACCATGATGGGTCAGCTGAAGCGGAAAGAGGCCAGCCCCGTCGCTCTGCTGCTGGCACAGAAGCTCCCACCCCTCTTCGGTGATGTAAGGCTGCTGTGGGACCTGACCCCGCAGAGGGGCAAGGGACAAGGACAGCTGCCCTCCAGCCCAGCCCCACGGGCAGCACTCGGGCAGGGCTGCTGCCCTCCTCACGGCCCTGGGCTCTGCTGGGAGGGCTGCTGGGCTCTGCACCCAGCATGGCTTCCCCTTGGCCTCGGCTTCTAGATAGGTGCCCCGAGCCCAGCAACCCCAGAGCATCTCCCCTCACGCTGACCACGCTAATGCTTCTGGTCGCCGTGGGTGGCGAGAGGCTGTTGCTGCAGTCACACTGTCTTCTTTCCTCCCAGGAGTCCAGCCAGGTGCAAGAGCTCTCCCTCAGCCTCTTCGGGGACACGACGAAGGCTGTGGTGGGCAGAGACAAGGCAGAGATGAAGGAGGCGATACGCGGGGTTGTGGTCTCGCTCTTCCTGCACATGAATGCTGAGAGCAGGAGTGTGGCTGAGGTAGAGAGCTGAAAGCTGAGCACCTGCTTTGCCCTTCCTTCCCTCTGCCCCAGCCCTGGCAGCAGCAGCGGCTCAGCAGCTCTTGCCCATTTCTCTTGTGCTGGCTGTGAGAGTGCCATAGCTGAGGTGGTGGCTGCCCCGTGTCCCTGCCTCGGGCATTGAAGCCCGGGCATTCAGGCTCTGTCCCCAGCTGCCTCTTCCCAGAAGTAGCTGGGGACAGCTGGCAGCCTTGCCAAGAGCAGGGGGACGACAGGTCTCCTGCTCTGAGCTGTGGTGCCAGCTCCCTCCTGCTGCTGTTTTGCAGGCCTCTGGCAAAGCCCTCCTCACCTGTGCCAAGTTCCTGGGCTGGAGGACGCTCAAGAGGGTGATCAAGAAGAAGAAGACCTGGCTGATTGGAGAGACTTTGGTGAGGACAAGCGCCAGGTGCCAGGGCCTGGGCTGGACAGGGGATGCTCCATGTGTCCAGGGTGTGAATGTGCAGCTGTTCCTGGCTGTCCCTGATCCAGAGCAGAATGCACAGCTTGGAGCTCAGTCCCCCTTCCCCTTTCCCTAAGGCACAGCCAGGGCTTCTTCTGCAGGCCCCTCTTCCCCCCAGCCCCTGGGTGCTGCAGGAGCCCCCGGCCCACCTGGGCCCTGGCAGCAGCACGGAGGGGGTCACAGTACCCCCAGGCCCCCTCTGCCTGCGGCTCTGGCTGCACCTCAGCCCCCCGGGGCTCCTGGCTGGCAGAAAGGAATGGCCTGGGGGGGAAGGGGTGGGATGGGCAGAGGGATTGCTCTGGCAGACGGGGAATGGTCTCTGCCAGCCCCATGACATGACCTCGGGCACTCTCCAGCTGAAGCAGGACAGGAGCAGAGTGGAAGACTACGTGTGCTTCAGCCTGCACTACCTGTGGGACTCTCAGGCCAGCGTGAGAGAGGAGGCCATCAGGTTCATAGGTGAGCCACAGCCCCCGGGGGACCCTCTTCTGGCAGCCCAGCCCCAGCCCCCAGCGCTGCCCTGGCACCAGGAGCAGCCCTGTGGCTGTCCCGGGCGGGGCCCTGGCCTCCCGCTGCCCTGCCCAGGCCTCGGTGGCCTTGGTGGCCGCCCGGCTCAGTGTCAGCAGCGCCCTCGGGGACTTGCCCGGGGCCATCCCCGCAGAGTGCTGGGCAGGAGGGCGTGCGGCCGAGCCGGCCGGGCCGGGGGCTGTGCTGCCGCAGTGCTGGGGAGGGGGAGGTCTGACGGGAGCTCTGTGCACAGGGACTGCTGCGCGGCACCTGGGGTGGAATCAATCCAAGCGGACGCTGGAGCTTGTGTGGGATGGTGAGTAGGGTCAGAGGGGTGCTGGTGGGGCAGGGGAGAGAGCCTGGGCAGGGTGCTGCCATTCCTGGCTCCCCTGCAGCAGGGAAAGGAGGGAGGGAGAAGCTGTGACTGTCCCATCCCTGGAAGTGTTCATGGCCAGGCTGGCAGTGGCTTGGAGCTCCCCAGCCTAGTGGGAGGTGTCCCTGCCCGAGGTGGGGGGTTGGCACTAGGCGATCCTTAAGAAGGTCCCTTCCAGCCCAACCCAGTCTGGGAGCCTGGGATTCCTGAGCAGCAGCTTCCAGCTGCTCCCTTGGTCCCAGCTGCTCCTCCTAGTCAGGTAAAGAGAGGGATGGGCTTGCACAGGAGGGGCTGTGCAGACAGCAGGGTTTCACCACTGCTGCTCTCTTTCTTTCTGTTGCAGCCCTCAGTTGCTTGGATTACGACCCTGATCCCTCAGTCAGGGCCTTAGCAGGCCAGACCTTGCACGTCCTGCAGAGCGTGAGGGAGCTGGAGAGATCAAGATGGTCCTTCCGAGGCCTGTGCTTCTGCTGATGATGAGATGGGTCAAGGACAATCTTGCTGCCCCCGTCTTCCTGACGGTACTTTCACCACCGCCCCGTCACGGCTGCTGTTCCCCAGACCCTCACGTGCACCCCTGGGCTGTGCCCGACTGTCTCTGTCCAAACGAGCGCCCCCAGAACTCTCCTGTGCCCTGGCTCTCCCAGTTAAACCTCCCTAATGTCATCCCAGCAGGAGGAAGTGGCTGCGCTGGGCCGAAGGTCCTGGTGGGAAGATGGCGTTGAGAAATTGTCCCTGACCTAAGGGCTCCTGGCGCAGACGGCAGCGTGGGAATCAAGATGGAAGAAGCAGCCCCGTGCCATGACGCCCTTTGCACAGGCAGCACCCAGAGCCTGCAGAGCACACAGCATTTGTCCTGGCCTCTCCTGCTACCTGCACATCCGCTGAGCCCTGTGAGTGCCCTGGCCCCGACTTGTTGGACAGCCATTAGGTTACCCTTCTTTAGGGTGGTGGTGCCAGGAGGCAGAGGGCAGAAGGGAGTTAGGGTTTACCTCAGCAAAAAAGCTCCTTTAAACCCTAGCACTGCTTTGTCTTCAGGGCTTTTTTGGAAAGCTGCAGGAACAGGGCAGAGTGTAAAATGGAGGGTGTTTCACCTGAAATGATGTGCCTCGTCACCAAGCACAGCTACACCAGGGCAGTCCTGGGCACAGCTGAGGAGGATGATGAACGTTTTGCTCCTCGCAGCAGTTCCTGCTGCGTGTCATGGGCATCATCAGCTGGTGCTGAGTTCTTCCAGCCCACCTCCAGGTGAGGAATTGCATCAGCATCTGGAGACTCCCAACTGATTCCAGCTCTCCCAAGCTCTGAGAAGCAGCTGCTGCATTCCTCTTCTGTCACTTCCAGGAGGTCACCAGGGTGTCTGCAGAGTTTTTGAACTCTCCCACAGAGACCTAGAGCAGCTGGATTCAGACACCCAAGCAAGATACCCTGTTGGAGGCTGTTTGGCAATGGATTCATCACCAGCGGCCCAAGAGGCTACAGGAGGTTCCAGCTGTGCTGGGCAGGGTCAGCGTCACCGTGTGGGCCCAGGTGGCTTGGGACAGCTGGGCAGGGCAGAGCTGAGCCAGAGCTGCTTTCCTTGTCTCGTCAGAGCAGCAGGAGGTGCAGCTACCAACAGGTCAAAAAGGTCCCCAAATAAAATATGGTGTTTGGAAAGTACAGCGTGTGGTGAAATCTGTTGGATGGGACCTGGGCTCTGATCCTGGGACCGATGGGTGATCCTGGGCTCCACGCATCACAGAATCCTAGGAGTTGTCCAGGCTCCATTTTCTCGCCACTCCTGTGATTGTAGAGGCAGAACACTGTGTATCCCTGCGGTGTCACAGTCAGGCTGCTCAGTGGCAGCTTCCCTCAGAGACTTTGGGGAAAAAGACAGAGCTGTCTGTGGTTTGATGATTCTCAGGTAGACTGAGTCTGAGCAGTGCTGTGGAGCTCCAGCTTTGTGTGCAGTTCTGGGTGGTGTCCTGCAGAGGAAGAAGAGTGTAATGTATGCTGATGAATTTGTATTCCTAACCAGTAAAATTCAGGAAAAGAATTGAACTGAGTAAGAAGTGAATGTGGGGCTAAGCAAAGCAGTTGAGACATGTAATTTTTCCACTGAAACAGTGTGAACAAAACAAGGCCCTAACAAGGCTACCTTCTGTCTCAGAGATAATTAAAAGTGTAGGTCCTGTTCTTAAAACAAGGCACTGCCAAGGCTAACGGGGCACCGAAGGAATGCGAACATCTGCACAAGAAGAACAAAAAGATGTCACAACCAGCAGATGAGGGGAAAGTTATGGCTAGGGTCTGATATCACCTTGTAGCAATATAATGAAGTCAGCGAAACCAAGAAAGGCAAAAACTTCAAGCTTGAGGAAGACTTCTTACTTCATCCAAAGACCCCCTGACGACCCCCAAAACCAGACTCCGCCCAGACTCTGCCTATGATGAATACGTATGTAAACCCACCTCCTTTTGAGTATGCAGAGACTTGTAAGCAATAAAAGGTAATTCCAGAGCTTTAAGTGCGTGCGTGTGAGTGGAGCGGAGACTGCCCACGCACCCAGCGCTGTTTTGCTTATTGCAATTTTATTAATTAAATTAAACCAGTAACAGAATATTGATTCTCGGTCATTTATAACAATAGGAACTGTTGGTGCCCAACTCCTCTCTGTGCAGCCCCTGAGCACGCAGTGTCCTGGCTGAGTCCCCTCCGTGTCGGAGCCCCGCAGCAGCCCCGGCCACGAGCAAGAAACACTGTGTTTGGAGGGTGGAAATGGAAGGGTTATTATTTAGAGAGGAGGGCAGTGTTTATCTTGGGTGCAGGTTAGAGCCTGGAGCTTCACTGGGCTCGTTGGATCTCCAGGAGTGTCCTGGTCTGAGAGGAGCAGGAGAAAAAGGTGCCTGGGACAGGGCAGTGTCAGGTGCTGACGTGGCAGTGAGAATGGGGAGCAGCTGTGCCCCTGGGGTGGAGAGGAAGGTTCAGGCGACCCAAGTGGGCTAATGCCAGTATTCCTTCCCATGGTGCTCTGTATGAAACGGGTCTGAAAAGAATCCCCTGGTGGCTTTTCTGGCTGGTGTGTTGGCTGGGTTGGGGCCTGTTTGTTTCGTGCTGCATGCTGTGCTGCTGCTGCTGCCGCTCTTTCTTGTTTCTGTGCTGTAGAAGAACAGAGTTCATGGAGACAGGTGGTCTTCTGCCTTGCCAGTCAGGACCAGTTTGGTTGCTGTAAGGCTGTTGGGGTCTGTCACTTGGGCAGCCCTCCTCTCTGCTGCTGAGTCCAGTGGGGGACAAGTGTGGTGGAGCCAGGATTACCAACTGAGGAGGCAGTTTCCATATTTATCTGTGTTGTACATCTTTGTAATTCACTCTCCCTATTCCTTCTTCATGAAATTTGTGCT
The DNA here is from genome assembly GCF_036169615.1 of Heliangelus exortis. Classification (NCBI taxonomy): domain Eukaryota; kingdom Metazoa; phylum Chordata; class Aves; order Apodiformes; family Trochilidae; genus Heliangelus; species Heliangelus exortis. The sequence continues at coordinate 18,593,392 of NC_092435.1, read as the reverse complement.
ACTGCTTTTCCTCCAACCTTTAAGTCTCTCTCCCTCATTCCCTTTTTCCTCTTCCCCTCAGAAGAAAGTGGGGGGTCTAACCAGGGGACAGTTGCTCTCGTTTTCCCTAAAAGAGATAGTGGGACCCAGCCAATCCTGTAAGCAGGGTTGTGCATGTCCCCTGTGCTTAAGGTGAGGTGCTGGGGCAGCCTGGGTAATAAAGGCTCATCCTCATTGTTGCCCAGCTTGCTCTATAGGATACAATTTGTTCTGTAAAGCTCTTTAGTCTGTTTGTTTCTTCTTGACTGGGGGTGCTGGGCAAAGGGCACTGGCTTTGTGTTGTCTGACCCCACTGCTCTGTTCTGCAGTAAGCTGGGCAGTGGCTCTACCAGGTTACCTGTGGCAATCCCTACTGAACTGACTTACGGTTTGGTTTTGATCTCTTTTTTACTGAGAAACGACACATCCTCCCTTCATGCCAAGCTGAGTCCATCAGATTTGGGAGGTTTTGGAAGTGGCTGTCCCTCTTTCTATGTGTTAATTATTGTCAATTTGTTGGCCTATTATCAGTAGGCATAGATGCAGGTGTGAGAATTCCAGCACAAGTGTGGCCTCCACTCCAGCTTTGTCAGTGGCTTTTCCTGCTGTCCCTTGGCCAGTAGTGGCCCAGGTCCCAGTTCTGTCAGAGCCTGCAACAAGCAGTGCTGCTTCCCCCTCCTGACACAGGGGGACAGGGAGTGGGGGTTTGGGACCAATTCCCCACAGGTTGCCCCTGTGGTCAGGCAGTGAGGAAAGGCAGCTGAGCCCTGTGCTACTGAAGGCACAGCAAAGATGGAGCATGCGGGGGAGAGCTCCGATGAAGGTGAGAGAGCAAATCCTCTCCAAAGGGTGAGGAGAGAGTCTTCTGTAAAAGCTTGAGCAGCAAGTCCTTGTGAGGCCGCTCTTCCCTCATCACAAGGGGAGGAACTGGAGTCAGAGAAACTCAATCCTTTTTTCTGAAGGACTTGTGAAATTTAAGTACAAAGGACTCTGGCTGGCATGAAGGTGAGACACTTGTCACCTGCTTGCTTTGGTGTTGGGACGATGGTGCAATCTCCTGAAATAATAGAGAAGGCAGAGAGCTGGGAAAGCTGGCCAGAGATGGAGGCAGTGGCCAAGTGGACCGCTCTGGAAAAAAGGTACTGAGTAGCTGAGAGAGCTGGCTGCTGAAAAGGTGATTTACGGTGCCTGCGCGTGTCAGACCGGGGTGTGGTGCTGGTTCCAGTGCCTGGCCGTACACACCTGGCCCGGTTGCCAGGTGACAATGGGACCTTTGTTACATCATTGGTGACACCGCTGGACCCCGGGTCCCTTCCTAGTGCTGGGGTGGCCCTGGCTCAGTGTCCAAGAGGACAGTGATAGGATCAGACAGGAGCAGAGAGCTGCCTAGGAGCCCTGAGCCATGTCTGGTGTTCTTGTATCTTGCGAAAGCCGCTGTGGTTCCCCAGAGGACCATGGCAATCCCCAGAGGCTGCTCAGTCCCCAGGAGAGGTAAGAGCCAGGGGCTGGGGCTGGGTGGGCACCGTGGGGTCAAATGTGAGGGCTCATGAAAGGCCTTTGTGGTTTGTCCATCGGGAGCTTCTGCCCAGCCCCTGAGGGCTGTGGTTCTTCAGAGGCTGCCCAGGAGCCTCCATCCCCGGGAGATTCCCTGCCCTGTGCAGAACCCGTCCCAGACATCTCCCTGCCCCCACGCAGCCCCCGTCGCCCCACAGGCTCTCCCCGCAGGCCGTGCAGCCTTGGGGCCAGCAGCTCTGCCACCCCCATGCCCACCCCCCATGGCCTCTCCTCCTTCCTCAGGACTGAGCAGAAGTCCCTGAGCCGGCCCCGGCTGGCCTGGGTGGAGGATGAGGTGGACGAGAGCGGTCTCCCCATCCCAAAGAAGATGGCCCAGCTGCTGGAAAGAGGTGAGCGAGGGGCCTTTGGCTGCTTTGCTGTGCTCCTGCATGGCAGTGGCTGCTGGGCACATCCCCGGCCTGATCCCTGCCAGTCCCCTCTTTGGGCCCCCCCGCCCAGGGCTGGCTCTGTCCTCGGGAGCTGGCACGGGGCTGGGTGCTAGGTAGGGCCCTTCAGTTAGTCCTGCCAGCACCTTCAGCTCCCCCTCCTCCCTTGCTTTGTTAGATTCCAATCCTGATGCCACCATCGTTCGGTGTTCAGCTGCAAAGGGCCAGGAGACGTGTGCGGATGCTCTAGAAGAGTTAGGAGAGGTACCTACAGAGACTGTCACCTGCCTTGTGCCTGCTCCAGCGTATGTTATGCTGGAGTTATGCTCCCCATAACCTTCTCTTGTTGCAGGAGCAGGACAAGGACCGTCTGAGAGTTCTGATAGCCAACCTTTGCCCCTCCACCCTCGTGAGTCTGCAGGATGTCTCGCAGGTCTGGCATTTCCAGAGCAGGTCACAGTTTCCCCCGTGCAAACCCCCCAGGGAGGCTTCTCCCCCGAAGCCCTCTGCACCCCGAGGGGTACAGAGGCACAGAAAGGAGCAGAGGCTGCAGTGGGAAGGGGCTCTGGCCACCTCCTGGCCATGACAGATTGGTGTGGGGATTCTTCCCCGAGGCTGGGAGGGACCCCAGGGACAGGAAGGCAGAGCCAGGCTTTGCTGCTGTTCCCAGGAAGCCGTGGCTATCAGTCCCAGGGTAAGGGAGCCTCTGGTCCAGACAAGCTCCAGTTCCCCTGACACCCTGTGTCACCGGGGACACAGGATGGATACTGTCCTGGATACTCTGTGGGTATCTCTGGTGTCAGTCCTTGTGTTGGCACCTCCACTCCATGGACTGAAAGGACAATGGGCAAAATCTTCCAGCTGCAGCTTGGGAAGGAGGGAGGGAGCTGGCCCAAGCTCTGTGCTGCATCTTTGGGACTGGAGCACCAGGACCTGGCCAGGGAGCCGGGGCCTTGGGCTGCTGGGAGGGGCCCCTCCCTCCCTGTGTGTGGCATCTGAGGGGATGGTTGCAGCCCAGTGGCAGCACCATCCTCCCCTCTGTTCCCTCCAGGCAGAAAAACTCTTGAGGTGCATCCACAGAAACGTGGAGGAGGTGTGCACGGAACCAGGGCAGTTCGTCCTGAGATCGGTGCTTGGGCTGCTGAGCGAGTGCTGCCCCGAGGCAACAGTTAGGAGCCTGTTGAGGATCAGTCCCTCCTGTGACAAGTATGAGCCCCAAGAGCCCTGGGGACTTGCTCTATAGCCCAGGCACAGCACAGTGGGCAAGGCAGCCCTGCTAACAGAGTGTTCTGGCTTGCAGTGCTGCGCTGGCCATGTGGGAGACGCTGCTGTCCCTGCCCAGCACTTCTGAGACAATCCTTGACAGGCTGCTCAGTGTGATCCAGGGCTGGAGACCAAACTGTGCTATCCCATCTGTGAGTGACCAGAGCAGGCCTTGCTCACCTTCAGGGCTGTTCATGGCTCCCCAGGAAAAGAGACGCAGCCCCCCCTGCCTGCCCCCGACAGCCCCCTCCTCCAGCACTTGTGGACACAGCCCCTGGGGGCCAGCAGGGACCTGCCCTGCACCAGCCCCCTTGTTCCAGCCCCCCAAGGCTGCCCCTTGAGCTCCCCAAGGACAAATACGCCACAGCAGCTTCCTTGCACTGAGAGCTGTCCCTGTGTCTTTCTGCAGGCAAGCCAGGTTCTGTACAGGCTCAGCCAGCGGCCCCGCTGTCGGGGGATCCTGGAAGGGCTCTTCCCCAGGCTCCTCATGACCCTGCTCTACAAGCTTTCCCTGGCTGCAGTGATGCTGGAGCAGGAGCAGCCTGGGGCTGATCAACCCGGCCCTTTGGGGTGCGCCATCCCCTTCTCCTGCCATCCCCCTGGGCCCTGGGCCAGGGCCCCTGCTCTGTGTGTAACTAGACCTTGCTCTGCACGCAGGTTGGCAGTGGAGGGCATTAAAGTTCTGCTGCACGCTGCTGGCTGTGAAGGGCATGTCCAGAACATCCAGAAGGAGGGCGGCTGGGACATGATGCTGCGAGCGGAGACCCTGGAGAGAGGAGTCAGATTGCTGGCCAGGTGAGAGCCCTTTGTAGCCAGCGGTGCCTCTGCAGCCCCATCCCCGGGGGCAGAGAAGTCCCCAGGCACCCAGGCCCCGGGCTGCAGCCGCAGGAGCGATCCGAGTGGCAAGGGGTGCTCCCTGCCTGGGGAGAGAGCAGGGCACTGTCAGCAAGTGGTGTGGAGGCTGTGGCTGGGGGCAAAGGCGTGTCCTGGCCTGGGCTATCCTGGCTGGGCTGGGCAGGGCAATCCCAGCGAGGCTTTGCCTGCCCTGCTCACTGCCAGCACTGCTTTTCTTGCCCTGCCCAGAGAGATGAGGAAGAGCCCAGCTGAGCAGCAAGCCTTACTGTTCCAGCACATGAAGGAGATCCTTGCTCAGAGGAGGGAATGGCAGATGAACTATGCCATGACTTTCTACACTGAGGTAAGCCTGGTGAGAAGCAGTGCCTCTGCCAGACGCTCCTGAAGCCTTCCCTCTGGCCCAGGCGGGTGCCGCCGGGTGGGCTGACAGTCCCTGGAGCTGGGACAGAGGGCTCTGCTGCCAGTCAGTCCCTGGGGCCTCCATCCAGCCCTTCCTGCTGGGGCAGTGCTCAGCACCCCCACGTGTCCACAGGCAGGGCTGCCCCCCCCCAGAGGGGCTGTGTCAGCCCCCAGGCCCCAGGAGCTGCAGAGTGCCAGGGTCCTGCAGCTCTGCCCGTCTCTCACCGCTGTTGTTCTTTCAGCTGCTGGGCTGCCAGGGCCTGGGAAAGGATTGGAGTGACCTGCGCCTCCTCCACGCCTACCTGAGCCATGGCAGTCAGACAATCCGTCTGCGGGCACTCGGGGGCTTGGTGACACTGTCAGGAGATCCGCAGATGGTGAGCGAGGTGGAGTCAGGCGGAGCCGCGTTGGCAGCCTGGGGCTGGGGCACGGGTAACGCGCTGGCTTGGGCCTGGCTGAGAGGAAGGAGGTGGCTGTCAGCGGAGAGAGAGGGGTGGCCGAGCAGGGGCCACAGAGCCTTTGCTGTCCTGCTCTCTCCTTCATCCCCATCGGCATGCGCAGCGCCTGCCGGGAAGCCGGGGGGGAGGCTGGTGCTCAGCACACGGGGCGTTTGTGCCAGGCTGCTCCTCCACTGCTCCATCCTCACAGAAATTCTCTGTTTCCTCCAGGCAAGAGAAATGCGGGGCAGATCTCTGCTGGACAGGATCCTGAGGTGCCTGAAGGATCCATCCACGGACGTCAGGATGGAGGCCTTGGTCTTCTTCCAGACCATGATGGGTCAGCTGAAGCGGAAAGAGGCCAGCCCCGTCGCTCTGCTGCTGGCACAGAAGCTCCCACCCCTCTTTGGTGATGTAAGGCTGCTGTGGGACCTGACCCCGCAGAGGGGCAAGGGACAAGGACAGCTGCCCTCCAGCCCAGCCCCACGGGCAGCACTCGGGCAGGGCTGCTGCCCTCCTCACGGCCCTGGGCTCTGCTGGGAGGGCTGCTGGGCTCTGCACCCAGCATGGCTTCCCCTTGGCCTCGGCTTCTAGATAGGTGCCCCGAGCCCAGCAACCCCAGAGCATCTCCCCTCACACTGACCACGCTAATGCTTCTGGTCGCCGTGGGTGGCGAGAGGCTGTTGCTGCAGTCACACTGTCTTCTTTCCTCCCAGGAGTCCAGCCAGGTGCAAGAGCTCTCCCTCAGCCTCTTCGGGGACACGACGAAGGCTGTGGTGGGCAGAGACAAGGCAGAGATGAAGGAGGCGATACGCGGGGTTGTGGTCTCGCTCTTTCTGCACATGAATGCTGAGAGCAGGAGTGTGGCTGAGGTAGAGAGCTGAAAGCTGAGCACCTGCTTTGCCCTTCCTTCCCTCTGCCCCAGCCCTGGCAGCAGCAGCGGCTCAGCAGCTCTTGCCCATTTCTCTTGTGCTGGCTGTGAGAGTGCCATAGCTGAGGTGGTGGCTGCCCCGTGTCCCTGCCTCGGGCATTGAAGCCCGGGCATTCAGGCTCTGTCCCCAGCTGCCTCTTCCCAGAAGTAGCTGGGGACAGCTGGCAGCCTTGCCAAGAGCAGGGGGACGACAGGTCTCCTGCTCTGAGCTGTGGTGCCAGCTCCCTCCTGCTGCTGTTTTGCAGGCCTCTGGCAAAGCCCTCCTCACCTGTGCCAAGTTCCTGGGCTGGAGGACGCTCAAGAGGGTGATCAAGAAGAAGAAGACCTGGCTGATTGGAGAGACTTTGGTGAGGACAAGCGCCAGGTGCCAGGGCCTGGGCTGGACAGGGGATGCTCCATGTGTCCAGGGTGTGAATGTGCAGCTGTTCCTGGCTGTCCCTGATCCAGAGCAGAATGCACAGCTTGGAGCTCAGTCCCCCTTCCCCTTTCCCTAAGGCACAGCCAGGGCTTCTTCTGCAGGCCCCTCTTCCCCCCAGCCCCTGGGTGCTGCAGGAGCCCCCGGCCCACCTGGGCCCTGGCAGCAGCACGGAGGGGGTCACAGTACCCCCAGGCCCCCTCTGCCTGCGGCTCTGGCTGCACCTCAGCCCCCCGGGGCTCCTGGCTGGCAGAAAGGAATGGCCTGGGGGGGAAGGGGTGGGATGGGCAGAGGGACTGCTCTGGCAGACGGGGAATGGTCTCTGCCAGCCCCATGACGTGACCTCGGGCACTCTCCAGCTGAAGCAGGACAGGAGCAGAGTGGAAGACTACGTGTGCTTCAGCCTGCACTACCTGTGGGACTCTCAGGCCAGCGTGAGAGAGGAGGCCATCAGGTTCATAGGTGAGCCACAGCCCCCGGGGGACCCTCTTCTGGCAGCCCAGCCCCAGCCCCCAGCGCTGCCCTGGCACCAGGAGCAGCCCTGTGGCTGTCCCGGGCGGGGCCCTGGCCTCCCGCTGCCCTGCCCAGGCCTCGGTGGCCTTGGTGGCCGCCCGGCTCAGTGTCAGCAGCGCCCTCGGGGACTTGCCCGGGGCCATCCCCGCAGAGTGCTGGGCAGGAGGGCGTGCGGCCGAGCCGGCCGGGCCGGGGGCTGTGCTGCCGCAGTGCTGGGGAGGGGGAGGTCTGACGGGAGCTCTGTGCACAGGGACTGCTGCGCGGCACCTGGGGTGGAATCAATCCAAGCGGACGCTGGAGCTTGTGTGGGATGGTGAGTAGGGTCAGAGGGGTGCTGGTGGGGCAGGGGAGAGAGCCTGGGCAGGGTGCTGCCATTCCTGGCTCCCCTGCAGCAGGGAAAGGAGGGAGGGAGAAGCTGTGACTGTCCCATCCCTGGAAGTGTTCATGGCCAGGCTGGCAGTGGCTTGGAGCTCCCCAGCCTAGTGGGAGGTGTCCCTGCCCGAGGTGGGGGGTTGGCACTAGGCGATCCTTAAGAAGGTCCCTTCCAGCCCAACCCAGTCTGGGAGCCTGGGATTCCTGAGCAGCAGCTTCCAGCTGCTCCCTTGGTCCCAGCTGCTCCTCCTAGTCAGGTAAAGAGAGGGATGGGCTTGCACAGGAGGGGCTGTGCAGACAGCAGGGTTTCACCACTGCTGCTCTCTTTCTTTCTGTTGCAGCCCTCAGTTGCTTGGATTACGACCCTGATCCCTCAGTCAGGGCCTTAGCAGGCCAGACCTTGCACGTCCTGCAGAGCGTGAGGGAGCTGGAGAGATCAAGATGGTCCTTCCGAGGCCTGTGCTTCTGCTGATGATGAGATGGGTCAAGGACAATCTTGCTGCCCCCGTCTTCCTGACGGTACTTTCACCACCGCCCCGTCACGGCTGCTGTTCCCCAGACCCTCACGTGCACCCCTGGGCTGTGCCCGACTGTCTCTGTCCAAACGAGCGCCCCCAGAACTCTCCTGTGCCCTGGCTCTCCCAGTTAAACCTCCCTAATGTCATCCCAGCAGGAGGAAGTGGCTGCGCTGGGCTGAAGGTCCTGGTGGGAAGATGGCGTTGAGAAATTGTCCCTGACCTAAGGGCTCCTGGCGCAGACGGCAGCGTGGGAATCAAGATGGAAGAAGCAGCCCCGTGCCATGACGCCCTTTGCACAGGCAGCACCCAGAGCCTGCAGAGCACACAGCATTTGTCCTGGCCTCTCCTGCTACCTGCACATCCGCTGAGCCCTGTGAGTGCCCTGGCCCCGACTTGTTGGACAGCCATTAGGTTACCCTTCTTTAGGGTGGTGGTGCCAGGAGGCAGAGGGCAGAAGGGAGTTAGGGTTTACCTCAGCAAAAAAGCTCCTTTAAACCCTAGCACTGCTTTGTCTTCAGGGCTTTTTTGGAAAGCTGCAGGAACAGGGCAGAGTGTAAAATGGAGGGTGTTTCACCTGAAATGATGTGCCTCGTCACCAAGCACAGCTACACCAGGGCAGTCCTGGGCACAGCTGAGGAGGATGATGAACGTTTTGCTCCTCGCAGCAGTTCCTGCTGCGTGTCATGGGCATCATCAGCTGGTGCTGAGTTCTTCCAGCCCACCTCCAGGTGAGGAATTGCATCAGCATCTGGAGACTCCCAACTGATTCCAGCTCTCCCAAGCTCTGAGAAGCAGCTGCTGCATTCCTCTTCTGTCACTTCCAGGAGGTCACCAGGGTGTGTGCAGAGTTTTTGAACTCTCCCACAGAGACCTAGAGCAGCTGGATTCAGACACCCAAGCAAGATACCCTGTTGGAGGCTGTTTGGCAATGGATTCATCACCAGCGGCCCAAGAGGCTACAGGAGGTTCCAGCTGTGCTGGGCAGGGTCAGCGTCACCGTGTGGGCCCAGGTGGCTTGGGACAGCTGGGCAGGGCAGAGCTGAGCCAGAGCTGCTTTCCTTGTCTCGTCAGAGCAGCAGGAGGTGCAGCCTCCTGGCCTCCGGGATAGCTACCAACAGGTCAAAAAGGTCCCCAAATAAAATGTGGTGTTTGGAAAGTACAGCGTGTGGTGAAATCTGTTGGATGGGACCTGGGCTCTGATCCTGGGACCGATGGGTGATCCTGGGCTCCACGCATCACAGAATCCTAGGAGTTGTCCAGGCTCCATTTTCTCGCCACTCCTGTGATTGTAGAGGCAGAACACTGTGTATCCCTGCGGTGTCACAGTCAGGCTGCTCAGTGGCAGCTTCCCTCAGAGACTTTGGGGAAAAAGACAGAGCTGTCTGTGGTTTGATGATTCTCATGTAGACTGAGTCTGAGCAGTGCTGTGGAGCTCCAGCTTTGTGTGCAGTTCTGGGTGGTGTCCTGCAGAGGAAGAAGAGTGTAATGTATGCTGATGAATTTGTATTCCTAACCAGTAAAATTCAGGAAAAGAATTGAACTGAGTAAGAAGTGAATGTGGGGCTAAGCAAAGCAGTTGAGACATGTAATTTTTCCACTGAAACAGTGTGAACAAAACAAGGCCCTAACAAGGCTACCTTCTGTCTCAGAGATAATTAAAAGTGTAGGTCCTGTTCTTAAAACAAGGCACTGCCAAGGCTAACGGGGCACCGAAGGAATGCGAACATCTGCACAAGAAGAACAAAAAGATGTCACAACCAGCAGATGAGGGGAAAGTTATGGCTAGGGTCTGATATCACCTTGTAGCAATATAATGAAGTCAGCGAAACCAAGAAAGGCAAAAACTTCAAGCTTGAGGAAGACTTCTTACTTCATCCAAAGACCCCCTGACGACCCCCAAAACCAGACTCCGCCCAGACTCTGCCTATGATGAATATTATAATGGCATGATGTAATCCTATGAATACGTATGTAAACCCACCTCCTTTTGAGTATGCAGAGACTTGTAAGCGATAAAAGGTAATTCCAGAGCTTTAAGTGCGTGCGTGTGAGTGGAGCGGAGACTGCCCACGCACCCAGCGCTGTTTTGCTTATTGCAATTTTATTAATTAAATTAAACCAGTAACAGAATATTGAGTCTCGGTCATTTATAACAATAGGAACTGTTGGTGCCCAACTCCTCTCTGTGCAGCCCCTGAGCACGCAGTGTCCTGGCTGAGCCCCGCAGCTGCCCCAGCCATGAGCAGCTGTGCCAGGCACTCGGGCTGATGCCGTGCAGCTGGGCACGGACCGTGGCCTGGGGGTGGGGATGGGAAAATCCTGGTGTGGGGGGGACAATAGCCCCTGCTACCTCCCAGGTTGTCCTTCCTCACAGCTCCTCTGTGTGGGGCTGGGGCTCCTTCCTGCAGCAATTTTTCATGAAGGTCATTTTGGGGCATCTGAGAGGAAGCAAAAAGCAGGACTCTGATACAACAGGTGATTTCAATCTCTTGAGTCTGATTGTTGCTTGTTGATTTGGGTGTTGGGCAAAGGGCAGAAATCCTTCCCTGCAGGGCCCTAAGTTTAAAGCCTGTTTAAAGCAGTTTAAAGAAGGAGCTGCAGGCATAGACAGTGTAGGACAGCCTGCAGGAGTGGTGGCCAAGGGCTCTGGACCCAACAGGACAGAGAGCTTTGTCCCCTTAGATATGTCATCTGCCTCCACCACCAAGGTCTACCAGGAGTCATTTTGTCTTGACACTTTGGACTTTCTTTCCCCTTCTTGGGCAGGTCAGGATGCATTACAGATTATTTTTATGACTCATTTTCATACCCCCTTGTCCCCAGGAAGAGTCCTGACCTACAAGTGAGGGATGGGCTCTGCCTTCCCATTGCCTGGGGTTCAGCGTTTGGCCTCACTGCTTCATTAATAAATAAAATAATGAAAAATCCTTGGCTTCAGAGCCACCTTTACAGAGCCTTTGTCTCTCTGCAATCATGGCCTCCAGTGATTTTCTTTAAAAAGGCCACGGAGAGGCTCTGGCAGCAATGGCCCTCAGTGGGGCCAATCAATGCTTCAAGGTACTTTCAGGTTCCATTCTGACTTCTGGAGCAGTTTGTTCATTCATCTCCCAGCACCTGAGGATCATGGACTCAGCACCAAACACACCCTGGGGCTCCTTGAAATACAGAGAGCACTAAAGGGCCATGGCTCTCCATGGGATATTCTTCGCATCTTCAAGACTTGTACAGCTAATTGGAGAGGTTTTCCCACTGCAGTTAAGGAAGAATGTTTCATACTGTGATTAATGAAAACTATTTCTGGGTTGGGTTTTTTTTGTTTGTTTGTTTCTTGTTTTGTTCTCCTTTAATATTTTAAAAGATCATCTCACTATTTTCAGTTTAGAGAAGAGGTGATAGATGTTCCCTGAGGGCTGACACTGTGTGGGCAACTTTACTTCTCACATCCCCAGCCCTACCATTCCTTTCATGTTCCATCTGGGACTTCCATCCCTGCTCCTTGCATAATCCCTGCTCCTTTCCTCTCTGCAGCTGGAGGTTACAGCTCCACTGCACCACCTCCCACCTGCTCTCCTTAGAGAACTGACTGCACACGGGCACAGCAGGAGTTTTCTTTTGTGCCAGCCAAGAAAAGTCCAACAGAGAAAGTGAAGAAGAATCTGATGAGAAAGGCTTTAGAGAGACTGATGGGAAAAGAGAGACGAGATCATCATGACAGAGGTGGCTAAAGAGACAATCAGGCTGCTGAAAGACAGGCGAGCTTTGAACAACCTGCAGCTCAAAGCAGCACCCAGGGGAGAGGCATCTGAATGAACGAAGAGTAGGGGAATGGATGAACAAAGAGGAATGGGAATGGCCTTTGTCTGGACAGTCTGTGTCTGGAAAGGTAACTTTAGAAATAGTCAGTGTATCACCACCACCAGGCAGAAGTTGGTGCTGAGGCTCTGCACTTGGTTTGCTCCTTGCCCTCTCATGGGGTAGTTGGGGGTGTTGTACATTTTTCCTACAGTTTTTATTGCTCATCTTCACACCCCACTGACCCCAGGAAGAATCCTGACCCACAAGTGAGAGATGAGGTCAGAACTTCCCACTGCCTGGGGCTCAGAGTGTGGCCTGATTGATCCATAATCTAAATAAATAAAATACATAGACAAATAAATATATAAATAAATAACTGTGGCTTTGGAGCCAATTTACAGAACCTTTTCCTCCCTGCAATCATGGCCTCCAGTGACCTTCTCTAACAAGTCTCTGGTGAGGCTTTGTCAGTAATGGACCAATGGAACCAATCAATACTTCAAGATAATTTGGGGCTTTGTTTTGGCTTTAACTTCTAAAGAGATTTTTTTTTTTTTTTTTTTTCAGTCCCCTGTCAGTAGCTGAGGATCATGGACCCAGTCCCACTGGCACCATGGGGCCCATTACAGTACTGAGCAGTCATGAGGCACCCTGTGGTGTTTTTAGTGTTCAAGACTTGCACAGCAAATTGAAGAGGTTCCAGTGTGGTGGAAGATTACAAAGAGCATCAAATAAAAATTATTGTAAAGTTCTATTTTACTGGTTTTCAGTTCAGAAATATATATTCAACTGGTATAGGTGCAGAGTATCTCTGCAAGAGACCTGGACACTGAGGAAAAGCCTTTGAGCTCCACCATTCCATGAAGAACATTGCTTCTCACCACCCCAAACACAACATTGCTCTCATTGGCTTCCTGGGAAGGGTTATGGATAATCTGCCTCCACCACCTTCTCACCACCACCTTATCAGTGCCACCACCTCTACCCTCTACTCCTGTCCCCACGCTGCCACTTCATCCCCACCCACCCCGCATGGCACCAGCATCATTGGGGGCTCTGCGGGGAGCCCTGAGCGCTGGCAGCAATTGTCCTCTCACACAATGAGGGGATGGGGGCAGCGGCAGCGAGCCCGTTCCTGCCCTGCCTGCAGGACACCTTCCCTTAGGGGCAGGAGGAGCAATGCATGGCAAGTGTCCTTTTCAAAAAGCCCGCAGCAACCTCTCTTTCATGCGGCAGCTGCTTTCTGGAATGCCATCAAGAACGCCCTGCAGGCTGCACTTTGCATTTCCCCTAAGAAAGGGATTGGTTGTTCTTGGCATCGCCCAGCATGGAAAGAATGTCCTGGCTTCGGAAGAAAAAGCAACACAAAAAGGGGTGACTGTAGGGGGATGGTCTGAAAGGCGGGGGCGTGCAGCGCTGCTGTATGCACAACCCCATGTTTTGACTGTTCAGAGTTACAAGGACACCCTGTCCTGGATGTTAGATTAGGAGAAGGCACAAAGTGAAAAACAAGTGGCTTCTAGCCCTGCACCAATAGGATTTGCTTTTGCTGCATGTGAACAGCACCGGGTGACCTGTAGCAGGTAGTTTTGGAGTGCGGTGGAGGGGGGAGTGACCACTGTAACAGTATATAAGCAGTTTTCATACGTAATAAAAGCCCTTTTTACTGGAAGCATTGACTATACCTCTGTGAGGACTCATCTTTGACTTCCGCGCAATGATGTTGATTGCCCTTTACTTCAACACGAGATTATCCACAGGCAAGTGACTTCTCTTTTCTTGTACACACTACTGATTCTGTACTGCATTTCAGAACTTCATACCTGTGTCAAAACACCCTGGTGTTCCCACAGCTTCAGGGGCCAAACAGTTAAACTTCTTCTGCCTGAGTGCTCCCACCAGAAGTATTTAATATACTCAGCAATGCAAACTCTCTAGAAGACAGTAGCGAAAGAGTAAGGTGTGCGGAAGACTCTCTAAATTCACTTAAGAAACACTTCACTAACAGCAATGGTCTCAGGCTTAGGGAAGGCTGACAGGAGACAAGATTCTTAACTTAGTTGCCTGCCACCGGTGTCCAACCAGCCTCCAGAGTTCAGTATCTGCCACCATCTTACCTGAGGGATCAGTCACTATCCACACACGTTAACTACACCAGGCCTGCATCTCTCCTAATGAAGGAACTCTCTGTTCTTGTTAACTAAGCCAGGCTAATGCATGTGTAGCAGGAAGAACCTGCACCAGTCAGCAACAGCCCAGCTCCAGTCCTAGAAGCACAGAGACTACAGCCCCACCTCCTGAGCACCCAACCCATCCATTCTACTCCAACTGCTGCTCCCAGAGACCGCTGGGCACTGAGCACAGAGCTTTGAAGGCACTGAAGCTACATGCCCTGAATCCAGGTGTTCTTCCAGATACAAGGACATCAAGTTCTTTATATACCCATGTGAGGCTTTGTTATCTGAAAAACTGCAGAAAAATACCTTACAAAAATTTCCTGCATCCTCCACAAATACTACACGTCACTTTTCCTACGCTCTGTATCTGTACTTCATGAATTTTATAAAGTTTGCAAACAAAGCAAACAACGTATGGCTGCAGTGTGATACAATCCACATCAGCTTGAACTCTTTTTAGTAATTCAAGCTGACTGATCATTCAACACTAAATTAAACTACACTCTTCAAGAAGCTTTCAGAAAGACCCATTTTCCTTCCTACTAATCCCCTGTCCTTGATTCTAGACTCTTTTACATTTGTTTAAAAGCTCAATCTCTTCAAACACCAACATTTTTGAGATTGGCAACCATGATTTATGACATGCACACCAAACCTCAATTAATAAATTAAATTTAGCAAAAGGGACAATCTGTAAGAAACACAACACAACATTCTAAAAAAAGGTAGAGCTAGAAGAAGAGCAAGTGGAACTGGGTAGGCACAGCTTAAGTAAAGCCAGTTGTGTCTGCAAGGGAAAAAAGGAGCACTGCTCTTGGCCCATATTGCTGTCTTTCCTAAACGGGCAGGAACTGCTTCAGCTACATCTTAGGCAACTTCTTCAGTCCAGTGACATCTGCAAGCAAACCTCTGATCAAAGCCAGGCCAAGAGCACTATTTCAAAACTGGACTGTAATGACTACACCTGAATCATCTGGACCTTGAATGGAATCAAAAGCTAAATACACCACATGTAAATATCTATTTATGTAACAGAGTTACTCTCATTGGGTATTTTATTGAAAAATTACAATTAAAATAAGATTTATTTTGGACATGTATTAACTAAAAATCAAGGAAGACACTTTTCTTCCCTATCAACAAAGAGCATTGGAATTTCCCCAGCTGGTTAACAATTTCTGACCAAATTCACCCTACAAAACTTTACAAATCATTATCAATAGATAGCAGAGAGGAAGAACTTCTCCTCAATTTAGATAACAAAGGCAAGACAAAGGAAAGAGATCAAATATCTGTACGAATAGAAATGCCAGTCCTAGTAGTATAGAAATATACAGACATGAAAGGGAACAGAAACACCTACACACAGTGCTGCCATGCAGTCACTTTCCATCTTTACATTTACTCAAGTCTGAGCCACAACCAGAGAATATTTACAATCATTTAGGTGCCCAGATCCAGTGCTCCAAAAATCTACTGGAATATTTCACTATCATCCAGCCAGAATGTCCAGCACCGCAAGAGCAAGACCTAAAAACTCAACAATACCAACCTCCTACTCTAATGTCAACACAGGACCTCTTGCCAGTATCAAATTAAAAGAATAGTAGAACAGCCCAAAACAATCCAACTTCCATTTAAATCACAGATCAGTGACTCTACACTTTTAGAGAAATTCTCAGACACATTCAGCATGTGGTATTTCTAACACATTAATTTTGGGGCTTTTAAGAAGAAGTGCAGTTTCATGCCCAGTGCTGTTTCAGTACCAATTGAACTTGTCAATAGCAATTTCAGCTTCCTGACAGAGAAACTGAAGCAGGCTTTGTCTCTGGCAACACTGAAATGATGGCACTGCTGAAAGCAAAGGCAGAGCTCTGGCTTTGCATCACCCCTTCCCTTTGGTGCCACCTCTGAAAGGCCACGCTGCAGGAAGCAGCTGGTTTATCAGAGCTTAGTGTTGATGTCACATCCAGACAGGGCTTTAGACACCTGAGGGAAAAGGACACAAGCGATCGAAAGAAAAAACTACCAAAAATGGTGGGGAAACAGCACTTAAATACCAAAAAAAAAAATGAATTAATGAACTATTTCCATACTTGCAGCCTTTAGATGCCTTCTGTAATTCCTTCCCTTCCTTCATCTGTAAGAAATGATGTTACTTCAGTTTGTTCAGGTATCCATTCCAAGCTGTCTACATCTGAACAATATACATTTTTTTATACAACCCCAAACTTGGATTCTAGCACACACTGCAGTTCACTATTCCATTTTGGGCTGCTTTATCGCTTGTTTTTCTTACCTTCTAGTTTCTGTCACTTTCCTAATTCCATCAATCCCCATGGCCATGATATCCTTCCTTCCCCTCTCCTCCTCCACAAAGGAATCTCTTCATCATCACCTTCCTTTTGTAGATCAACCCTTCGTAATCCAGTCCCAGCTCCATACATGGGGTAGAAAAATGTCAAGCACTGTTTTCCAGAGGTTCCTCTTGGTGACCTTGAAACAAGGGGTGCTCTCTGTCCACAGCCCATGCTGGATGCCTCTGTATTCACAGGAGCCCTACAAAGATACACAAGCAAGTATGAGCAAAGTAGAATGCATTCTCTCAGCATCCTCATTATGCTCGACATGCTCATTATTTTAAAAATTATGATTGAAACAATTTTCAGAAAGATTTTTATGGCGTAGACTGTTATACTTCTGAAATTGCAACAGTTGTGCAGAATAATGATAGTAATGAGTGTTCATTTCATTTGAGTAAGAACTGTTCTGAACAGAACAGTACAAACTCTCTCCTGGGTCTAGCCTATCATTCCAAAGTACTGCTGGTTAACTGGCAGTCTCCCTTCTGAAAGTTCAGGCTGGAGTTTAACTCACCTAACCCAGCAGTGTTGTCTCTTTTTGATCTAGTGTAAGAAGTGGGAGTTGGACCCCTCTATCCCTGGGTCCTCTCCTCTTCTGGGTAAACACACACTCATCTTTTTCAAAAGTACACTCTCCAGGGCAGTGGCCAGTGACAGGTCTAGAAGAAGAGAACATCGTTTAAAACCACAAATATATTAGGCAGATCCATGGAGAAATGACACAAGCAATGGCTTGCATTCACTCCCCTGCTGAAACCACTCATGTCTACCTGGCAATACTGACAGCAGTCACAAGCTTGTAAAAGCTACCTTCAAACTGAGCTAAGAAATTGAATTTCATTTTCTTCACAGATTTGGGGAATCTGTGCACTACTCTGCCTTACTGACAGCACTCCCTTTCTTTAATACACCTCCTGCAGTTTCTGATGCTGTCAGTGTTGTCCCCAAAGTGGGTCCATTACCTGGTGTGCCATAAGCACACACAGAGTCCAGATCTTTGACTTAATACCCATTTCTGCATAGGAAGGGGAGCAGGGTGCTGTTCCACAAAGAAAGCTGCATTTCCTGAATCACAAGTGATACTTTTATACCTAAAATTGTGAGAAAGAACTGGCCACCTCTAGGATGTTGTGGAGTCCACAGCCATGCTGCACACTCCTCAGGGTGAGCTGGGGGGGCACCCATCACACCCACATGGGGGTTCAGCAAGATTGGTTGGTGTTCCCCATTGCAGTCTCCACCCCATGATGAGTTGGGCTCTCTTGAAATATTTTGGGAGTCCACACTCCAGGGTAATTTAGATCACCTGGAATGATTTGGGGGTCACCCATCATGTCCCCTGGCCCCAAGGATGGTTTGTGGGTTGCCAATTGCAGCCCAACACCACCAGGATATTTTTGATGTCCCAAATCAGAGCCCCCAACCCCCAGGATCAGTTGGGATTTCCAGGGCTGGGGTTGAGCCTCCTCCACTGCAGCCCCCAAACCCCAGGACAAGTTTGGTTCCCCCAGGATGAGGTAGGGGGAGACCAAATCACAGTTCCTCCACCCTCCAGATGAGTTGGGGGGGTCCCCAATTCCATCCCCCTACCCCTGTGACAAGTAGGGGACCCCCCCTCGAATCCATGACCCCGTCCCCCTAGATTGGTCTGCTCACCCCCAGTTTGGGCAGTATGGGGATAACCACCCCCCTCCCATCACCTCCCAGTACAAGCAGGGGGGTGGGGGAGGCCCAGGACAGTGGGATGGGGGTGCCGTGCTCAGTGATCTTAGAGAGCTTCTCCAACTGTGACAATTCTGTGATTTTTGGTGATCACTGAGATGGTTCCAGTTATGATGGATAAGATCTTATTTCCAGTAGAAACTCCTCTTGCACTGGGAGCAGCTTTAGGCTTTTTTACCAGGATGGAGGCATTGATGGGGCATCAAGGGTGGGGTGTTGATGGGTCACCCTTCCAGGTGATGATGGTCAAGCCCCAGGCCCATGCAGCCATTCTCTGCACACAAGTCCCCTGGGGCTGGATGTCTGACACACGTTTAATGAAAGAACACAGCCCCAGAGATTTGGGCTGTTCATCTTCAGATGGGGGAAGGGGTGTGTGCGTGTGTCTGAGTGAGGAAGATGTGCTCTCCCATTTCATTTTTGCACCTCAGCAAAAACATTGCAAGATTTACACTCAAGAAATCAAAGGCTAAGTGATGCAGAATGCTCCAGCCACCATTTCCACTGATTCCCTAGAAATATGCAAGACCACACCATCAGTCACACTGCCCTACCTGCAGTAGACGTGTCAGACCAGAAATGATGGTTTCAAGAGAGAAAACACAACACAATCCAGCACAACAACAACAACAAAAAAAATCAACCTGAAGATACCAGGTACACAAACCAAGGCTCCCTAATCAAACCCTAAAAAAGAAAACAACCTTTCATCCTTCACAAGAAAAGACCACTCGGAACACAAGGTAAAAATAACTTCATCCCTGAAACCCAGGCCAACAAACCCAGACTCTGTCAGGAACAAAAACATGCTCGCCTGAACTCTGGCATATCACAACCTTGTCCCAGCACCTGGAACCCTAGCATCCCATTGCCCCAGCAGACTGTAGCCCAAAGATACCAAAAAATGAAAAGACAGACATACTCCCTGGAGATCTCTGCCAGGGCCTTCAGGTGGCCCTGGATCTCAGTGATCACAGCTTTGGAGTGGGAGCTGAACAGAGCCACCAGCACACCACCAGCATCCATCTTCCCATCATCTGTCACAGCCTGAAAAAGTGCCTGGCTTCAACTGCCCAGGGATGAAAGGCTGAGGCACTCAGAGATATTGCTCCCATTCAGTCCCAGAGTGCCCTGGGAGAGCCCTGACACCCCCAAATCAGCCCTGGGGCATGAACACCACAGCCGAGCTGTCCCCAGGGCTCAAGAGGGCTGTGGGGAGCAGGCAGGACATTTGGGGTGACCCCAGTGCTGGCAGACAGCAGAGATGGAAACCCCAGGGGGAAGCCCAGGGTGGTGGGGGCTGGCCCAGCTGCTCATCACTGCTCTTCTGGGGCTCTGCCCAGCTCCCTGCCCCCAGCTCTTCATCCCTCCCTCTCTGTCGTTTGCCCATCACAAGTTTGGGCTTTCACTGGCTGTCTCCCTCTCAATGCTTCCCAATTCCTCCCTGCCTGGTCTCAGAGCCATTGCTGTTTCTCTCTCTCTCTCCACATCTTCTTCTCCCTCTCCTCTCCTGGCCTTATTGTCCTTCTCTCTCCTGCAGCCTCTCCCCTTTCCTGCTTCTGCCTCTCCCTCCCCTCTCCCCTCGCCCTTTCCCCTCTCTCCTGCTCCCTCTCCCACCCCTCTGTCACTCCCCTCTCCTGGGGCCTTTTCTGTCTCTCAGGCCCCTGGCCTGCCCCTGGCCCACTCTCTGTCCATCCCCCCTCTCTCCTCCTTCCCGCCCTTCTCCCCTCTCTCCTTTCCTCCCTCCCTCCCTCCCTCCCTCCCTCTTTGCCCCCTTCCCCTCCATCTCCTTCCCACTCCTCACCACTCTTTTTCCTGCCTTCTCTCCCTGCCCAGATCCCCTTCCTCCTGCTCCCCCTCCCAGCTGGGCCGGGGCCGGGGCAGCCCCGGTGTCAGGCGGGCTCAGGCAGCAGGAGAGGAGGAGTGCCCCGGGGCATGTGGGAGGGGGGGGGGGGGGGGGAGGGGGGCTGCCCGGCGGCCATCTTGGTTCCCGGGCCATGTTGGCAGCTGGCGTTTCCCCACACTCGTCATCCCGCAGCCGGGGAAAAACTCCAGGAGGGCGGCGGGGATGAGCCAGCAGCTCCTAAAAGCCCTCAAACTGAAGGAGGAAGCATGCAGAGGGGGGAAGCAACGGCAGGTACCCTGGGAGGAGTAGAGAGGTGGTCGGAGCAGCTGGGGAGCAGGGCAGGAGAGCCACATCCATCCCAGGTAGAATTGAATCTTGCCAGGGATGGGAAGAGCAATAAGAAAAGCTTTGAGAGGCACAGAGGTGGGAATGAAAGGAGAAGCCAGGAAAATGTAGACCCTCTCCTGAAGGAAATGGCAGACCTAGCTCCACAGGATATTGAGAATGCTGAGGTTCTCCAGGAGTTGTTTGCCTCAGTCTCCTATGGGAAGTGCTCATTGCCTCATTGCAGAGGCCACAGCAGGGGAAAGCAGGGCCTGGGACAACCAAGGAGCCCCCAGGGGGGGAGAAGAAGAGGTTTGTGATCATCTAAAGAACCTGCAGGTGCACAAGTTTATGGGGCCTCACGGGGTCCACGCACGGGTCCTGAGGAGCTGGCAGACGCAGTTGCTGAGCCTCTGTCCATCCTATTGGAGAGGTGATGGTGGTCTGGTGAGGTTCCCACTGACTGGAAAAAAATGTACCTGTCATAGTTGGAGTGGAGGAACTAAAGTTTGAGTTGGAGAACTAAAGGAGGGTCTGTGACGCCGAGGGGTCTGAGAGGGGTCACTATTCCCTCCCCTCTCCTGCCCACCCCCTATAGAAAGTCAGGCTCCTCCTGCTCCTTGCTGGGCTGCTGTTCCCCTCTGCTCCTTTCCCACCAGCTGCCACCTGCTCCTCAGAAACCACATCCATCGGGTGCTGGGAAGAGCCGTGGAGCTCCCTCTTGAGTCAGCCCTGCCACAGGGAGCCCTCAGGCACCCATTCCTGCCAGCATGGAGATGGGGTTGTGTGTCAGCTCAGGGAGCCGTTCCCGCGGGGGAGGAGATCAGCCCTGGCTGAGCCTTCCTGCAGTCCCTGGCTCTGAGGAGGAGTGGAGTGTCACGGGAAGAAGCAGGGTTGCTGCCTGTCATTGTGGAGCAGGAGATTTAGAGGTAAGAATACCTGTGTTGGTTGGTTGGTGGTTGGAGGTGGACTGCGCTGGAATATTTTTTCCCTCTTCTGTCCCTATTTTCAAGAGGAAAAGGCAGCCAGTAGCTTTGCCACGCATGCCTGTAATGTTTTAGGTGTCCCAACATCCTGTAATTCTGAGAGGAAAATCTGCAGCAGGATAACGTGCTCACTTTGTGGCCCCAGCGCCTGTTACAAGGCACCAAAATTCGCTCTTTTGTTACTAGAAGAAAGACATTGTTTAATATCAAGCCTTCTTTATTCTAAATCTGGTATCCCCAAACAGTCCTATTTGTTGGTAACTTGGGGGTTGAGTTTCTTTCAGCTGCTTGTTGAGTGCATTTCTGTGTCTGATTCAGCTGTGAAAATCACCATCAACAAAAATTCTCTTCAGTGAATTTACTATTGGTGTATTTACAGCTCCTGTCAAGCAGTGAAGTGAAATGTCTCAGTGGCCCATTTGGTAATTGTTTTGCTTTTTTTGCTGAGCGTCAACATTGTCATTGATGCCTGTCCCTCATTTGTATCATTTCTGTCAGAAAATGTTTTCTAATAGCTTTTCAGTTGTCCCAGCCCCTCCACTATTGCTTCTTCATGCCCTGCAGTCTGCCAGCTTAAATAATCTGTATCTAATGACACAGCCTTTGATCCTCTCTGTACCTTCAGCACAGGCTGTGAGGGGTCCTGGTGGGCATCAAATTGATCATGAGCCAACAATGTGTCCTAGATTCAAAGAAGAAATATGGTCTCCTGGGCTGAGAGATACTGGGCTTTCCAGTATAAAATTCCACCCCAAAATTCCATCTCTTACTTCCTTTGATAAAATCCAGAGCTTGGAAAATTTTTCCTTGTGCCCATCTTTAACTTTTGTCTTTTTCCTTCCCCACTCTGCCTACAGGGAAGCATATGCCAGAGGAAAGAAGGAAAAGCCTTTCTATTTATCCAAGGAGCCCTCCTCCTCATCCTCCTCCTCTTCTGATGATCCCATACCTGATGAGTTCTTGTGTGTTATTTGCAAAGCCCTACTAACTGATGGAGCTTTTATTCCCTGCTGTGGGAACAGTTATTGTGAGGAATGTAAGTGTTCCTTGCATGTTTGTTAATTCAAAACAATCACATCTGATCTTCTGAGAGCAGAAACACAGGATAACAAAGTTGCTTTGTTTCCAGTTCTCTTTATCCTGAAGGATGCTTCTTACAGAAAGGGAGAAAGAAGCAGAAAGCTCTTTTCCCTTTTTGTGTGTCTGGTTAAATCCCCTTTACACACAGGAGGAGGAGTATGAGCAGAGTGTGTAATTGTGCAGGTGACGACAGTCTTAGATATCAAACTATTTTGTCCACAGCCCTTTCTCTTATATAAGACTGCTCTGGTGACTTACTGCTGACTAGAAAAATATATTTTTTCTACTATTTAATATAGTATACTATTTCATATATAAATAGTTAAATATTTAATCGTTCAGAACTCAGGGTGTTTTCCTGATCACTGTTTTATTCCCTAACTTTGAGGTTGGTGACTTCAGCTCTACTGGACAGTGGGAAGAAGACTAGATGGAAGACCAAGGCACAGCCTAACCCCGTCTTCAGATGTTACAACAGTGAAATACCAAAACCGTGTGGTTATTTGCTATGTACTATAATTTTTTTTACACTATTGAACATTTTTATCCTCATGCTCTCCACTCAAGATCATATTCACCCTTTACCATATACGTGTTTTTTACAATTGATTAGAACTTCGAAATTTCCCTCCTTTCTTTAAAAACCATTGTGATGATTCTAATTCTACACAGGTATTAGAACAGCATTACTGGAGTCTGAGGAAGATACCTGCCCAACCTGTCAGCAGAGGTTTCTCCTGATGCTCCAGTCCAGCAAGTGCTTACCCCAGGTAACATGATAACTTTTACATAAACTGCTTGTGGGAAAAGTCTATCTGTAAAAAGCTGAAAGGGAAGAGTTTACATCTCCTTACACAAGGCTACACTGCATAATGCCAAACCAAAAGATTGGGAAAGTCATTGCTGTTATTTTACAACAATTTTGAATTTTTTCAGTTTAGTTATCTCAAATGGCCAAGCTGCTTTCTCTCAGCTCGAGAGAAAGGTGTCTTAGTTTTATCTATTTATCTATTTCTAGCTCCATGGAGCCCAGCTGGTCAGTGATGTAGAGGGTGTCACCCCCTCCTGTCCTTCCTAAAGAGTTCATATCCCTCCATCCCCAGGCTCCAGTCAGAGGAGCCATCCCACCACCTCTGGGTGATGCCAACCACATCTGAGCCCATCCCAACCTCTGCAGCTCCTCTTGTTTCTTCCCAGGCTTGGTGCACTGGCACTGAGGCCTTTGAGATGTCATTCATTCTGGAGATGTCAGTCTGGAGAGGAGAAGGCTCTGAGGAGACCTTACTGTAGCCTTCCAGTATCTGAAGGGGGCCTTCAAGAGTGCTGGTGAGGGACTTTTGAAAAAAATCTTCGGGGCTTTGGGGGTTAAAAGCAGCTCCAGCCCCAGGGATGAGTTGTGAGGCAGCAGGGAAGGGCTGTGCAGAACCTCTCCACAGTCACACAGTGTTTGCTGGCAGCCCAGCAGCTTCTCTGCAAGCTGCTGCTGGCCTGGGTGTCCCTGAGGGGAGAAAAAAAAGGGGGCAAAAGTACGTTTTGGCCACTTAGCTTCAACTGAAAATATTTTTGTTAGTTTGGCTTTACTTTTTGTCCCCCACCATATATTCACCTGGAAGCTCTCCAGAAGGAGAAAGCTGATGAAGGTCAATGGAGATCTCTGTGTGATTCTCAGGTACTTTGCGTAAAGGACGGGGAGGTTGCCATGGTGGGGCTGGGGAGGGTAGGAGGGAGATCCAGGAGCACCTGAGAGCTTGCTGTAACTGAAATGAAGCTGGACTGAGGTGGGGAAGTGCTTCTCAGGGGCTGTGCAGAAGCAGTGCTGAGACTGAGGACAGGAGGCATTTCTTTCTGCTCATGCAGATTTCCATGGAAAAGCTGAAGGCCTTGTAAAAGCAAGCTCAGCCAAGTTTCCCTTCTGTCTTAGGCAGGAGAAGTCTTTTTCAAGCTGGCAGTGGGTGGCAAAGCAGGTCCTTGTTTCAGCTCTTTCCAGCTGTTTGGTTTGATCTTTAGGAAGAGTCGCCTGAAGAGGAAGAAATGGAGGAGATTCAGGAGCAGGAAGAACTCAATAAAGAATTAATGGCTGCAATTGCTGCATGTGTCACCAAGTACATTTTTAATGAAAGTCCTGATATTTTGACAGGGACTGCAGGGAACAAGACTGGTGAGAGGAGTGATTTGTTCAGATACTGTGTTGACTTCTGATACCAATTTTTTTCCCTCACTTGTGAATCCTGGTAGGATTCCTGTTCTTTTTCATTCTTTGAGAACGGAAATCATGGCTTTGTGTTGCAAACACTGCTGTGTATCAAGGAAGTGCCCTTCTTGCTTTTTTTGCTGTGTTCTGCCTCTGAACCAAGTGTTTTGTGTCAGCAAGCTGCATGCACGTTGCTGTGTGTGACCTGAATGAACACTGACCAAGTGACAGAAGAAATATTGTACATCTATCTTTACTGAAACAGTGGAGGAGCCTCAGGCCTCAGAGCAGGAGGAGGAGGCCCCCTTTGCATTGCTGGAAGCATCTTGCTCGTTACTGCATGGCACACAGTTTATCTGAGAGAGAGATCCTGCACCTTGGAGACACTGGAGTGAATTATTTGTGACCATACTGATATTCAGGAACTTTCTTTTTTACATAAGAAAGTAAACTGCCACCAAAGAAAGGATTTAACACAGATGCACATGAAATGTGTATTCTGATCATTTTCTCTCTGTAGCTGGTCACAAATATGAGGGGATGTGATGTTTTCTGTTAAGATTGTTCTCACCATTAATCAAGATGCACTCTAGGAGTTAATAGGTAGCATTAAGTCATGCTGGTTGTAAAAATCTGTTGTTTTCATTGTAGGTGAGCACTCAGGATCTACTTTCCATACGTCATCACCAGCAAAAATAGAGACCTAAAGGATGCCACTGACACCTCTGGGGTGCAGGTATGTGAAGCCAAATATTTTGCATTAGAGTCTGGACTGGTAAGTGGCATTATAGAGTAAATTTCATTATATAGTAAGGTAAAGAAAAGTAACCAGAAAATGACTAATGGTGATGGCAGAGTCCTGCAGAGGACTGTGACTGTGTTACTGTCTGAAGTTGGGTACGGTCTTCTTAGGATGCGGAAAAATCCTTGCCAGATGCTGGATATTTGCTGTACTGCTGCTTTGTTTCCAGCTGGTGTGCTTCAGTTTTGACCAGTGTTGTTCCTTCTGTGCTGTGCAGACAAACAATGCAGTCAGATGCATTTTTCCCCATACAAAATGCATATTGAAAGGAAGAGGGAGATCTGTCTGTAACAGGCAGATGTGTGTGATTAAACATGTGTGGTGAGATAGGGCCTGGCGAACGGAAGATCTCGCGTTGTAACGGGAATTCAGGGCCCCTCCCCCTATAGCCAATAGCATGCAGCCAGTGACATGACGGAAGTGATGTGCTGAAGCCCTAGGTACGTCTATATAAACCCGTGTCACGCTTCAATAAACTCCCTCTTTGCTGCTCATCCCACCTCGGCGTCTGTTACTTAGCAACCGCGTGCCACTCCGGAACCGGGTCGAGCCTTTAAACAAAGGCAACAAGTGGTGCCGAAACCCAGGATTAGACTTCAGTAAACATTGGAGTGGCAGCGCCAGCACTTTAGTTAGGGTAGTGTGATACCTTCCCAATCAGGGGGCCGAAGGAATCTTGCTCCAGGCCCGGAGATTGACGGAAGACGGTAATTGGTATATTTGTTCCCGGTCGAGGTCGGCCATAGGCAGTCCCGTACCTAGCGACCGACGGAAGTTTTTGGATCCCAGCCTGGAGTCGATGGAGGTGTGCTTTCCCGACTCGAGCTCAGTGGACGTGTGCTCCAGACCGGACCAACAAGGAAGGATGGAAGCCCTTGTTAAGGTCGTATCGCAATTGCATAAGCAGTGGGGTATTGATTGTAAGACAATCGATTTTAAACTTGCGGTTCCGAGGCTAATACAGTTGGGGGTAATTGAGCACCCGGTGGATGTTCTCCACCCAGAGGTTTGGCCCCAGTGTACTGTAGCGTTAGCCGAGGAGACGATTTCCTCAGGTAGTGGGAAGAATTTGAAAGCGTGGGGGAAGATCCGGCAGGCTCTGCAGAAGGCCATGCAGGAACAGGAGACCTGGAGGGCAGCAAGGGACTGTCTGCTGGCCGTCCTGAAGCTGGGGGTCGGGGCGACCACGCAGACCTCGCGCCCACCAGAGGTCGGTGACCTTGCAGAGCCTCAGGACTTCCAGGAGAGCGATATATACCCCGAGCCCCCGCCCTGCCGCGACGAGTCCCTGTGCCCATGCGCTGAGCCCCCATCCCCCGGCGCCGGCTCCCCTTGCCGTACCCATGTCGCCGCGACGCGTCCCCTTCCAGCCGCGCTGATTTGCCTTGCCGCGGGGCCAGGTCCTCATCCCGCGGCCGCGAGCCCTCACCCCGCCGCCCCTGGTCTCCGAGTCCCGCGGGACGGCAGAACCCACCTGCTGTGCCCCCGCCAGAGGACTGAGACCGGGCAGAGTCCTTCTGGGACAGGCTGGCTGAGGAAGCCAGGATTGCCGCAGAAGGGTTCGGGGCCAGGCCACCGCCATACGCCCCCCACTACAACGCCGAACAGCAGGGGAAGGGGCAGGGCGCGAGTGTACCCGACGGGAGCGGGGAGGGAGCGCCGGTTTCAACACATGCATGCGCCAAAAAGGGGAAAGAGCCTGGGTGGAATGAGGGCGGTGGGGACACTTGGAGATGGGAAGGAAGCACAAGCGAGGGGCCAAGAATTGAACACGATAACATTCCAAATAAACGCTCTCAAGGGGGGACAAAATATGCCCACAGGGAGAACACGTGGGACCGGAGCGCACATGCTCACACAGGAAGTGGGCGGAGCCTCACCCCGCCCGCCCACAGGGGCAGTAGGCGGGACTGGAGCTCCTCTGCCCGCCCAGGACGTGGGCGGAGCCGCACCCCGCCCACCCGCAGGGGGAGTAGGCGGAGCCAGAGCCCGCCCACTGGCAAAGGGAGTAGGCGGGACCGGGGCTCGAGAAAAAAGTACCGGAGTCCGGAAATAACCAATCAATCGAGTTCCGATTCCGGATCAAGTATTAGTTCGGACGAGTCGTCCAGTACTGAGTCAAATTCAGAGAAGGAAGAAACAGCGGCAGATAGGGTTAAAAGCAAAAACATACCCGCCCGCAATATAGAGGAACCGCAAATTGAAAAGATCCCTCTCACGAACTGGGAGGAAATACAGAATGTGTGCACCGACTTGGTCCCAGACATAGGAGTGTTCCCAGTCCAGGTGGCGGGTGGGGGACAGAGGAGCTATACGCCGGTAAACCCTAAGGCTGTGCAGGCAATTGTTAAAGCAATTGCGGACAAAGGGCTTAATTCTGCTATGGTCTCCACCCTCGTAGATGGGGTTTTTGGGGGGGATGACATGCTCCCGTATGATATAAAATATGTTTGCAGACTGATGTTTGATGGGGCAGGTATGATTGTATTTAAACAAGATTGGGAAGAAAACTGCATGAAGAAACTAGCCCAAGTAACTGGGGCGGATCACCCATTACATGGCTCCAACCTACAGCGACTGATGGGTACAGACCCAACAATGATTACCGCTCAGGCACAAGTCTTAGGCCTACGGGCCCACGAAGTTATGACAACTACCCGTGCAGCCAGAGCAGCTATTCGCACAGCCTCCAGCGTTATTATCAAGTCATTGCCATGGGCCACAATAAAGCAAGATGAAAATGAGAGCTTTATAAGTTTTGTGGATTGCCTCCAATCAGCGGTTGATTCTTTGTCCCTGCCCGCAGAGGCGAAAGGCCCGGTTATTGCAGACTGTTTACGCCAACAATGTAATTCAAAAACCAGAGAAGTCTTACGATCACTGCTGGTGGGGTCAAGCCTCGCAAACATGATTAAGCATGTTGTAAATGAAGAGCATCTAGCTCCAATTCATACGGCTGCCCGCGCATCGACTGCAGTGATGGCGTGTTTTAAATGCAGCCAGACGGGCCACATTGCGGCAACCTGCCCTCGGTTGGAGGGCCCACCAAAAGCACCTCCTGTAGGAAACAGGTGCCAGGTCTTGCCAGGAAATGAGCCAGGCCGGTGATCAATCTCACCTGTGCCCAGTTAGGGCTGGCCCCACTGAGCATGCTCAAGACCTAGAGCCAATAAAAGGTGACGCTGGGTGTAGCCAAGCAGCTCATTCCTGAGCAGGATCAGAGCAAGGCTGGTCGCTGTTAGCTGTCCCGCTAACAAAGATCACCAATAGCGCCTACATCCAGTCTCGGTACAGAGCTCCCGCTCTCAACGACGTTCGCTTCCTGCAACATCTGGTGGGGAATGCGGGCATAGACCTCGGTCTAAACCCCCTCTCTGAACGATCCAAAGCGTGAGAGCGAATTCTTCTTCAAATCTTCATTCTACGGAAAACCCAAGGAGTCGGGTAAG
The DNA here is from genome assembly GCF_036169615.1 of Heliangelus exortis. Classification (NCBI taxonomy): domain Eukaryota; kingdom Metazoa; phylum Chordata; class Aves; order Apodiformes; family Trochilidae; genus Heliangelus; species Heliangelus exortis. The sequence goes on along the minus strand of NC_092435.1, from coordinate 18,564,993 downwards.
AAGATCCGCTACCTTTCTTTCTCTACCACTGATTGACCAAGAAAGGAAAAAGGGAAAGATGGGATTGGCAGCAAGCACCCCTGTTAATGAAAAGCTGGTGACACGGGTGGAGGAGCAAGAACCCTCCCACCCCCCCTCCTCTGCGGCTGCATGAGATCTCTGGCAGGAGGTCAGCAACCTGTTGGGAAACCTCTATACCCAAGAATTGGCTAAAAACATAACCGGACTAGACCGTACATGGGGAGTGGTGATTAACGCCCTAAAAGACATAAAAGCCGAAGCAGAAGCCACACTCGCCACCGCTGAGCCACCTCGGCAAAAAACCACAGCATCTCCCCCGATAGAAGTACCTGCTGTGGTCCCCTCGGCACCACCCCTCGAGGAGGAAGACCCCAAACAAGCATATTTGGGGTTAAATAACGACAAGCCAGCCATAAAAGGCATGTCGGGAAAAACCCACCAGTCTGTGGCCGAGTTCCTCTCCGACATCGGCCCAGACGAGGAGGAACATCCCAAAAATGACGGGGTAGAGCCGACAGCCTGCGATCCATCCAGCCACTGCCAAGGACTACCCCTGCTGCTGCCCTCAACACCAAGAAAGGCTCAGAAGAATAGAGCAACCACCCAACCAGCTGCACCCTCCGGTTTAGAAGACAAAATAACGGCCCTTCAAGATCAAGTCACTCGGGCCATGAAATCCATGGAAAAACGAATACAAGACATCGAACGGCGCTCGGCCTTCAGGCAGTATAGAAACCCACCCACCCTTTCCGATAACGAAGAGGATGATGTCCCGTCCCCACCACGGCCACGACCAAGCACTGCTACCGGACGACCGGGTCGCTGGTCCGGCATCATCCGCGATGCTATTTTGGAGGGTGATTGGGAACCAAGCAGGGTCGCGTGCCCCGTCCTACAGAGCAACAACGGCCTACCCGTATTTGAACAACACTCCTGGAAGACCCTGCAACAAGCCAGGAAAACACTAAAAGAACAGGGTCTCAGAACGGAGAGTGGCCAGGCCGTTCTGGATTGGCTCTTCACTTCGGACATGAACTGCCCATACGATTGCCGAAGCCTAGCCAGGTATCTGCTTACCCCTTCCCAACAAATTATCTGGGTAAGGGAGTGGGAACGCCTGGCCCAGGCGGAGGCAAATCGGGCCAGAGCACCCAGCGACCCACTAGCCGGTGTCACTGCTGAGATGCTTACGGGCTCGGGGCGCTATGCAGACATCCAACTGCAGCTGCAGTTCCCGCCAGCGCTCCACCACACCGCGGCGACCCTGGCTCGCCAGGCGTTCTATACAGTACCAGAGCCCAACCCAATTCCATCCTTTACCGGAGTCAAACGGAATGAACGAAGCATATCAGCACTTCGTTGACCGTCTCTGGCAATCTGTCACGGCGCAATCAGAACTGTCGCCGGAACAAAAAGACTCCATGTTCAGGCTGCTGGCGTTCGAAAACGCCAATCCTAAGATGAAGGCGCTGTTTTCAACACTACCAAAACCAGCACAAGTTTCAGAGATGCTGGAAGTGGCGGCCAGGGCCACCCAAAATCACCAACACCAGGGGATGGCCGGCGCTTTCACCGCTGCGTTGGAGCCCACCCACAAGCTCCTCGCAGCGGTAGTGCAAAAGCTAAACGGAGGCGGAAGAAGAAATCGCCCCAATCGGCCGTCCCGCTCGAACTGTTCAAGAAAAACCAACCCATCCTGTTCCCGCTGCAACTCCAGGGGACATACAAGACGGAACTGCCCAGCGATTGTATGGTGCAATCGATGCCAACAGGCCAGTCATAATGATGCAGCATGCTGGTTTCAAAAAAACGGCCAAAACAGCGCGAGAGGCCCCCACGCAGCGACACAAGTAGCCGGGCCAGCGCTGTGTGCCAACTCCCCACCCCAGCAACACGGGGAAGCCTCGGCTTTGATTTACCAGCTGCAATAGACATCACGTTATCGACCTCGGCAGTTCACAAGATACCGACGCGGATTTATGGACCTATAATACACCAAAATAGCAAGGTTGGTGCGCTTCTTATGGGACGTTCTTCATCAGGCTTAGCAGGATCGTGCTCCCAGGAGTCATCGACGCCGATTACACAGGGGAAATAATGATAACGTGTTTCACACTAAACCCCCCCATGGTAATCAAGGCAGGAACCCAATTGGCACAACTGGTCTTGCTCCCAAAAACGGACCTAGGAAAGAACGTCCAGACGGCGCGAGGCGACTGGGCTTTTGGCTCATCTGGAAGCACCTTGGTAACCCTGGTGCAGCAGATGAAGACACGGCCAATCATAAACATTCAGCTGGCTACCGACGAAGGGGCAAAAACCCTTCCCGTAATGATGGGCACCGGAGCCGACGTGACAATTATTAACAAAAACGCCTGGCCTCACAAATGGAAGCTAACTACGGCTTCCGACGCCGTCCAGGGGATAGGTGGAGGTTCCACCCCCCTTCAAGCACTCCAGCCAATACAAATCAAGTTTCCAGAGGGACAAAAGGTAACCGTAAGACCTTATGTGTTACCTTTGCCCGGACAACTTGGGGGGTTGATCGGTCGGGATGTGATGAGCCAAATAGGGGCCATCCTCTCCATCCCGGAACCCACCCAACCCCATCAAAATTTTCATTAAGGGCCACTGCAGAAGCGCCGCCAACACCCAGACTTCGCTGGAAAACAGATACCCCTGTCTGGGTGGAGCAGTGGCCCCTTTCCAAGGAGCGACTAAACATTGCTAACCACCTCATAAAAGAGCAACTGGACGCTGGACACATCCAGCCATCCGTGAGCCCATGGAACACACCCATCTTTGTGGTTCCAAAAAAGTCGGGCAAGTGGCGGTTAATACAAGACTTACGAAAAATAAATGACCAGATGTGGCCGATGGGCGCCCTCCAACCTGGGCTGCCCCTACTAACCATGCTGCCTAGAGGCTGGCACCTTCTGGTCATTGACTTAAAAGACTGCTTCTTCACTGTTCCTCTAAACCATGAAGACACCGCTCGCTTCGCATTCACGATTCCATCGGTCAACAAAAGAGAACCAGCGAAGAGATATGAGTGGGTAGTGCTTCCACAGGGGATGAGAAATTCGCCAACCATATGTCAATCATATGTGGCATGGGCACTCACACCAATTAGAGAAGCGATGCCGGATACAATAATTTACCATTACATGGATGACATCCTGTTTTGCCAACAAGCCCCGTTCCCCGAGAACATCAGCCAGATCTTGACCGATCGGCTCAAGATTAAAGGACTAATCGTAGCTCCGGAAAAAATCCAAACGAAGTCGCCCTGGAGCTACCTAGGGTGGAAAGTGACTGACGCTATGGTGAGACCACAAAAATTGGAAGTAATTCATTCAGTTAAAACACTGAATGACGCCCAAAAACTGGTGGGCGAGCTCCAATGGGTTAGGCCCATTATAGGTCTCACCAACGCAGACATCCACCCCTTTTTGTCATTGCTACGGGACACTCAACCAGGGGCACTCGTGGACTGGACCGAGAATCACTCAAATGCCCTGAAACAGGTCGTCCGCAAGTTGGCAACTGGCTATGCAGACCGTCGAGACGCCGCCCACCCCATTGGAGTGTGGGTATGTAACCACCCCTCATTCCCTTTCGCACTACTCCTACAGGACTTCACGTGGGAAAAGAAACCGGAGGAACAGAAACAGGACAAAATATATAACCGAGACTCTAGAAGATCAGAGTCTGTAGCTATCCTAGAGAGGCTATTCCCACCCCATACGGCCCAGAAGGGCATATGGCAAAAAACAGAAGTCATAGCATTCCTCATACGAAAGGGATGTCAACGTTGCCTGGAGGTAGATGGCCAAGAACCGGAGTGGATCAACATCCCTATCAAGACAACCGATTTTGATTGGATGCTGCAACACTCCGAGCCTCTGCAACTCGCCTTACTCGAGTATCCTGGCGAGGTACGTCACGATGGCCCGAAACATAAACGCCTACAAGCCATCAGCCAGTTCCAGTGGGTCGAACGACCGATTGTCTCGGAACGTCCAGTGCCTGGCATAACGGTATTCACAGATGCTGGAAAAAGATCACGAATGGCCGCCTGCGTATGGCAGGACCAAGGCCAATGGAAACAGCATCTGATTCCAGGCACCACCGAGGACAACCTTCAAACCCTGGAACTGCTCGCCATCATCTGGGCCTTGACGCAGTGGCAACGCGTCGCCATCAATATTGTCTCCGACTCACAATATGCAGTCAGAGTCGCAAATCGCATTGAGGATGCTCTCATCAAGCCAGTGCAAAACAAGAGGCTACAGGAGCTCTTCCTATCACTGCAGCGTGCGCTGAAAATCCGAACACAGCCATGCTGCATTCTACATATCCGTAGCCACAAAACAGCACTAGGCCTGGGGGAAGGGAATGCCAAAGCTGACTCCTTGGTCAGCCTAGGAATACAAAACCCAATCTCTGAATTCGCCAAAGCCCAGAACAGCCATTCCTTATTCCATCAGAGCGCCAGGGCCTTGAAGCGCACATTTGCCATCACTTGGGAGGAGGCAAAAGGCATCGTCAAAGCCTGCCCCTAATGCACCCAATTTGGCCCTACCCTAGGAATGGGCGTAAATCCACGCGGGCTTCAAGCCGGAGAAATCTGGCAGATGGATGTGACACACGTCCTGGAATTCGGACGTCAAAAATATGTACATGTCACAGTCGATACCTTCTCAGGTATGCTTTGAGCGACAGCTCAGACGGGGGAGAAGGCTCTGCACGTGATCCATCACCTTACAAACTGTTTTGCTGTCATGGGGATCCCCCAAGTAGTGAAAACAGATAATGCGCCCGCCTACACAGGCAAAAAAATCAAACAATTCTTCGCTACTTGGGGAGTGAAACACATTACAGGAATCCCCCATTCGTCCACAGGGCAAGCGATTGTAGAAAGAGCTAATCGCACCCTGAAGACCTACCTACAAAAACAAAAGGACAGAAAAATTATGGATCCCCAAATGCGGCTCAGCAAGGCCCTTTTTACATTGAACTTCTTGAGCCTAAGCCGCGATTCCCAGGAGCCACCCGTCTTGCTACACTACTCGTCGCAAAAAGTCATCCGCATGCCTGAGATTCAAGTCTACTACAAGGAACCAACAACAGGACAATGGACAGGGCCTAGGCCATTGCTATTCACCGGGAGAGGATACAGTTGTGTCTCCTCAGACTCTGGACCTCTCTGGGTGCCCAGCAAATGGACGCGCCCTGCCCCGACCAGACCGAAACCATCAGCACTGAATAATGAGGCACCTCGCGGCTAAGATCTTCGCATCCTTTTCATCTTTCCCCCACAAAAAGAACTTACAAAAACCAATTAAAAAAAAAAAAAAAAAAAAAAAAAAGAGAGAGAGAGAGATAGAATTTGTACTACAAATACTGTACTGTTTATAAAATTGTATATTTGTAAATAAAAAAAAAAAAAAAGGGGGGGGGGGGAAATGTAGGAAACAGGTGCCAGGTCTTGCCAGGAAATGAGCCAGGCCGGTGATCAGTCTCACCTGTGCCCAGTTAGGGCTGGCCCCACTGAGCATGCTCAAGACCTAGAGCCAATAAAAGGTGACGCTGGGTGTAGCCAAGCAGCTCATTCCTGAGCAGGATCGGAGCAAGGCTGGTCGCTGTTAGCTGTCCCGCTAACCAAGATCACCAATAGCTCCTACATCCAGTCTCGGTACAGAGCTCCCGCTCTCGACGACGTTCGCTTCCTGCAACAACCTCCCCCACCCAAGAACCGATCTAGACGACTGTGTTGGACCTGTGGAAAGAACGGACATTCTGCTAAGGACTGTAGAGCTAAAAATCAGGGAAGCGGGGCGGGGAGAGGACATCCGGGTCGCGTGCGATCCTCTCCCACCTGGAATGTGGGGCGACCCAACTGTGCCAACCCTGGATGGGGTGGGGCACCCTCGAATCCGCCACCCCCTCAAGAGGTGACCAACTTCATGGTCCAGCTGGCGGCCTAGCCGAATCCGCCTCCTTCTCAGGGACAGCAAGGACCATCCCCTGGGGGAGAGACCCCAAGGTGGCCTTGGCAGTAAAAGGTGACAACCCACCAGTGGGTTCTCTCTATAATATCCCAAATGACACCACCATTAGTATCCCCTTTTTGATTGACACTGGAGCAGATGCTACAGTTATTCCTGAGACGATTTGGCCTTCACGATGGGAGTTGGTAGATGCCCCCATGGTGGGTGGAGTCAGGGGACTTACCCGAGCACTAGAAGAAGGCCCACTGGTCATAATTAGAGATGAGCTGGGAGAATTGGGAACATAGGTGGAGACTGGTCTTGACAGGAGACTGGTCATGCCGCGGTCAAGAAAGACGGCAGAGTTAAATGGTGCCCGCTTAAGTCTATTGAACCAGACCTCCAGAATAAAACTAATGAAATCTGTGAGTTGTTGTCCACAGGACTATTTCATCGGACGCCCTCTTAACCCGTACGTCCCGATGGCAAGAGAGGACGACCAGTTAACAAGCGTCCAGCCCACTCCTGAGACTTCCGCCGTACCTGAGACTCCTGTGCCAGGAATGGGTGCTGTGAAGATGGGAGGATCAGACGATACTGCGAAAAGTCGTCACCTCAGGGCCCCCTAGCTTTCAGATATCCCCCTGTGATTTAGTCCCTACAAACCCTTGTTTGGGGCATGTAATGTACTATATGTGCCCTAGCTACCTCAACTTCCACCCTGTTACTAACTCACACCCATCTACGGTGCCTGGTGTTTCTGCTCAGGTTTCTGGTGTATATTTTTATATGTGTTTTTCAGATATATATTTTTTTACATGGATTTTTTACTAATATCACGAGTGTCTTTTTACAGTTGTTGTGTTTTAGCTAGTTTTAGTTAAACGTGTGTGTTAATCTGAGAGAATTAATGTGGTTGCGGATATCAGTAATCCTGGGATATCGAAGTAATTGACCCCTGGTGTGCAGTCTCAGACCTGGCCAGTCTGACGCTGACACCGGAAGATGTTGCTCACTGATGGCTGGGAGGCTGGCCACCTCTCTAGCCTCGGTGAAGCAACGTATAACAGCATGGTTTTGTCCATGATAGTTTCTGGATTACTGATACCTGAAGTATGTTTGATTTAAGCTTATTTTTAGGTTTCAATATTGGTAACTTAATTGAACATAGGGAGGGGGGAAATGTGGTGAGATAGGGCCTGGCGAACGGAAGATCTCGCGTTGTAACGGGAATTCAGGGCCCCTCCCCCTATAGCCAATAGCATGCAACCAGTGACATGACGGAAGTGATGTGCTGAAGCCCTAGGTACGTCTATATAAACCCGTGTCACGCTTCAATAAACTCTCTCTTTGCTGCTCATCCCACTTCGGCGTCTGTTACTTAGCAACCGCGTGCCACTCCGGAACCGGGTCGAGCCTTTAAACAAAGGCAACAAACATGCCTGGTCTTCCTCTTTGTAAGAGAAAGGTCATGCAAAAAACTTTGAAATTTGGTGACTTTTGGTGTTATCCCTGCTTCTGTAGATGTTTTTTTGGCCATGTCAGGAAGTCTTTGAAAAAGATTTTTTCTGATGGCATTCCTGTGGGGAATAGGGCAGGCATCCTGCTGCTGTTGGGCATCTGGGGCAGGGCTGGGCAGAGGGGTCTGGAGTCCTGAGTAACACCTCAGGGAAGAGTGGAGCACATTATTTCCACTTTTGGGACATGGAAGCAGTTGTTTTTCTCTAGACAAGCTCTCCCAGCTGATACGGATTTTTGCTGTGTTTTGACAGTGTCGGGAACTGGAAGAGCAGCAGCTTCAATATGAGCATCAGATTTATTACTATTACATGAGTTCCTACAAGGATAAGAAAAGAAAACTAAGAAAGAAGTCCCGAAAACTTAAAGACCTCCTGTCATCATCTTCTGAGACCAGGGCTACAGTAAAAGAGCTGGAAGAGCGTGTGCAGTGGTGAGAGACTGACACAGAGAACCAAGGTGTCTGTCACTGTCTGGGGTTGTGTGAAAACCACAGCACAGCCTTGTTGCATTACAGCAAGTTAACAGATGGTTTTGAAGATGCTTTTGTTTGTTTTTCCCCTGCTGCTCTTTAAGAATTGCTGCTCTGGTGGATTTCTGTAATAAGACCTGTATTTCTTTTTAAGCCTTTCCATGGAAAATGCCAGACTGGAAGGCACAGTCCAGCAGCAAAGACGTATGATTGAAGCCCTTGAGGGAACCTTGCAAGCCTCTGCCTCTGTAAACTGGTCCTCAACTTGCCTTGTTGTGAGCTCTTGAGCTCCTTACCGATTGCTGTGGGGAAATGCTAAGATTCCTGGAGAGCTGAGGGGAGCTCAGTTCCTGCTTTCTCCTGCATACAGGCTGCTGGGACAGCATCCTGGCCCGTCCCCAGCTTTCTGGTTTTGAGAGTTTTCCATGGTACTTCAGGAAAGGCTCCTTAATGGTCTAAAAGTGCAGGATTTGTCCCAAATCCAGTGGTGTGACTGTTGTCTGCCTTAGGCCCCTTCTGGCCTCAGATGCTGCTTCAGACACTTGCTGTCCTGGGAATTCCCCAGGGGCTATTGATGGCAAGCAGCATGTGCCAGAGGCCTGACTGGCATCCCCAGGCTGGAACAAAAACACTCCCCAGAGCTTTTGCTGTGCAGAATTGCTTTTCCTTTAGCCACTGGGTGTGCCTTTGTTTTTCTGAAGCAGTGAAGAGGAATGCCTGTGGTATCGTTTCCCATGCAAGCCTTGGAACTCCCCACTGCTGCTGCCCAGTGGTTGGTTTTAGCTTGGATAAGGTGCTTTCAGCTGTGGCCTGTATGAGTAAATAATTTTTCTATTAACTGGTGCATGAGGGTTCTGGTGAAGACTGCTTGTGAAAGTGTGACTTTGCTGTACTGCTGCTGAGGAGAGGAGAGGAGAGGGAGAGGAAGAGGGAGAGGGAGAGGGAGAAGGAGAAGGAGGGGGAGAAGGAGGGGGAGAGGGAGAGGGAGAGGGAGAAGGAGAGGGAGAGGGACGGCAGTCAGAGTGCTGGTCCTTCCCCTTTGATTCACAGGGCATGGTTTTCAGATGTCCTGTGGGTGGGAAAAGCTCCTCCTGATGGTTTTCACTTAAGTTTCTTTGTGTCCCGCATGGTGTTCTCCCTCTCCTTGAAGAAAAGAGCAGAGGAGACGACTGCAACCAGTTTTACAGTGACCTCAAACTATGGCCATTTTGATCATTGGTGTTGGTTAGAATAGGAATAAAGAGGTATAGAGGTTGATGTAGTATTCATTTTTGGTAACAAGGAGTCTGGAACTTTCAGGCTGGAAAGTCAGTGTGTCTTCTTGCTTCTTTTACATCTTTTGTAGATTCATGACCACCTGGAAGACTTGATGACGAGCTTAGGAACATCACGGGCAGCTGCAGAGGAGCAGCAGGTACATGAGAGGCTTGTGTGTTTTATTCTTTTCTTTTTCTTACAGAGTGCTGCTAAAGCATCCAGTAAACTTGTGTTCTAGATACTTGAACTGAATCAGCAGGTTCAGTTCCACTTTGGTGCTGGATCTGCTAGGCAAATCTTGGTCCCTTTGGGTAGCAGCATAAATAGCACTGCTGATCTGAAAAGGTTTTCTTGCTCTCAGGAGATGCAGAGCTGCTAGAGAAGCAGTGAGGGTATGTTCTGTGGTGGGAGCTAAAGGAATTTTTCTCTACTATCATTATGAACTCCAGAGGATGTCTGTAAGAAAGTTTTTGGGCTATTTTGTGTGTGTGTCTTCTTACATCACAAAGTTGTGAGCTCCTCTTCTCACTTCTAGAGTGTTCATTCTTCTACGAGCTCCAGGTGCTGCAATTTGGTTCCATGCTGCCTTAGCCTTAGCTGGAAATCTTGGATGGGGAGAGGAGAGTTTAGGCCTGTTTCTATGTAAGTTTCTGCTTTCCATTGCAGTGTTATCTCGCTGGTCACCTTAGTTTTTCCTTTTGCCACTGTTGCTTTCACAGCTGAAAAAGCAGGTTGTGCTGTCTGTGCCATCGAAGGACTTGCACAGCGTGAGGAAAAAGCAGCTGAAGCCAAGATTGCACCCTGGAGACCATGGTTCTCCACTTGGAAGGAGAAACAATGAACTCTTGAAACAGGTGAGCCCAGGAAACCCTCCAGAGGACCAGCCAATACCCAGCACCACCTCGTTCACATTTTGTTGAGTACTTCTCTATTCAGGTGTTTCTGTTATTCCTGCTCTTCAGACTCTCTTGTGATTTAGGGATCCTACAGGAAGCAGATAAAAGCTAGCTGGGTCCCTGTGTGTAAATTTTGGAGTGGTTGTATCAGGCAGAGTTGCTGGTGTGGTTTGCTATCAGCTGACCACATTGAGTAAGGATGCAGTTGCCCATTTTTCCCTGGATTTCTTCTGGTCATCTTCTGACCCCTGTGTTTCTGGGCAGGGTAAAATGTTTCATGCTTCCAGTTCAGTGTCTGGAGGAGCTGCTGCATGTTTTGAGAGTAGTGGGAGCCTAAAAACCTTGCAAAAAAACATACTGAAGGAGTGGGGGGCAAATGAGCTAGTGCCTGGGAAACAAGAAACAGCTGCCAGATTCCAAGGAGCAGTATTTCCCTTTTCTTCTTTCCTGCAGAGGAAAAAAATATAAGTAGAAATTCATAGCAGCTGCCAGCTCTTGGCTGGTTTGGCTGAGAGAACAGCAAGAAGGAGAACAAGATGTGAATCAAAATCACCTCTTTGCCTTTGGTTCAGTGGGAGCATCTGTTTCCATTGTTAGATACTGGCCTGTTGGGTGGGAAATCTGATGAAATATTCTCAGGAATTGTGTCCCTTGGCTTTCTGTGGAAGTTGGCTGACAGATGGAGGTGTAGTGCAGCTGCTGTGGGGAGAAGGTGAGGTGCAGGTCCTGCCTGTAGATCCTGTTGTGTGCCCAATAGCAAAGCAGTTCTCCTGATGGGCAAAGATGAAAAGGTGATGTGCAAAGCAGTCTCTGCAAGGCACCTCAAGGGCTGCTGTTGTGTAGAGGCAGAGAGATGGGAAGAGTCCCCACAAGGCTGTCAGGGTCCATGAGCTCCAGGGGCAGGAGCAGTCCCACACCCCCTCCCCAAGAAGAGCAGCACAGCTCTGGTAGCAGAGAGCCATGGGGATGAGCCAAGAGTGCAGATCCCCAGGGCAGCCCCTGGGGACAGGCAGATCTGCATTCCTGCCAGGACATGGTGTCCATGGGTGAGGGTCAGGGCTGAGAGCAGCTCGGGGCCGTGGCAGCATCTTGTAGGTCTGGTACTGTAGGGGATTGGAACTTGTCCTTGTCGTGGCCAGTCCTACAGGTCCTGTTGTCACTGTGCAGGGGACAGTGCTCAGGAAAGAGGTGATGGGAGGGAAGGGCTGGAGGTGAGGCACCCTCCTCACTTCTTTGAGGAATCCTTTTCTCTCTTCCAGAGACAGTGGTCTTTGGTTAGCAGCTGGGATGAAGAATATTGCTGAGAGAGAGGGGGCATTCTTCCCAAATGAAAAGAATTCTTGAGGGTGGTATCTCTGGGCTTCTGCCTTGGCTGCTGAGGGGAGTGAGGAGGCACGGTTGCCTCCCAGAGTAAAGCTGGGCCTTGACACTGGGCAGGTACAACTGGTGGGCAGGGAGAGTTCCCTTTTTCCCTGTGGTGGTTGCAAGTGTGTTACCTGCTTCAGGAGCAGGCAGCCTCCCAGGACAGTCTGGAAGAGATCAGAGCCCGTGACCACCATGCACAGAGAAAGCTTCTACTGTGCAGAATTAGAGATCTCGGATGGGAACTGGACAACATAAAAAAATGCCCTCCAAGAAAACACTTTTGAATAAGAAAAAAATGAAAATTCAAATCTGGAGGAAGTAAAACCTGGAAGCTTTGTAGAAAATAATCTGGAAAGGTAAGTAGATGCTTTTTTGGAGTGCTAATGAGAGGCTCCTTTTTTCTCCTGTATATTTTCCTGCTGGGGTTCCTCTTCTGCATCTGCTGAGCATTATGTATGTCAGCCTAGGGTGGCATATTAGTGAGGAAAGTTCCTTAAGACCCTTTGCCTTCATTAGAACTGTCTTAATTTTTCTGGAGTGTTCCAACAGTCACAGCACTGATCATGGAATTAATAGGTTTTTCTTGATGGATTGTGTTTTCAAAGGGAATGTGTGGCAGAAAAGATGGGAAAAAAGATGGGATTTCTCCATGGGAAAGGGAGGGTAGCTCAGAGTTGTTGTGCAGGTGTTCTCTGCCTTTTGAAAGAAGCTGTGTAAGCACACAGCATTCACAGATTGCTTTGAAGCTCTCGTGCTGAGCAGTCCCAGCTGTTGGTAACTCTTGCTGCTCCTTGCAGGTGGTTTGACTGCTAAGATACAGGCTCTCCAAAACCCCTCAGGTCAAATGCTGTTCTGGGTTTGATCACTCCTGATCCTCTCTACTTTCAGAAGTCATCGAATTGTCAGAGCCCTGGCTGGTAGCTGTGCCAAAATGTTCCTGCCAGAGATAATTCTTGGGACGTGTCTGAATGTTTAAGAGCTGATGATGAACTACCAAAAGCCAGCACTGCACTCCATGAGAAGGGCATCAGAAGAAGATCTTCAGTCACAAGCAGCTTTGGTAGTGGACTGGCTACAAGTCCAGTTCAGCATTCAGCTCACCTGGGACATCACCTGGGCAAAGAGTTTGGCACTGAACAGGAATCTAAGTCCAGTAGAAAGCTTCAGAAGTTCAGCAATGAAGGCCATGCTGTCAGGAAACAGGGTTGCAGCCTATGAAGCACGGATAAGCATTTTGAAATCTTGTTCTCTACTACTGCTGAAGAGAATCCATGAGCCTCACCCAAAAGGTTCCTGCAGATGCTAAGATCATAATCCTTGGTGACTTCAACACCGGAGTAGGAAAGAACTATGAAGCCTGGAAAGGAGTCCTGGGCAAGCATGGTGTTGGAAACTGTAATGACAATGGACATCTCCTGCTGGAGTTTTGTGCTGAGCAGCAGCTCACCATCACCAGCACTCTCTTCCAACAGGAAGACAGCCTGAAGACAACCTGGAAGCATCCTGGATCCCAGCACTGGCACCTCACTGACTGTCGTAGTGCACCAGAGGAATGTTGGCGATGTCCGTCATAGCCGAGCGATGCCTGGTGCAGAATGTCCTACAGACCACTGCCCTGTGCCATGCAAACTTACCCTCTGCTTGAAGCCCAAACCTGAGGGGTGACATCCCAGGGAGGAGGCTCAAAATGAACCATCTTCAAAAAGGTACAGTGAGAAACAGCTTCCAGGTAAACCTTCAAGCTGGACTTCTAGATCATCCCATAGATCCCTCTCCTGAAGTGCTTTGGCAGCACATTAACAAGAGCATCCTGCAGTCCTCTGAAGAATCCCCAGGGTTCTCCTCAAAGAAGACCAAAGATCGCTTTGATGAAAACACCCAAGAGATCCAAGGTTTGTTGACAAAGAAGAGAACTGCTCACCAAGCACACCTTACTCAGCCATCTTGCCACGTCAGAAAAGCAGCCTTTCCTCTGAATGCAGTGAGCTCCAACAGAAACTTGGAGACAGCCACAACAAGTGGTGGATCAGCCTGACAGAAAAGACTGAGCTGTGCAGGGTATGGACCCACAGGACACCAGGTCCAAAGCCCCCTACTCAGTGCACATGACCAAATGCTTCTCACAGATAAAACCTCCATCCTGACCCCATGGTCTGAACATTTTCAGACTCTCTTCAGTGCCAGCCATGTAGTCCAAGGCTGAGCAGTTCAGCACATTACACAACAACTGGTGAAAACCCAATTGGACACAGCCCATACTTTCACAGACACAGCAGCTGAAAACTGGCAAGACAGCTGGGGCTGATGGAATCTTCCCTGAAGTCTGGAAGCATGGAGGCCAAGCTCTCCATGCTCAATTTCACGAGCTCCTTGTGAGTTGTTAGGAACAAGGGGTGCTACCACCAGATCTCCGTGGTGCAGTCATAATCACCCTGTACAAGAAGAAAGGAGAAAAGTCAAACTGCTCACACTACTGAGGTGTAACTGCTCTCCCTGGCTGGAAAAATCCTTGGAAGAAGGATTTGTGGAAAAACTGTGGTTTTCCCTGAAGGTGAGCTCTCAGGATCTACTTTCCATGTGTCATCACCAGTGAAAAAAAGAGGCCTAAAGGAAGCCACTGACAACTCTGGGGTGCAGTTATGTGAAGCCAAATATTTTGAATTAGAGTCTGGACTGGTAAGTGGCATGATACAGTAAATTGCATTATACAGTAAGGTAAAGACTAATGGTGATGGCAGAGTCCTGCAGAGGAAGGTTGTGTTACTGTCTGAAGTTGGGTACAGTCCTCTTAGGATGAGGAAAAATCCTTCCCAGATGCTCGATATTTGCTGTACTGCTGCTGCTTTATTGCCAGTTGACCAGTGTTGTTCCTGCTGTGCTGTGCAGACAAACAATGCAGTCAAATGCTTTTTTTTTCCCCATGGAAAATGCATATTGAAGGGAAGAGGGAGATTTGTCAGTAACAGGCTGATATGTGTGATTAAACATGTCTGGTCTTCCTCTTTGTAAGAGAAAGCTCATGCAAAAAACTTTGAAATTTGGTGACTTTTGGCGTTATCCCTGCGTCTGCAAAACATGTGTGTTTGGCCATGTCAGGAAGTGTTTGAAGAGGATTTTTTCTGAGGGCATTCCTGTGGGGAATAGGGCAGGCACCCTGCTGCTGTTGGGCATCTGGGGCAGGGCTGGGCAGAGGGGTCTGGAGTTCTGAGTAACACCTCAGGGAAGAGTGGAGCACATTATTTCCACTTTTGGGACATGGTTTAGTAGGCATGGTGGTGTTGGTTTCCCAGCTGGACTGGAGGATCCAGAAGTCTTTTCCAGCCTTAATAATTCTGTGGTTCTATGCTATGACTCTGTCCATGCAGGAGGCATTGGCCCAGCTCCAGAGTGAAAGGCATTCCATCAGCTGCTGGAAGACCTGCAGGAGCAGCAGCTCATCCAAGGAAGTGCAGTGACTGTTGCACAGGAACGGTTTAATGAAGTTTTCCAACATTATGGAATGTTGGAAAAACATTCTGAGAAGCAAGTGTACATGCTGGAAGAGAGGAACAAGAAATTAAAGGCCACGTGTGCTGATTTAAGAGAACAAAGTTTTAAATATGAGGCTGACAAAGTAAAAAGGGAGGTAAAGTATACGCTGTTTGCTGTGTTGAAGGCTCTTAGCAGTGTTCTGCTGTTAATTTTTTCATCCTGTCCTTTGGGCTCCATTCTGAGTGACATGCCTGTTCCTCAAAAGGTCAATTTCAGCCACTGACCTAAGCTTTCTGTTGTATATTTTGTGACGTTTAGCAATATTTAAATTTGTTCTTCGTGGCTGCTAAGGCTAATAACTGGTCAGAAGACTGGTTAGAATGTCAGTTAAACTGACATTTCTTTCTTCCTCTCAACCCCCGAGTGTTTGAGTGAGGTGAATACCTGCATGTGTCAGATAACCACCTTATTCTTCATTTTACAGTTTCTTTAAGAGGGAAGAGGGGGAAGAACTCCAGGAGTGCTGTCAATGGTTTTCCCCTGGGAATCACTTTGTATTCCTAGTGCCAAAATACCAGGTTCCTTTGGGAGATGGTAGTTGGGTGGGTGGCTGGATTAATGGAGGGCCTGTCCAGATTTGTGAAAGCAAATGTGTCAGCAGGGAGGCAGTTGTTACTCTGAAATGAACTTGGTAAGGAAACAGACAGAGATTTCAATATAAACCTCAAGAGGTTTCAATATAACAGACAGAGATTTCAATATAAACCTCAAGAGGTTTCAATATAACAGATTCAATATAAACCTCAAGTGTTTGTCAGAAGAGCTTTCAGATACATGTATTCATTTAATTCTGTATGTAGAATGGAGAAACAGACCCAAGAACTATCTAATACAAAGTCCTGCCTTTAGTCACCAGAGTAATATCTGCAGTCAAACTGTGGCTCATTCAATGCAACATATTGATTTGAGTTTTGTTAAAAAAATACATGATTCAGTGTATGCTGGTGTATAATATTTCAATCTTTTCTTATGTATTAGAAAACAGAAATCCTCCTTTCAGCATCTGCTGAAAATTTGGAGGTCCTCAGCTGGTGACTGCTGGTGGCAGGCAAAATTTTCCTTTTAATACTGCATGCATGTTAATGGTATATTTTTGGTATAATTCTAGTACAAGCAGGAACTGGATGAATTTGTCTCTGAAGAACCTGGACATGGTAATGTGTCATGTTAGAGTTAGGAAAAAGATGGCTGTTCCTACCTCTTGAAAACAACAGCTTGAAAGCTGTTTAGTTCCTGTGCTAAGCACAGGGTTTTTTTCTGCTAGCTTTACAGTTACTTGAACATGGAAACTTTCTGCTTACAAAATGCTTTGTAGAGCTTTAAGCAGCTGCCTGAAAAAAAAAAAAAACAAACCAAGCAGAAAGGAATCTTACCTATTTCCCCCACACAGATACACTTTACTTAATCTGAAGTCACCTTTCACTGGAGTTAATCCTCAGTCACAAACATTAAAGGAGCCCTACACAGAGTTTCACAGACTTCAGCCATCACTTCTCCTCCTGTGTCCAGTGATTGCCTTCAGCACTGACCCATAACACACACCCTCTGCTGTCAGTTCTTGGTCTTTGCTGTCCCTTACTCATTGCTTGTGTTTGTAGCTCCTCTGTCGCAGTCTTTTTATTTGAATAGGCAAGAAGAGGCTGATCAGTGACAAAAGTTCTCCTTTCTTTAGGGAAAGATCACTCAGTAGTGTTCAGGCAATCATCAGGGGAGTTGAATGTTTGTCATCCATGGCATCAAACATGTTCTGTGACGTGAGGCCGGATGTCCCAGGAGGAACTGCACCTATTTTGTGATGATTACTCCAGAGTCACAGCTTTGGAGTGACTGGTGCTGTTTCAAAGCAGGAAGCCCCTGAGCCAATTTCCTTCTTTTGCTGTCTGCTTTTAGTCACAGAGAGTGTTCAGCTCTGGCGTCGTAGCCGTAATGTTCTGACAGTGACCTCTTTGCCCCTCTGTCCTGTTAAAGTAACACCCAGGAATCTTGTCTCTTTTCTCCCCAGACACTGATGAATTTAATCTACATCTTTGGGAGTTTATTCTATACCTGATGGTATAGAATAATGGATCAGAAGAATGATGGATCAGAAGACAGGAAAATATGCTTCTGTCAGTTAGAATAAATGTTCTGTGTCTGCTGGATGGATGACAGCCCTGTTGCCCTTCCCTGGTTATTTTTTGATGTATAGTCCTCTCCCCTTTCTTTCCCTCTTCCTCCCCCCTCTCCTTTCCACTCCTCTCCTCTCATGCGTAGTCCTCTCCTTCCTCCCCTCCTCTCCTCTCTTTCCCTCTCTCCTCTCCCTTGCCCTCCCCTTCACTCCTTCTCCCCCTCCTGCTCCCCCTCCCTCCCCCCCCCCCTCCCCTCTCCTTTTTTGTAATTTTTGTAAATAAATTGATTTGGATTTTGGTTTTGGATCTTTACCTCACCATATTGTGCCTGACAGGCACCTAAAGATAAGAGTGCTTATCAGGTCGCTTCCTGGTACCTGGTCCAGACAAAGACAGTAAAATTAGCAAGACAACAAAGACTGAAAGATACGAATAAACAAAAGATAAATTCTTGGGATGGCAAAAGTCTGTGTCATCTTTAGCAAGTCTGGGTGCCAGTGATGTATGAAAAGACAGGCCCCTTTTTTGCCATATAAAAACTACAAGAGGAAAAGGAGAAGATGCAGCTTTCTCTTCCCCCCCTTCTCTCGCTACTTTGGCTTCAAGCTACGGGACAGCAACAGCGGAGGAACAGAGAAGCGGAGAACCCCAAAGAAGCAGGAGCGATGGATCCTATGCCCCCCCCCACTCCAGCCAGCGGCCAGGGTCCAGGATGGTGATAAAACTCCTTTGTTCTTTTCTTTTCTTTCTTAACGACTCTCTCTCCAAGGTGACTAATTTGTGCAAAAGCTCTCTTCTTGCAAACTTGTTTTTCCTTTTTAAAGGTGGCGTTATTATCTTCTCCCCTAAAATAAATCTTTGTAATTTGTTTAAATCATAAAGCTTGTTATTTTTGTAAATTCGGGCAACGTCTATGAGTAGTGGTTGATTTTTCCTCACAATCAAAATATAAAATAATAGCTTGGATTGTAACAATGTCCTTTGCTACATGTCTGGGGCATGGCTCAGTTTTGAGTGCCAGAGCTCAGCTCCAGTTCCATGTTGTGGGCCAGAGGGTTCATTTTCCTAAGGAAAGCACATGGACAGTGTATTTCTTCACAGTGCTTTCTGATGCCACTCAAGTTTCAGAGCCTCATTATAAAGGGGCTTCGTGGCAGCTCTGCTCTAGAGCTGATAGTTAATTAATGTCCAAACTCTCCAGCAAGTTATGGAGCCTGAAGAGGACCATGCAGTGCAGGACCATTTGGTAAGCAGGTTTGTTTGACAACGCATTATTTTTGCTGCAAGACAGGAGTTATTTCCTAAGCTAGAGAAACCCTGTGCAGAATTGTCCTGGTTTGGGCCAGGATAAAGGTGATTTTCTGTCTTGTACTTTTGCTTTCAGCTCAGTCTCCTGTAATTAGCTGCACTTGCTGAAATTAACAGCAAGTTTCTCAGACAGTGTCTGCTTCTGGGACTGATAACACTCGATGTTTACTGCCAGAGACTGGTGTGCAGAACCAAGGGCACTTCGGTTCTGAATGGACAAGATAGAGCCAGAATTGACCAAACAGAGTATTCCATCCCATACCTGTCATACTCAGTATAAATTTGAGTGATCACAACGGTCAAACCCCTTCCTGCTTCCCTTTCTTCACCTCTCCCTGTTTGCTTCAGCATCCTGGGAGAATTCCATCCGTTCCTCTGCCTGTGGTCCTGATCCTCCCAGCCTGAATCTGTGTGTTCCTGCCTCCAGCTCCCGACCACTGCTGAGTCCAGGATTCCAGCCTGGACTTTCCCAGGGCTGCCTTGCAGCCTCGGTGGTGACGTGAGACTTATTGGGGGAGAGGGGGGAGGACCGTGGTATCAATTTTCCTGTCTATTTGTGTAGATTTAGAAATTTTTCCTTTCTATCATTACAGTTTCATTAAAGCTGTGTAGTTCAGCCTCTCTCCCTTATTCTCTCTCCTTTCTTTATCAGGGAAGAGAGAGAGATTAATAGAGAGCATCTGACACTCAGTTTAATTGCTGGGCCAGTGTTAAACCCTGACAGATTCATTGGCACCCAACATGGGGCCCAAGCTAATTGGCTCGAGTCCAGTTCATATTTTGACTAATTTGCCTGAATAGTTTGAATTCCAACTCCAGTGGGAGAATGGCTTTACTGAGTTGGAACCAGACCTTTTTCTTTGGAAATTTCACAGGGTTGGAGATTAAACCAATCATGCCGTACCTTTGGTATTTAGGGTATGTGATATGTATTTTTTCAGCTGCAATTAATGTTATTGTGTGGTTTATTTTTCATAAGAGCTGCTTAAGAACCATCGTTGCAATATAGTGTTCAATATTGATGTATATCATGGTGCATGGTGCAGTAGTGTTTCATACAGAGATAAAAAAATTGTTTGGTAATTACACTTTCAGTTTTCATTTGGGAAATTATACCACTCCATCGTATTTTGGGCTGACTCCACCAGATTTTAGTAGCAATAGCATTTCATTTCTCAATCTTCTGGTGGGTGTCGTTAATTTTTCTCGTATGTTGGTGAGGAGTAAGACAGAAACCACAATGGTGAGACGGAGCATGGCTCTTCAGAGACCAAGAGTGTCTCTGCTCCAGCTGCAGCTGCTGCCTCCCCCCCACAGACAGTGCTGCTGTTCAGAAAGCCAGCGCTGCTGCTGCTCCTGCTGCAGACACCACAGCCTCTCCCCCTCAGTACACACAGATACTCATCCACCCCATGACTGGGAGAAAAGGAAAACCATGGGAATCAGAAATGAGCCTTAACCTTTCCAAGTCTGAAGGAGACAACCAGGGGATAGAGGAGATAGAGGATACTGCCTCTCCTCATAGAGCAGCTAAAGCAGAGTTATCTGAGGAGAAGGACTCAGAATCACAAGTTTATGTTCAGTCCTATTCCAAGCGGCACTTGTGTACTCTAAGACTTCAGCTGTTTTGCAGGTGGACCACTCCTCACTTGGTTACTCCGATGCTGGAAGGAAGGGGCTGCTGCCATAACATTAACTCAGAAGGAAGCCAGGCAGTTGGGATCCCTGGCCAAAGATGCAGGTATTGATCGGGCATTTGGGGAAACGACTCTTGTCAGCTGTAAGGGAGAGATATCCCTATAAAGTGGAAATAGACTGCCCACAGGTCAAAGCAGCCACACTTGGAAAAGCTCTCAGGTATCTGAAAGAATTTGCTGTACGAGATGTGATCTATACCAATGATGACACTGTAGATCCTTATCACATGCCATGCCCTAAACCTGTGAGGCAAAGGTTTGTGCATGCTGCACCATCCCCATTTAACCATACACTATCAGTAATGTTATGGGTTCCTGGAGAAATGGAACCAACTGTGGGTGATGGCATTAAAACAGCACGAGAATATGAAGATGCTGTCATGGCCCCTCATCGGGGCTGGGTCTCAGCTGTAAAGGGAACAGCTGAGAAACTGCACCTACCCCATTTTTCTCAAACAGGAAGGAGGATGCATTGCAGCCATTAAGAGGAAATGCCCTCCTATGAGACTGAATTGAGAGAAAAACAGAGTACAGCAAGAGGTATTCTATGGTCAATCCTGAGTGAGTATGGAGAGGACATGAAAAAGTGGGATAAGAAACTTAGAGCTGTCCTACAGGCACAAGTACATGAGCTAGTGGAAAAGAATTCTTTTCATCTCAAAATGACACAGCTCATGTTTTCTTCCCAAGTCCCACTGCAAAATCACACTAAAATGTTCCACATGTGTGTTTCCTACCAAAAAAAGAAACAGGCATGGTCCCATCCTGCCACATCCCTTGAGGAGTGTCTCATAGTGATAATCACTTCCTCCTTTTGCCTTATCTGGGAAAAAAAAAAAAATCTTAAAGATGTTCAAGCATGGAAACTGCAAAGGTGGAAATGTGATGACCTTGACCATATCCCTTCATTTCTGGTGTTGGCTAAGGTGGGTCTGGTGATGAGAGATGAGATCGTAGCTCTGGTAAAAACTCTTCTCACACTGAGAGCAGCTTTAGGGTCGTTCATCCCTATGGAGTTGCTGAAGTCTCAACAAGTGAGAGCTTCGCCTGAAGCTCTTGGAGCAGTGGGGACATGAGTAAGGTTTCTCCCCCGTGTGGATGAGATGATGCCTGATGAGATCAGAGCTCCTGGAAAAGCTCTTCCCACAGTCAGGGCAGGTGTAGGACATGGTGCCTGTGTGATGGCGTCACTGTGGGACCAGATCTGAGCTGTCACTAAACCATCTCACACAGTCAGGACATCTCTGGGGTCTCTCACGCCCATGGATTTTCTGTGCCACTGTGCATGCACGTCCTACAAATTGCTAAGTAAGCAGAGTCATGGTTTGAATTAATTACAAAAGTTTATTGAGGGAAAATGACACCACATTTGAAAGGAGTCTTAAGAAGGAGTTAATAGTGGAAGAGAAACACAAGGAGAACAGCTTTTTGAACAAACTGATCACCCCAGGGCAAAGGGCTGTTAAGAAAAGACAGATGAAGTCTTTTCACCCTCCTAACAAAGTCACCACAGACACTGGTGGCTTCGCTGCTCTCTGCTTCTTCTCCTCATCCTCTCTCCTCCCTTCTTCCCACTTTTCCCCTTTTCCTCTAAGTTTCATATGGTAAAAAGTTCCTTCTTTTCATCAATTATTGCCAGAGGTTGAAAACTGGTAAACGTGGGTCTTCCCTTTGCATTCAGGCTTCCTGGAATTCTTATCTTTGCTAACAATTCCCGTGGGCTGCCTGGCGCTGGCTTGTTGGCATTTTATCTTTTCAGTCCTGACACAGGAGGGCCGTCTGGGGATGAGATTTTGCCTGGATCCATTTTAATGATTGTCAGCAGTGGGAAGGCTGTGTTGGCATGGAAAGGGGGGGTTTGCTGCTGGAAATAAGTTTGATACATTTTAAACATAATAAACCACGACCTCGTGCTAGCTTGGGTGTAATTTCCCTGATTCAAGAGACATTTTTTTATTTTTAATGTATCCACATCATAGCAGCCAAAACCTACATCAAAGCTACTGTGGACATAGAGTTGGACACCCACTGGTGTGACTGGGTGGTCTGTACCTCCTTAATACCCTGGGAGGGGATTGGGAGGAACAGTGAGGGGATGGGGCATCTGGGAGGGACTGGGCGGGAATCTGGGAAGACTGGGAGGGTATGGGAGGAACTGGGAGGAGACTGGGGGGCACTGGGAGGAGACTGGAAGAAAGTGGGATGAACCAAGAAGGGACTGGAAGGAACTGGGAGGGACTGGAAGGGTATTGAGAGGAACTGGAAGGCAACTTGGGGGCACAGGCAGGGGATTGGGTGCACTGGCAGGAACTGGGAGGGAACTGGGAGCATCTGGGGACAGGCTGGGAGGGGACACTGGGACAAACTGGGGCATACTGGGATGAACGGGGAACACCCCTCACTCCCCCAGAATGAACTGCGACATACTGGCAATATCCCTAAAGCAAACTGGGCCGAACTGGGATGAACTGGTGCAACCCCACTCCCTCCCAGTCCCAAAGTGGGAACACCAAAGGTTCGATGTGGGTGGAGGGGATATACTGGTTTATACTGGTTTGTGGGGATTTGTACTGGTTTGTACTGGTGGGCACTGACCACATCTCTCCCCCCTGATTCATACAATAAGGGGCTCAAGTGTACAGGGCAGCTGTGCAGGCCCTGGTGCCATTCATCTTTGTCACACACAACAGGAACTCACAAGGCCAGATGTAGGGGCCCTGCTCACAAACAGTAGAAACTAACAATGTATAATTAAGCAGTAAACAGGAACTGTATTGTCTGCAAGGTCTATTCCTCCATCATCAACCAGCAGAAACCACTTCTGCCACCTGTGCCCTGCCAACTGGGCACAGGTAAAAAGGACACTCTGAGGAAGACTCGGACCCTTCCTTCAAAAGACCCCTGCCCACAGCACAGGAGGGGATGGTGGAAACTGATGTTAAGAGATGATTTGAATAACCTCTGCTTCTTGTCTGCACGTGGAGGTTTGTGTAACCCCTGTGCATCACCGTGTGTACTAACCAGCTGCCTGCACTGAGCAGGGGTCTGCAGGTTGGGAGATCCCCCTGGCACCCAGCCCTGCAATCCCATCCCTGTTATGGAACCTCTCCTGGGATGTCAAGTTTGTTCCCACACGTGGATTCTGGGCCCAGATGGGACCCTCTCTACCTGGATGCAGGACCCAGCGAGGGGGGGGATGCCTTGATGCACCCTGAGACTTCTCTGAAGGACTCCCTCACCCCCTCCAACACTGCAGGGGCAGACAAGGACCATCATCAGTGCACCAGGGATGTTTAATTGGGGAAGGGGTGACCAGAAAATCCTGGAGAGATGTCCCAGGTGTGGCAGAGGGTGAGGACACCCGGCCCAGGGTAGAGGTACCTGATCCGTGTGGCTGCCAGCTGGGAAGGGACAACTGAGACTCCTGAGGGGGGGACAGCATTGCTGTCATGTTCCAGTTCTCTTGGTGACTGGGATCTGGGGTGGGAGGTGGCTTTAGCAGTAATTATTACTGCTGTAATTACTTTAGTGATCCTGTGTGGTATTAACTGGTGTAAAACCCTGGTACCTTGTGTTATATAAGATACCATCTAAAAGGCCCATATTATTTTAACACAGGACATGGCAACAGAAGGATTTTGGATAAATTGGTGGTTGACATGTGTGTTAATAGCCTTAACTTTGTTAT
Source organism: Heliangelus exortis (assembly GCF_036169615.1). NCBI lineage: Eukaryota > Metazoa > Chordata > Aves > Apodiformes > Trochilidae > Heliangelus > Heliangelus exortis. Next base: position 18,541,139 of record NC_092435.1, on the reverse strand, counting down.
TGTTGTTTTGTGTGGTGTATGGGAGGTGTATGTTGATGCTGAAGGGACACACTGTTTTAAATCAGGATCTGATGCCTACTGATTTTTTAACAGTAAAGGGAGCTACTGGCCAGAGTGAAAAGGCATACTTTTTGAAACCTCTGAAATTTAAATTGGGAAAACATAAATATTTATATATGCCAAATTCATCCAAAACATTGCTTGGTCAAGAGTTGCTGGAACAATTGGGAGCAGAAATAAAATTTGATGAAGGAAAAATAGAATTCCGTGTGGGGGATGGCCTAATAGTTGAAAGTTTGAGTTTGGCTGTTATAACCACCCCTGTTAAAACTGAAATTCCAGAGGAAATTAGAAATCAGGTCTGTCCTGGAGTACGGGCATCTGAGATACCAGGAAGGGCAAAAAATACTTTGCTGATTGTAATCAAACTTAAACCAGGAACATGACCCATTAAAATCAGGCAGTACCCATTAAAACCACGAGGCAGAATGGGTATAAAACCAATGATTGATCAGTTTATCCAATATGGGCTACTAACCCAATGTGAATCAGAGTACAACACTCCTGTTCTCCCAGTCAAAAAGCCAGAGGGGAGTTCTAGGATAGCACAGGACCTCAGAGGTATTAACAAAATTACTGAGGATCCGTACCCAGTGGTTGCCAACCCTTATACTCTGTTAACTGAATTACTCCCTGAATTGCCTTGGGTTACTGTATTGGACCTCAAGGCTCCATTCTTTTGCTTACCCCTGAGAGAGCCAATTGCTGTTTGCCTTTGAATGGGAAAACCCAGACTCTGGAAGAAAACCACAAGATCTGGATCAATGGGAAGGCCCATCTGGAAGTGAGGTGGTGCTGCAGGATGGAGATGATCTTCTGAGAGACACAGAAACTCAGGAGCTGAGCATCACCTGGACAGGGAGTCTGCTGAACTTTCTCAGGTTAAATGGCTCTGGAGTCTCCCCACAGAAAGCCCAAGGGACCCAGCAAGAAGTGAGGGATCTGGGATAGGGAATCTCAGCAGGACAGGGAAGCCTCAGGACAGAGAGGGAAGAGGCCACGTGCCAGACCCCAAACCACAGAGTGCCAAAGAGCTCCAGACATTCCTTGGCATGGCAGGGAGGTAGGTGCTGGCTGTGGATATACAACTGTGGGTTGTTGGTACAACCACTCTGTGAACTGCTAAGCCCTAAGGACACTGTCTGGAATGGGGAAGCTGAAAAGGCAACCCAGGAGTTGGAAAAGGAATTAATGTGAGCACCTGCCTGGGGATTGCCAGATCCTACAAAACCTTTTTCGCTGTTCTCCCATGAAAAGCAGTGGAGAGCTCTGGGAATTTTGGCCCAAAACCTTGGTCTGTATCAAAGGGCAGCGGCCTATTTCTGCAAACATCTGGATGAAGTAAGTGAAGGATAGCCCAGCTGCCTAAGGGCAGCAGTTGCAGTGGTGCTCAGCATGCAGGAAGCACAGAAATTCACATTAGGGCAGCAGATTACAGTGCTCATATCTCACAGGGTGTCTGCTGTACTGGAAGCAAAAGGGGCCCTCTGGTTATCACCTCAAAGGTTTCTGAAATACCAAAGGATCCTGGCAGAACAGGATGATGTGGTGATTACCAACACTGCCAACCCAGCACCTTTTCTTAGTGGAACCAGAGAATTGGTGCCAGGTGAGTGCAGAGAAACAATTGCAGTGGGGCATTCCATCTGAGCTGACCTGAGAGAGGAGCCCCTGGGAGATGCTGAGGATTCCTGGCACACAGATGGGAGCAGCTCTGCCCAAGGAGGCACCCGTAGGGCTGGGGATGCAGTAACTAAATCCAGGGCCCTGCCCCCAAACACAGCGGCACAGAAAGCAGAAATAATTGCTCTGACTCCAGCACTGGAACTGGCAAAAGGGAAAAAGGAGAAAAGGAAAGCCCATAAAGCATGCTGAGGAGATTCTTAAACCTTTGGATGCTGCAGAGCCACCTGAGAAGGAAGCCTGGATGCACTGCAAAAGGGGGATACCCCTCAAGAAGTGGGAAATGCTTTGACAGACTGGGAAGCTAAGAAAGCAACTGAAGGAGGCCAGAGAGAAATAAATCCTTGGGGCCCAGATGGTAAACTGCAAACTGATTGTGAGTCCAGGTACTCTAAAGAGGATCAAAAATTAATCGAGGATCTAGGGGGAAAAATAGTGAAAGGAGAATGGGCTAAGACCTCACAGGGTAAGCTCATGGTTCCTCTGGCATTATTATGGGCTCTGGTGAGGGCAGAACATGAGAAGACTCAGTGGGGAACTGAGGCCTTACAGAAATACTTAACCCATGGCTGTCCAAAACCTCTGTACAACTGTCAAGCCAGTGACACAACAGTGTGAGGTTTGCTTGCAAAATAATCCTCAAACAAACCATAGGGTCACATTAGGACAAACTGGAAAGGGAAATTATCCAGGTCAACAGTGGCAAATTGATTTTTTGGGACTCCCAAGAAAAAGGGGGGTTTGGTTCTAACAGACACCTCTTCAGGGCGGCCAGAAGCTCAACTCACCAGGCCAGGGGAGTAACAAAGGCTGCAGGAGATGATACCAAGGCTTGGGGTGCCAGCGACAATGTCCTCAGATAGAGGAACACATTGTGCTGCCAAAACTGCTCAGCAAGTAAGCAAAATTTTGGGGACAGATTGGCAATTCCATACCCCATAGAGACCACAATCAAGTGACTGAGGGGAGAAAATGAATCAGCTGATCAAATCAGATCGTGAAACTGGGCCAAGAGGTTGGACTGCCTTGGCCCCAGGCATTGCCTTCAGAGCTTCTGAGGGTTCAGAGCAACCCAAGGAAGGGCTGAGTCCTTTTGGGATTCTGTGTGCATGACCCCACATAATCCAGGCTGGGAATGAGGTCCTGAGGGACTGTGCTGTTAATTTGCAGAACCAGCTCAGGAACACAGAGAAACAAGTTCTGGGGGTCTGAGCATGAGGATTTGATGGGCTGGTGCCTGATATTAAACCTGAGATTATGTGTCCATCAGATCCTTTCAGATCCTCTCTTGGAGCTGAGGTGGGAAGGACCATTTCAGGTTCTACTGACCACTCACACTGCTGTAAAAACTCTACACCCACAATAATCAGAGTGAGTGGAACTTTGCCCACAGTTGGGAGATTTCCTGTAATTCCACCCTCTGGAATTGGACAAACTGTAACCCACAAATACAGGATATGAGTTTGTGTAGGCAAAACATAAAAACATTGGGGGTGAAGAGGGACGGACCCCTGTGGGGATATTAACAGAGGGTGCAGAGGTGGAAAAGATGGCAGCAGTAATTGTGAGTGCCTGCTGAAGGGATTGTGGTGGCTTTTGAGGATGGGATCACAGGAAAAGCTGTGGCACAGCAATGGAATGAATGAGGGGTGGGATACCCCCCTCCACAGGATGGTGTGACAGACCCTGCAGCCCCAGGAGGAATATTACATTCCCCATGGAGAATAATCCAAAGGGGAATATCAAAGCCTTTAGTGGGAAGGGGAATGGGTTTCATAGCTGTGTCCATTGGTTTCCCCATGCTTGGAGTGAGCAAGAGAAAAGGAAGCAGTGAATATCTGGGGCACTATGGAGGGGGCATTAAACTGAACTGTGGGTGCTCTCTGGAGGCTTCAACAAGAAGTGACCTTCTCCAAAAATGACACAAAATCGTGTGGCATTGGATTTGTTGTTGGGTAAGGAAGGAGGTGTGTGCACTCTTACCAACCAATCCTGCTGGACATGTGTTGAGGAAAGCCAACGAGTCCAAGCAGATCTCCAGGAGCTCTGGGAGCAGGATCACACATTGCACCTGATAGCTCCAGGTGATATGTCTGGGGGCTTTACTGACATTTGGGATAAGCTTGGGATAAACTTCTTGGCTTCCTAACTTGGCTTGGCTTTAAACAGTTGTTTGTTGGAATAATCACAATAATAGCAATAGTGTTGCTTATTTGCATCTTGTTCGGGTGTTTTATGTGCTTTACTAATAGAGCAACAAATTCCTCTGAGCAGTGGAAGAAACATCAACTCTGTCAAAAGGTGGAATCAGGGAAAAATTTCATGAGAAGCCTGGGCAGGGAAAGCATTTTGTAAATTAATTCACTGTGTAGAAAAGGGGGGAGTTGATAGAGAAAGGGTTAAAATGTACAGGTCAGGTGTAGAGGCCCTGCTGCCCTGTTCATTTATCTTTGTCACAGACAACAGGAACCAACAACCCCCTTATCACCCCCTCCCAGCCCCAAACTGGGAACACCAAAGGTTCACTGCGGGTGGAGAGGGAGGGGATCTACTGGTTTAAACTGGTTTCTGGGGGGTTGTACTGGTTTATACCGGTCTGTACTGGTGGGCACTGACCACTCCTGTCCCCCCCACTCCTACTGCCCCTCCCCCACCCCCTTTCCCTCCTCCTTCCCCTGGGAGGGGGCATGGGGGGGTACTGGGAGGGACTGGGAGGGGATGGGGCGTACTGGGATGAATAGGAGGGGATTGGGAAGCACTGGGAGGGAGGCGGGGGGGGGGGGATGTGGGGTCCAGAGGGTCCCGAGGGGGTTTGGCGGTCACTGTTTTACCTTTCCCCTTCTCCCCCGATCTGGCGCAGCCGCGGTGACGTCACAGATAGCGCGACAGCGCGGAGGGTGGAAAATGGGCGGGTAGTGAGCCGCGCGCAAGGCACCATGGGAGCTGTAGGCACAGACTGACCCGAAACACCGCAGAAGCGGCCGAAAATCCCTCCCGAATCGCCCTGAAATGCCCCAAAACAGAGCCCAGCCAGCACGGAACAGCCAAAAAGCACCCAATACCACCAAAGACACACAGAAAGGGGGATTTTGGCGTGAAAATTCGCGTATTTGATAAGAAGGCTTTGGGGTTGAAAAATGGGCATTTTGGGTAAAAACGAAGGGATTTGGGGTGAAAATGGAAGATTTGGGGTCTAAAAGGGGGATTTCGGTAAAAAGTCAAGGATTTACGGTTGAAAAAGTAGGATCTAGGGTTGAAAATGGGCATTTTTTAGTAAATAGTAAGGGACCTAGGGTCAAAAAGGGGGAATTTGGGGTGGAAAAGGAGAATTTGAGTTAAAAAGAAGGTATTCTTGTTAAAAAGTCAAGGATTTATTGTTGAAAAGGGGGAAGTGGGGTTAAAAAGGGCATTTTTTTGTAAAATTTCGGGGATGAGGGTCAAAAGGGGAGATTTTGGGTGGCTTTTAGTCGGAAAAGGGGGATTTGGGGTTGAATTTTGGTAAAAAACTCAGAGATTTAAGCTCAAAAAGGGATATTTAGGTGGGGAAAAGGGGGATTTTGTGTCGAAAAAGGGAATTTTTTGTAAAAATCTCATAAATGTGGGGCAGAAAAGGGGCATTTTTGTTGCAAAGGGGTATTCGTCCATTCCCAAAGGCAGAGCACAGTGCCCATGGTCACTGCAGACCAGGTTGGTGACCACCTGAAGAACCTGAAAGTGTCCCTGGGACCCCATGGATACCCCCAGGGGACTGAGGGAACTGGGGAGGGGGTTGCTAAAGCCCTTCTTGGAATATTCCAGACGTCCTGGCAGTCTGGGGGAGTCCCACCGACTGGAAAAGGGGAAACAGAACCTCCGTGTTCCAAAAGGGAAAGAAGGAAGATCCAGGGAACTCCAGACTGGGCAGGCTCAGCTCTGTGGCCCCTGAGCTCATGGAGCAGATCCTCCTGGAGGCACTGCTGGAGCAGAAGGATCATGAAGAGGGGATTGGGGATCATTGGGACACAGGGATGCTCAGAGGGATGGAGCACCTCTCCTGTGCAGACACTGAGAGAGTTGGGGTTGTGCAGTCTGCAGAGGAGAAGGCTCCAAGGAGACCTCATTGTGGCCTTCCAGGGCCTGAGGGGGCTACAGGAAACTGGGGGGGACTTTTGAGCGTGTCAGTAGTAGATAGGACACAGGGGGATGGCTTAACAGTTGAAGAGGGGAGATTTATGTTTGATATGAAGAGCAAATTCTTTGTGTGGGGGTGCTGAGCCCCTGGCACAGGGTGCCCAGAGAGGTGGTGGGAGCCCCATCCATCCCTGGAAGTTTTTAAGGCCAGGTTGGATGGGGCTCTGAGCACCCCGGGCTGTGGGAGAGGGGGGTTGGAACCAGATGAGCTTAAAGGTTCCTTCCAGCCCCAAAAATTCTGTGATTCTGTGAGTCTATTCTCTTCTCTAAAATGCAAAGTCAAAGGATGATCTGATAAAATAGAAACCCCCCCAACAAACCATTTTCATTAAGCACAGTGTGAAATGTTCTTCCATAGCTACAGTGGGAAAACCTCTCCACTTGGAGAGTCTCATATCCAACCTAACCCACCCCTGACAGAGCTGAAGCCCCTGCCCTCTTGTCTGACTGATGGAGCAGAGCCCAACCCCCCCCTGGCTCCAACCTCCTTTCAGGGAGTTGTAGAGAGTGATGAGGTCTCCCCTGAGCCTCCTCTTCTCCAGCCTCAACACCCCCAGCTCCCTCAGCCCTTCCTCACAGGAATTCTGCTGGATCCCTTCCCAGCCTCCTTGCTCTTCTCTGGACCTGCTCCAGCACCTCAATCTCCTTCCTGAGCTGAGGGGCCCAGAACTGGACACAGGACTCAAGCTGTGGCCTCACCAGAGCTGAGCACAGGGGCAGAATCCCTTCCCTGGACCTGCTGGCCACGCTGTTCCTGAGCCAGCCCAGGATGCCATTGGCCTTCTTGGCCACCTGGGCACACTGCTGGCTCCTCTTCAGCTTCCTGGCAATCCAGACTCCCAGGTCCCTTTCTGCCACTCTGTGCCCAGCCTGGAGCTCCCCATGGGGTTGTTGTGTTGAACCTCATCCCGCTGGAATCAGCCCAACTCTCCAGTCTGTCCAGGTCCCTCTGCAGATCCCTCCTGCCTTCCAGCTGATCCACACTCCCCCCAGCTTGGGGAATTTGCTAATGGTGAACTCAATCCCCTCACCTCAATCATCAATGATTAAACAGCACTGGGCCCAGCACTGATCCCTGGGGGACACCAATTGGATCAGCACTGTTCAGCACCACTCTCTGGGGGCTTCCAGCAGTTCCTAACCCAGCCCAGAGTGCTCCTGTCTGAGCCCTGGGCTGACAACTTTTCCAGGAGAATGCTATGGGAATGGTGTCCAAGGCTTTCCTGAAGTCCAGACAGACTCCATCCACAGCCTTCCCCTGATGATAAAAGGACCTCAGGTTAGTCAGACAGGACCTGCCCTTCCTCACCCCATGCTGGCTCTGATCCCCTGTCCCTCCTGGAGCTGCTGTGGGATTGTCCCCAGGATGATCTGCCCCATAACCCTGACAGGCACTGAGGTCAGGCTGACAGCCCTGGAGTTTCCTGGATCAGATGATCCCTGATGGCCCCCACGGTGTCCTCGATGCTGTAGTTGCTGATGATCTCCCACTCCAGGACCTTTCTTCCCACACTGCTCCAAGAGGGAATGGATCTCCTGCTCCGTCACCTCCCGAGGGAGATTCCTGATGCAAAGCTTCACCACCCTGGAGAGATCCTGAGGAGGGAAGAGCTTAAGTCCTCTGAAAACAAGAATGGAGCCCAAAAAATGAGCCCAACAGCCAAAAAAAAGAGCCCCAAAGCACAAGAAAACAGAGCCCATATCCCCCCAAAAGAGCTCCAAACACAACAGTAACAGCCCATGTCCCAAAAAACAGAGCCCAAAACCCAACATAAAGAGCCCAACACCCAACAAAAAGCCCAAAGCTCAACAAAAAGAGCCAAACCCCACCAAAACAGACCCCAGAATCCAGCAATAAATCCATGTCCCAAAAAAAAGTCCATGTCCCAAAAAAAGAGTCCATATTCCAAAAAAAGAGCCCACGTCTCAAAGAAAACCCACATCCCCCAAAAAAGAGCCCAACAGCCAAAAAAATGTGCCCAATACCCAACAATAGGAACCTATGTCCCAGAAAAATAGCCCAAAGATCCCAGAGCCATCAAAACAGAGCCCAAAACCAAAAAAGGAAACCAAATGCATCCAGAAAGATGCTGAAACCCAACAAAAAGACCCCAAAACACAATAAAGGTGCTAAATCCTCCACCCAAAATCCCCAAAAAAGAGCCCACATCCCGCCCAAAAAAAACTAAAGCCCAATGTAATATATGTTATGTGTGTGTTTGTGAATTCATGTTTAATAATTATGGAGTGTGTACTAACCCAACTTTGAGAGTACTAATAAGTTATCTGTCTTCAACATTGTGAAATATGCAAACATATGGATTCGTTAGAATGAAATATAACTGTTCTTTGTGTAACTACAAGGCTTAGGGGAACAAGAAACAAGACATCCACAGTTCCTGTACCCTGAAAAGGCTCCAATGTACATCCTGTTGTGCTAATCTCAGCTGATTTTGCTGCCCACCACATAGCATTGCAATTTAAGGTGGTCTTACTGCTGCCTGCAGAGTCTTGCGCAGGAAAGAGCGAAGGAGCTCATGTGCGGAATCGAAGGGTGAGAGGGGAAACTGAGGCAGGCACTGACTTCATCCAACGACCACCAGATGGGGGTCAAAAAGACCCCCAGAGATAAAGTGGGCATGTGCCTTTGAAGGCCTGCCTCTCCCAAGAACGGTCATGAATAAGTATTAAAATAGTTATGAATATGTATTAAGATATGTAATATAAACTAAAAGATTAAACTTTATGGCATGCGTGTGAGTGGAGCGGAGAGTCCCTATGCACCCAGCGCTGTTTTGCTTATTGCAATTTTATTAATTAAATTAAACCATTAACAGAAGAATATTGAGTCTCGGTCATTTTTAACAATTTTTGGGGGCTTGTCCAGGATCCCTCTCAGTGTTTGCACTGAGGTCTGGATTGGGTGGGCGCCCCACCGATCCTCGGTGGCTCCTTTCCGGGCCCCCGGCTTCACTGACGGGATCCTGAATCCGAAATTGCAATAAGCAAAAATTTTTTTTGTGATGAGCTCTTTTGTGGACTGCAGTGTGTTTTGCCCATAATTCTTCGCGCGAAGATCTGAATGAAAACGATGGGGTCATAAGTATTTAAGGTGTATTCCGTTTGGTTGGGTGGGATTCGGTTGCTTGTGCGTGTCAGAGTGTGACTGAGACAGAACCTGGTTCCAGAGTGATTGTGGAGGTCTTGTAACCACGGTTCCAATCTCCCACGAGGGACTTGGCCGGTGAAGGACCGAAGCGATTCCTGTGGGAATTTTATTTAAGGTATTTAAGCCACCTGCAAGACGCTCTTATTGCAGCCAAGAGCGAGAGGATTGCCACTAGTAAAATCCTCACATTATGGGACAGAAGAGTACTAAGAGATTAGATCAGACTAACATTGAGAAGTTACCAGGTATTCCTCTGGAGAGTCCTTTAGGTCTTATGATTAAATATTGGGATAGTAAGGGAAAAAGAAAAGGAAAAACTAAAATGAAATTTGTGCAATATTGCATGACAATTTGGCCAAAACTATTTTCACAGGAAGAAAGTGACAAATTACAAATCAAATTATACACCTTGATGCAAGCAGATGAAGAACTTATTAATCCATCAGTATTGTATAAGGAGGGTAAAATGTTCCTCAGAGCTGAGCAGTGTCCTTGGTTCTGCACACCAGTCTCTGGCTGTAACTATAAACATCAAGTGTTATGGGTCCCAGAAGCAGACACTGTCTGAGAAACTTGCTGTTAATTTCAGCAAGTGCAACTACTTACAAGAGACTTAGCTGAAAACAAAAGTACAAGACAGAAAATTCCCTTTATCCTGGCCCAAGCCAGGACACGGACAGAAGAAGTTAGACCCTCATCAGGTATCTGGAATTTGGAATTCTGGCCCTACAGACCCAAGGACAAAAAAAAGGAAATTCAGCAGGTCCTAGGATTATTAGGATATTGTAGACCATGGGTTGAAAGCTATAGTGAAAAGGTAAAATTCTTGTATAAATAACCAGCTTAAGTGGTTTGCTGAAGATGATCTAAAATTTGAAGAAATTAAAAAAGCATTGGTAGAGGCTCCTGTATTAAATTCAGCAGATTTAGAAAAACCCTTTTACCTTTTTGTGAATACTGCAAACCAGACAGTTTATGGTCCTCACTCAGGATTGGGCAGGAATCAAGAAGCCTGCAGGATATTTATCCAAATTACTTGGTACAGATAGTAGAATTTTAAAATATGAAACTATATTAATTGACTCTCCCAACTTGGAATTGAGGAACCTCTGCACAAAGCACAATTTCTGTTTGGGGAACCATCAGAGAAATTACAACATGATTGCCTACAAGTAATAGAAACCCAAACGAAACTGAGATTAGATTTAAGTGATACTGAACTGGAGAAGGGAGAAAAATTATTTGTAGATGGATCCTCCCACGTAATAGAAGGAAAAAAAATCTGGATATGCAGTATAGTATTTTATATTTTGATTGTGAGGAAAAATCAGCCACTACTCATAGACATTGCACAAATTTACAAAAATAACAGGCTTTATGATTTAAGCAAATTACAAAGATTTATTTTAGGAAAAGGAGACAATAACGCCACCATTAAAAGAAAAAAAAAAGTTTACAAGAGGAGAAAATTTACACAAATTAGTCACCTTGGGGAGAGAGTTGTTAAGAAAAGGAAAGAAAAACAAGACAGCAATTAAGTTTTATCAGTGTCCACTGGCCCTGGCCTCTGGCTGGAGAGGGGGGGGGTGTACGTGGCAGAAAGGGGGGGGAGAGAGCTGCGCCTTCCCCTTTTCTCTTGGAGTTTTTATACAGCAAAAAGGGGTTCTGTTTTTTTTCATAAATCACTGGCACACAGATTTTACTATCCCAAGAACTTCTCTTTTATTTATTATTATCTTTCAGTCCTTGTTACCTTGCTAAATTTATTATCTTTGTCTTGACTATGTACTGGGAGGCGACCTGATTAGCAGTCTTATCTTTAGGTGTCTGTCAGGCATGACACAAAACTGAAGCTAGATATACATATATATATATATATATATATATATATATATATTCCCATTTTTTGTGGTTATCTTGTGTTGTGTGTCTCTTTTTGGAATCTGTGCTTTTTTAGCACGCCGATTCCATCTCCGAGGTTTCCATTAAGGAGCAGTTGGGAACTGTGCCCTGCCTGGCACAGTTCTTCCCACTGCATGTCTATCCTGGCTCAAAAGCCAGCATATTTTTAACGTGTGTCTGTGGGGGACGGTAAGCTGCCTGTTGTACCAGACATTTGCCACACCGTATTTACCTCACCATATCACATCAAGGACCAAAAGATTCACCCCTGAAGAAGTTTCAAAATTCGAGAAGACTGGGGCAAAATTGGAACAGGGTAAATGGATGCTGCCTGATGGATGAAAGATGTTACCAAAAGTGTACACCAGGCAAATTTTGGAGTGCTTACATGTGCAAACACATTGGGGTGCAAAAGCATTAAGCGATCAATTTCTTAAACAATATGGATGTATTGGAATTTTTGAAATAGCAAAACAAATCAGGCAAGGGTGTTTAACTTGTCAAAAAGTTAACAGGAAAGTATTTAAACAAGTAGCCATGGGAGGAAGAAAAATTGCCCACGGGCCTTTTGAGAAAATACAAATTGATTTTACTGAATTACCTAAAGTAGGAAGAATCAGATATTTATTGGTAATAGTGGATCACTTAACACACTGGGTAGAAGCTTACCTGATAGTGAGAGCTACGGTACAGTCGGTGGTAAAGGTTTTATTAGAACAGGTAATACCTAGATATGGAGTAATTTGTGGTATCAACTCTGACCAAGGCACACATTTTACTTCAAAAATAGTTAAATTACTATGCAAATTTTTGGGTATCCATTGGGATTATCATACTCCTTGGCACCTGCAAAGTTCAGGAAGAGTGGAAAGAATGAATCAAGCCATTAAACAACAATTGGCAAAATTAATGCTCGAGACTCAAATGCCTTGGACAAAGTGTTTACCATTGGCACTTTTAAATATAAGAACAAAACCACAAAGTGAGACTGGGTTATCACCGTATGAAATGTTATGTATGAAATGGTATATGGGATGTCTTATTGTCAGTGAATGCCATGAGAAGATAATACAATAGAAGATGAAACTATCAGTAAATATATTGTAACTCTGGAAAAGCAGTTAAATGAATTAAGGGAGATGGGAATGTTGGTGCAAACACCTCCCTTGGGATTCGTGATACACCAATTTCAACCTGAGGATAAAGTTTTGATAAAGACTTGGACAGAAGAAAGCTTATCCCCTCTCTGGGAAGGACCTTTTCTTGTGTTATTAACTACAGATACTGCTGTCTGTACTGCTGAGGAACAGTGGACACATGCCTCCAGAGTTAAAGGACCAGTAGAGGAGTGGAAGATCACCTCCCAGCCTCGGGAACTGAAAATCACACTGAAAAGAACATAAGCAGATAAGTAATTGGAGAATTTCATATAGTAACTCCAAAGATTTAAATATCTGATTAAATTTAAAAAAAAAAAAAAATGTAAAGGAACAGGGGAAGGGAAAACGGGAGTGGAGACACAAATGACTTTAATGTCGTAAGGTGGAGTTAAGAGAAAAAGTTCCTTAATCTGACCCATCATAGGGAAAGGTAGAGGCAACCCCTCTGGGCAGTGACCACTGAGCAATATGATCCCTACCGGACCCTTTTTGATTTTGATGGGGATACCAGCATCCACCTTGGCAAAAAATTGCAGTCAATGTGTAGCCACTACCCATAAAGGAATTTAAAAAGGGGAAGTGAAGAAAGACTGTACTGCTCATGCTTGTAACCCTCTCAATCCAACCATTCTAAACCCTCAATGTTGGAAAGATTTGGAGGTGAAATTTGGGATAAAAATATATAAGTCTGGTTATGATCCAGGAGCTGTGATTCATGTAACGTTTACCAAGCAAATTAGGGAATCCATACAGCACAGGTTGCTTTTTAACTCATTTTGTCATGAATTGGAAACTGGGGTGAAATATGAAACTCCCACAGTTGCTAAAAATCTTTTTGTAAATTTGGCTGAAAACTTTGCTAAATCTTTGAATGTCACTAATTGTTATGTTTGTGGAGGAATGAATCAAGGAGATCAATGGCCCTGGGAAGCAGGGGAGAGTAACATAACTGATTCAAAGACATGGGAACGGATTGAAATAGGTAACAGTAAACACCAATGGGTATTACAAACCTCTATAATTGGAAGAAGTTGCTGGCAAAATTTCGGGGCCGGCATACCAGTAGGTAACCTCAAGTGTGAAGGAGGTTACCTCTGGAATGCAACGACAAAAAGGTGGGATAAATGGGGAACGTCTCTTGAGATGGCACGGGCATTTACAAATTGGACGGATGGAATCAGTAAATCAAAGGGGTGGCCCACTCCTTAGGGCCAGTATTGGATTTGTGGTCAATTCGCTTATGCATTCTTACCAAAAAATTGGTCTGGGTCTTGTGTTTTAGGGACAATCAGACCCAGCTTTTTCCTGTTACCTTTAAGTAAGGGAGAACAGCTTGGGGTACAAGTATATGCAGAGGCTGAAGAACTAAGGAAGCAATGAACCAAACATGAATTACAGATAGATAACTGGGACAATGATGAATGGCCTCCTGAGAGAATAATTGCACATTATGATCTGGCCACATGGGCTGAGGATGCTATGTATGGATATCGAACTCCAATCTATATGCTCAATAGAATCATTAGGTTACAAGCTGTGGTAGAAATTGTTGTAAATAAAACAGGGGATGGTTTAGAGCTAACTGAGAAACAGAATCCGCAAATGAGAACCTTTTTATATCAGAATCACTTAGCTTTAGATTATTTGTTAGCACAAGAAGGAGGTGTGTGTGGGAAATTCAATCTAATTAATTGCTGCTTGGAAATAGATGATGAAGGAAAAGCTGTACATGACCTGGTACAGGAAATGAAGAAAATCGCACACATTCCAGTCCAGACCTAGAAAGGAATTAATTTGGAAGGAATTTGGAACAAATTACTGGGAGGTGATTGACTAGTAAAAACTGGTATTGTGGTGTTGGGGATTTTTTGGGGGTTGTTATTTATACCATGTTTAATACTTTGTATGGAACAATTTGCCCGATCAGCAGTCCAAAAGGTGCAAAATGAAACCCCTAGGTTGCCAGTGGTGAATACAGATGAGGAATATCAGGAAGAAGAAGATGGTATCAATTTGTGCTCCTGTAAATGGTGTCTACATGGCATGAGTGATCCATGTAAATGTGAACCCTGTAGGTATGGGTGAACTGGACTATACTAACAAGGAAAAATTATTATAGATGACCGAGACTCAATATTCTGTTAATGCTTTAATTTAATTAATAAAATTCCAATAAGCAAAACAGCGCTGGGTGCGTGGGGAGTCTCCGCTCCACTCACACGCACGCCTCTAAAACTCTGGAATTACCTTTTCTTGATTATACTTCTATGTATATTCAAAAGAAGGTGGGTTTACATACATATTCATAGGATTACATCATGCCATTATAGAACTCATGACAGGCGGAGTCTGGACGGAGTCTTCTTTTGGGGAGATATACGTGGGTTGTCAGGGGATCTTTGGATGAAGTAAGAAGTCTTCCTCAAGCTTGAACTTTTTACCTTTCTTGATTTCGCTGACTTCATTGTATTGCTACAAGGTGATATCAGACCCTAGGCATAATTTTCCTCTTATCTGCTGGTTGTGACGTCTTTATGTTCTTCTTGTACAGATGTTCACGTTCCTTTGGTGCCTCATTAGCCTTGGCAGTGTCTTGTTTTAAGAACAGGACCTACACTTTTAATTATCTTGAGATGGAAGTTAGTCTTGTTAGGGCCTTGTTTTGTTCACACTGTTTCAGTGGAAAAATTATGTCTCAGTTGCTTTGCTTAGCCCCATATTCACTTCTTATACAGTTTAATACTTTTCCTGAATTTAACAGGTCAGGAATAAAAATTCATCCACGTATATTACAGCACCACCAACAATGAGGCTACAGGTTTGCATTTTATCACAAACTTTGAATATACCAGCTCTCGGCCGCCACTCTCCACTGTTGCTCAATGGGCCTCCCAAAACTCCAAACGAATGGGACTCACAAACAAATGCAAAGAGTGACCACTGAAAACTTTGGCTTCCCCTAACCCTCACACTGAAGTCTTCCCACAGTAACACCAACAATCAGGCTACAACTTTGCTTTTTACCACAAATTTTGAATATACCAGCCCTTGGCAGCCACTCTCCACTGTTGCTCACTAGGTCTCCAAATATTCCAAAAGAATGGGACTGGCAAACAAATTCCAAGAATGACCACTGAAAACATTGCCTGGCCCTAACTCTCACAATGAACCCTACCCACAGCACCACCAACAATCGGGCTACTTCTTTGTGATTTACCACAAACCTCGAACATACCAGCCCTCATGGGCCACTCCCCAGTGTTGCTCAATAGGCCTCCCAAAACTCTAAATGAACAGGACTGGCAAACAAATGCAAAGAGTGACCACTGAAAACTTTGGCTTCCCCTAACCCTCACACTGAAGTCTTCCCACAGTAACACCAACAATCAGGCTACAACTTTGCTTTTTACCACAAATTTTGAATATACCAGCCCTTGGCAGCCACTCTCCACTGTTGCTCACTAGGTCTCCAAATATTCCAAAAGAATGGGACTGGCAAACAAATTCCAAGAATGACCACTGAAAACATTGCCTGGCCCTAACTCTCACAATGAACCCTACCCACAGCACCACCAACAATCGGGCTACTTCTTTGCGTTTTACCACAAACCTCGAACATACCAGCCCTCATGGGCCACTCCCCAGTGTTGCTCAATAGGCCTCCCAAAACTCTAAATGAACAGGACTGGCAAACAAATGCGAAGAGTGACCACTGAAAACTTTGGCTGGCCCTAACCATCACATCGCAACCTTCCCAAAGCAACACCAACAATCGGGCTACGGCTTTGTGATTTACCACAAACCTCGAATCTACTAGCCCTAGGCGGCCGGTCTCCACTTTTGCTCAACAGGGCTCTCAAAAGTCCAAACGAACAGGACTGGCAAACAAATGCAAAGAGTGACCACTGATAACTTTGGCTGGCCCTCACCCTCACATGGAACCCTACCCACAGCACCACCAACAATCGGCCTACGGGTTAGCATTTTATCACAATCCTTGAATATACCAGCCCTCGGCGGCCACTCTCCACTGTTGATCAATAGGCCTCCCAAAAAGCCAAATGATTGGGACTGGAAAACAAATGCAAACAGTGACCACTGAAAACTTTGGCTGGCCCTAACCCTCACATGGAACTCTACCCACAGCATCACCAATAATTGGGCTACGGTTTTGCATTTTACCACAAACCTTGAATATACCAGCCCTCGGCAGCCACTCTCCACTGTTGCTCAATAGGCCTCCCAAAACTCCTAACGATCGGGACTGGTAAACAAATGCAAACAGTGACCACTGAAAACTTTTGTGCACGGGTTTCGCCCAGTCCTGAGTGATGATCTTAAGCTCTCTGGTTTGTCGTATTCACAAAAAGGCAAAGTGAACCGTACCAAGATGCTGCCTCAAACAGCACCCTGCCTGCAACAATTCCCATCTCTTACTCCTTTACCTTGGCAATTTGCATATCCAGCCCCTGCAATTTTCTGATTGTCACATGGTGGCTACAATAGAACCTATAAACATCAATTGATGCTTCTAAATTCAACAACACACACCCAAAGAATAACTGCTCTTTGGTCCCACTAGTCATCACTCACTTCACCCCAATCACCTTCAGTGACTATCCCACTTTGCTTACTGCTTCTACCTTCAAAATGAGTTAAACACACAATGTAATCAGGTAGCTACCAAAAGCACAATCCCTCCAACACTACACACTGACTGACCTGACTGCATTCTGCTCCCTGGTTTCTTCTTACAAGCACATATTTGTCCTTTGCATGTGAAAGAAAGTATACACAAGTCACTGGAATGCTGAACAATGGACAGACAATTCCAGATATCTCCATCCCAGTTAGAAACCCCATCTAAAGTACTACTACCCTCATGGCATTAATAAACACAGCCCCAAAACTTTAAACCCATACACATACAACCGTTAACTACGGAGAAGGTCAATTTCCTGCACTGCACACAAAAAACCCTCTCATGAGGGTCCCATCACCTTCAAACACCATCAAAGCAACTGCCCACCCAGCCTGACTATGGCTGCTCCAACTAAGATCGTGGCCTAAAAACTCAAGGCACACAAACTTCACATGAGACTCTTATGTCCTTCAATATCCCCAACCCTTCTTCAATATCCCCAACCCTACACTCTGGGCAGAGCAGCTCCAGGCCAAACACACAAACACAGACCAACCCGAGACACACCACTGCAAACTACAAGATTCAACATTAAGAGAAAACTCTCAACAAGAATTACTCTGGGCTCCAAGAAGTTGGCCAAGAAGATTTACAGGGATGCAAGGGTGAGGCAAGGAGGCCCCAGGGTGGCATCAAGTGTCATAGAACACTGCCTGTTACAGTAATTACTCTTCAAAATAACGTAACAGATGTGCAAGAAGACTAGCATCAAGACCTAAGGATGCAGAAACAAGGTTGCAGATGTGGAAAATTCATGACCAGAGATGCTCATTCGTTCATAAAGAAGATTACAAAAGATGCCCATCAAGAAATCTGCAAGATGCAAGAAAAGAAGGATCCAGATGGCACCATGATGATGATGACTAAATGTGTTCCACAATGTGGGGATGATGTTCAATATTACTGACTTGGTCTCTGAGGGACTCTAGAATCCAAGACTTTTGGGCAGTAAAACCTACAGCGATGCATCTGCAAAGTGAGGGAATGAAGTGACAGATGTCTGAGAAGCCGCCTTCAAGACCTGAGGATGCAAGGATGCGGGGAATGAGTACAGATGCTGATGCAGTTGGCAATGATGTTTCAGAAGATGACAATCAAGGAACTTCCAAGTCAAGAGACCAATCTGCAATTTAGACTCGTTGTGTGGAGTAACACACTGCTGATCAGCACCATCCTGATCAGGAAAGGCTTTCCAGGGATGATGCCCAAGATGCAGGACTTGCTCCGTGAGGACACAGAGGACCATCAAGGCCTGAGGAAGCTCTAAGACAACAAAGATGGACAACCCCAAAACACACAACCCCACACACCAAGGCTGGAGCTGCCCTGCCCATACTGGAATCATACTGGAAAGTAACCTGTTCCCTTCACTCACCCAAAGGGGGCTGCTCCCAGACAGCCCTCTCCCCTTCACTTACTTCAAAGCACCACCTGCAATTCCCAACCTCGACTCCTCTGCTCAGCCCCTCCCCACCCACCCCTGGGCCCCAAACTTATGTTCAAGAATGATAGCAGCACAAAGCCATGGTCAGTAATGAAAACCACATTGTTTGACTGGGATGTGCTTCCAGTTGCACAGTTCCTCTTCACCCCCTATACATAGAAAAGGGGAAAAAAAAAGGGAAAAAACCAAAACAAAACAACCCACAGATCACAAACAGCGCTGGCACAAGTCCCACCTAAGCCAACACACACTACTTCTGCTGCACTCACCTCCTCAAGGGAGCCTCAGAGTACACCACGCACCTTCTCATTCCAGAGTTGAACACTATTGCCACCATTGCTTGGGGCACCTGAAATACCAAGAGAAAGAGTTCCTGTTCTGCTGATCAGAAGTCACCAGCCTCAACTTCAACACTCATCCAGTTCCAAAGGTGGCACTCACAATGTCTGCAAAAACAAAAGGAAACGTTTAAGTGACTTGACGTAAAATACATGGCTGACCCAGCCCACCACCATCTTACCTTCTCCAAACGCTCCTAAATGTCTTTGTCCCTCCAAGGATGGTTGCGGCACCTCCAAATGTCAAAGCAAAAGGCACATGCTGAGGTCGTGCCTCCAACAACAGGCAGCCCACTGTGATGTCCACCTCCTGCCCCTTTACCTCAGCCTCTCACCCATCTGCCTGCCATCCTTGTGGGTGCCAAAAGTAGGTTCAGAGGACACCTGGAAAACACAAAAAACAGGGGATGCCAATGCCTTCCACAGCAAAACAACACCTGAGAAATAACTGCTCCTTCTGCACACCAGCCTTTGCTCACCCTGCGAGAGCCAACTCCTGAAGAGATATCCTGCTTCATTGGCTGCTCTCATCTTCAAAACAACAAACAAACCATAATGCGGTCAGGTAGCCAGGAGAGGAACCTTCCTTCCAACACCAAACGCTGATTAACCTTTGGATGGTGCTCTTCTCTCCTCCAGCTCTTTCATGTACATCCTTGTCACATGGGATCTGAAAAACAGATGACACAAGTCACTGGAATACTGCCCAACAGCTCTGGACTAGTCCTTTAGGGCTCTTCCAAAAACCCCTGACCCTACAACTCTGGGAAGAGCATCTCCAAGACAAACACTCAGACCAATTCAAGACACAGCCCTGCAAACCATGAGACTCAATCTCAAGAGAAGAACACTAAGCAAGAAGAATATCTCTGGCATCCAAGACCATTTGGCAAGAAGACCTATGGCGATGCAACTACAAAATGAGGGACTGAATCAAGGGATGCCAAAGAACCCGGGCTTCAAGACCTGAGGATGCAAGGATGTGGGGAACAAAGTCCCACTCTGGGAAAATCCACAACCAAAGATGATGCTGATGCAATTGGCGATTATGTTTCAGAAGATGACCACCATGAAACTTCCCAGATGAAAGACCTATCTATGCTTCAAATATGTCACACAAGAAAAAGATGCTGCTCATTGGTACTGTGCTGATAAGTAAAGGCTTGCCAGGAATGATGCCCGACATGCAGGATTGCTCTGAGAGGACATCAAGGCCTGAAGAAGCTCTAAGACAAAGACATATGACACAAACTACACACCATCACACACCAAGGCTGGAGCTGCCCTGCCCACACTGGCATCGCATTAGAAATTAACCCGCTTCCTTCACCGGACCAAAGGAGGCTGCTCCCAGACTGCCCTCTCCCCTACACTAACTTCAAAACCCCTTCCACAACTCCCACCAGCCTTGATCCCTCTACACCACTGGTCTCTCAACTTGTCTTTCAGAGGACTGACACTCCAAAGCCATGGTTAGCCAAGAAAAAAAAACAGGAGCGGCCTGGGGTAATCCTCAATTTGCAAGGTTCCCCTTTGCGACCAGGTTAATTTCAAAAAAATTAAAAATCACACCACAAAACCAAAACAAACAAACAAAAAAACCCCACACACATAACCACAACACCAAAACACCTATCAGAATATCCAGCAATAAGTCCAACATCTGCCAGCCCCATCCTCTTCCAAATGACCCAGCTTCACAGAAGAGCCCTGCGGGGGCCCACTCACCCACACTTTCCAGAGTTGGATGCTGTAGGCATCGTTATTCAGGGCACCTGAAGGCACAAAAACTATTGTTGTGCTTGAGAGAAGACACCAGGTCCATGAGCCCTGCACTACCACCTCACCTCCAATGCTCATTCAATTCCTGGAACTTGCTAGCATCATGCCAGGGAGGGACAGGCTCCCATCAACCACCTAAAGGGGACCACTTTTCTGGAGAGCCCGCTCCCCTAGAGTAACTTTAAAACCCAATCCTGCGATTCCTAACCTTGACCCCTCCACACAGACCCTCCCCAACCATCGTCCCTTTCTCTTACCTTTCAAAAGGCTGGGGCTCTGAAGCACTGGACAGAAAAGTAACCCACATCAGCTAACAGGAACCTTCACAAAACCACCAAGTTCCTCCTCGTCATCTGCAATAACAAACGGCAGTGCCACCAGAAATAGGATGTCAGCTAAATACCAACCTCTTCCACAAGCTCCTCATAACCCCTGTCTTGCCCTGCTCACCTTCTCCTTCCACACACATTATGGCCACCATCGCTTCTGGCACCTGAAATAGCAGGAGACAAAATTCCTGTTCTGCTTGCGAGATCGAACCTCCTCGTTACCATCCTGTCTCACCTCCAGCGCTTTTCCAAAGCACGCCTCCAAAGGTGGCACACACAGCGCCTGCAAAAACAAAGGGAAACACTTAACTGAGTCGACATAAAATCTCTGGATGAGCCAGCCTACAACCATCTCACCTTCTCCAACCGCTCCTCAACGCATGGCTTTGTGTGGCACCTGCAAAAGTCAAAGGAAAAGCACATGCCGAGACACTGCCTCAAACAACAGACAGCCCACTGTGATATCCACCTCCCGCTCACTCCTTTACCTTGGCCCCTCACCCGTCTGCCTGCCAGCCTTGTGGGGTGCCAAGATGAGGTTTGGAGGGCACCCAGAAAACAAAAAACAGGGTATGCCAATGTCTTCCACAGCAATACAACACCTGAGAAATAACTGCTCCTGCAGCCCACCAACCTTCGCTCTATGGAACGCTGCTCAACACATGGACAACTCCGCTGAGACTCTTCCAAGGGCCCTTGACCCTACAATGTGGGCAGGGCAGCTCCAAACCAAACTCTCAATGCTGAGGCCAACCCAATACGCAATGCTGCAAACCACAAGACTCGACTTCAAGAGGAAACTCAGGAAGATGAATGATTCCAGGATCCAAGACAGCCAGGCTGGAAGACATACAGGGATGCAAGAGTGACACATGGAGGCTCCATTGTGGCCCCAATACAGTTTAAGGGCACCGCCTTTTAAAAGAAGCTACTTTCTAAGCTTAGGTGACAGGTAAATGAGAAGCATGGATTCAAGACCTAAGGATTCAGGGAACAACTCCCAGTCTAAGAAAATCCACAATTAAAGATGCTGCTGCAGTTAGGAAGACCATATCAGAAAACAACCTTTGAGAAAGCTATGATACACAAGACTGTTCAATGTTGTGAATTTGTTATGCAAGACAACACATCACTGAACATGTTGACAAGGTTTTTCAGAGCCTAGGTGCAGAACTTGCTCTGTGAGCTCAATGAGAACATCAAGGCCATAGAAAACTCTAGGACAGCAAAGACAAACAGCAGAAGCTACACAACATCACACACAAAGGCTGGAGCTGCCCTGCCCACGTTCGCTTCATGTTGGAATCTAATCTGGTCCCTTCACCTGACCAAAGGGGGCTGCTCCTGGACAGCCCTCTCACCTACACTACCTTCAAACCCCCTCCCTGCCCAGCCCAGCCCTTCCCCACACCTGGTTCCACCTATTTTTCAGAGGCTGGATACCTGGAGCCATGGTCAACAAAGGAAGCCACCTCAGTGGGCTGGGATGTTCCTGGAGCCACAGGGTTCCTGTCCATCACATGCCATAAAAAAATTCCTACCAACAGTACCACCAGCAAGTCCCATACCAGTAACACTCACCTCTTTTAGAATGCTGAGCTCCTCCAAAGAGCCCCTGGGTGTTCCACTTACCCTCATTCTAGAGTTGAACACTGCAGCTGTTACCACTTGGGGAACCAAAAAATAGCAAGACAGAGCCAACAACCACTGCACCAGCCAAAAGCCCCTAGCCCTCCTCCTCTCACCTGGTAGAGTTCCGAGCACAACACAACCCCAAAGCAGGCGGAGCCACTCACTAGAGGAGGAGGCTTATATGCCTGGCCCAGTATAGACCAGTCACAAATTCACTGACCCATTATTCACACCCAGTGGACAACAGGAGCCCCCAGTGCACCTTTCCAACCTCCCCAGTACACACCAGTTTACACCAGTACCCCCAAGTGCCACTTCAACCCCTCCCAAGGCTCCCATGCTCCCTCCCAGTAGCCCCCTGGTCTTATTTCTGCCCCTCCCACTCATTCCTAGTTGCTCCCAGTTTCTCCACCCCTCTACCAGTACAGCCCCATAGCCCCCAGTGTCTCAGTACACACCAGTAACTCCTTACAGCCTCCTTATGCCTCCCTCTAGTCCCTCCCAGTGCCCCCCAGTATAAACTGCCAGATGCAGACCTGTGTAGAGGGCAAGAAACACATTTTTATATAAAATTACTTGTTTCTCTCCCTGAGGCTTACCTGCTTCCTTCTCTCTTTATAAGAGTTTATATTTCTAAAATGTAAACTGTGAAATTAAAAATTCCCTGGAAGGCAAGTTATGATCCAATTATCAGATTCAACCACTAGCTTTTTTAAAAGATATTTCTAAAATCAAGTTCAAGTGTTATTTAAGTAATGTCAAAGGCATTCAAACTGCCTCTTCTCTGTCCTGATACACTTTCATTGCTGAAACTCGTAAACAGCGGGTTTTTTTAGACAGAGAAAATCTCCATATATGTAATCCAATGGGACAGATTGCAGGAACAAGAAATCAAAACTCAATCAGAAATTACAGTCCTGTGACTGTAGTTTGTACATAGGCAGAGCAAGGTAATTCCAAAAGCAAAGCTGTGTAGCCAAAAAAACACATTCCAATGACAGCAACCAACTCAGTTCCTCTATTTTCTGGCTGCTTTAATCCACGCTAACCCTCTTTGTTGGGAACCAAGCAGGTGTTACCTTGGGGGGAGAAATGGAGCTTGAGGCGAAAAAGGGGATTGGAGGGGGCCTAGTGGGAGAAATGGCAGTTTAGGGAGGGGGGAAAGGGGACTGGTGGGAAATAAAATGGGTGAGAGGGGATTTTGGGGTGGAGGGGGGGAAGTGTAATGAAGAGTTATGGGGAAAAAGGAGAGGAGAAATGTGGCTCTGGAGGAGAAAACGCAGTTAGAGGAGGGAAATGGAGGGGTTGGAGGTGGAAAAGGGGATTAGAGGGGGCCTGAGGGGGGGGGAAATGTGCCTCTTGGGTGAAAAAGGGGATTAAGGGAGGAAAATAGTGGTTTGAGGGTTGATGTGGGGGTCACAGGGCCTACAGTCAGAGCTCCAGCCCCACAGCGGGGGATTCGGGGGTAAATTTGGGGGGGTGCGGGGGGCTGTTGCACACCCTCAGGACTTCACCCCTGCAGGTCTTTGCCTATTAGACCTCCCAGACCCAGCCCTGCCATTCTCAGACACCCCCCTGCCCCTTAAAACCCCCGCAACCCCACAGACACCACCCCAGTCACCCCCAGAAACCACCTGGACCCCCCAGGGCACTAAGAGCATGAGGTACTCGTATCACACTGAAGCACAATGGGAAATGTAGTCCCGTCATGCCAAAAATAACATTTTATCAAATTCAAACCAAATGAATTGGTTGAAATTATCCAATTCAAATAATCAAATTCAACCAAAGGCTTTTCTGTAAGGTATTTCTAAAATTAAGTTCAAGCATTATTTAAATAATCTCACAAGCATTCAAACTGCCTCTTCTTTACTCACACGCACTTTGTTTGTGGCAACTGACAAAGAGCTCCTCCCTAAAACAAAACTAGAAGCTTAATTTCATGTGAAAATTTATTAATGAAATCATAAAAATAATAATAAATAATAAAACTTTACAAAAAAAAAATAAATAGAAGAATGAAAATCTGGGCACTCGCAGAAAAATTATGCCAGCATCACCAGGATTTCCATCTGAAATTATAACCTTTGACATCATAATAAAGAGGTGAAAATCAGCTCAGTGGAGCAACAATCTGAGATGTAGTGCTGTATGGGTGTATGTTGTAAAGTTTGGACAGAGAAAGTCTCAATAAATGTAAGGTCACAGTACACTTGGCTTTTATCCAGAGATGATTTTGGAGCCAAATCCAGAAACTCACCATTTCCCAAGATCCGAGAGCAGAAGATGACTTTACCTGAGCAGATCTCCCCACAACTGGATGATGCAGAGGAGACACAAAACCACAAAGCGGTTTTGTTTTCATCTTAAGTGAAAAACAGCATCCTGGTCAGGTCATAATAGAGAAGAAACATGCCCTGGTTTTAAGGAACCAACACTGCCTGTGAGCCAGGCCAGGCTGCCCAGACTTGGATTCAAGCAGGCCTTTTTTTGTTTTCCTGAAAGCAGAGAGACCTGTGTAGAGGACATAATCTAGTATGAACTGAGGCACTTCAGGATAAACAGAAATTGTACCTCAATCGTTAAACCCCACACACATACACTACCACTTAAGACACAGATTCCTAATGATACTTATACACTTTTAATTTACTTTATCCCTTTAATGTTTAATTGCATTTGCTTACTGTTTATTAACTGCATCTGCCAACCAATACAGTGCATCACCACATGAAACTTAAGTATGTTCCAACTATATTTT
Organism: Heliangelus exortis; assembly: GCF_036169615.1. Taxonomy (NCBI): domain Eukaryota; kingdom Metazoa; phylum Chordata; class Aves; order Apodiformes; family Trochilidae; genus Heliangelus; species Heliangelus exortis. Next base: position 18,516,007 of record NC_092435.1, on the reverse strand, counting down.
ATTTATTAAATATTAAAGCTTCGTTATAATGTAATCACAAAGTAACACACTAAAATTTTATCATCAGATCTGTCCTTTGATATCCTCTTAATCTGCACACAAAGTAAGCTTTTCTCATCTGCCTACCCTATATTTGGTAAATCATACATCAGAACAATTGTCACTGTTTAACACTGGCCCAGCAATTAAACCAAATGCCAGATGCTCTCTATTAATACTCCTCTCCTCCCTGATAAAGAAAGGAGAGAATAAGGGACAGAGACTTACGGGTTGGAAACTAAACTACACAGCTTTAATGAAACAGTAATGATAAAAAGGAAAAATTACTAAATATATACAAATATACCGGAAAATTGATACCACATTCCCCCCCCCATCCCCCAATAACTCTCGCGTCACCACCGAGGCTGCAGGGCAGCCCTGGGGAAGTCCAGGCTGGAATCCTGGAGTCGGCAGCAGTCAGGAGCTGGAGGCAGGAACACACAGATATGGGCTGGCAGGGATCAGGACCACAGGCAGAGGAAGGGATGGAATTCTCCCAGGATGCCGAAGGAAACAGGGACAGGTGAAGAAAGGGAAGCAGGAAGGGGTTTGACCCTCATGATCCCTCAAATTTATACTGAGTATGACAGGTATGGGATAGAATACTCGTTTGGTCAATTCTGGTTATCATCTTGTCCGTTCCTCCCCAGAGGAGTGCTCAAGGTGTGACCTCTTTACTCCTTTTCTCCTCCCGGAGGGCAACATGTTCCTCAGAGCTGAGCAGTGTCCTTGGCTCTGCACACCAGTCTCTAGCAGTAACTATAAACATTGAGTCTTATCAGTCCTAGAAACAGACAATGTCTGAGAAACTTGCTGTTAATTTCAGCAACTGCAGCTATGTACAAGAGACTGAGCTGAAAGCAAAAGTACCAGACAGAAAATTATCTTTATCCTGGCCCAAACCAGGACAACAATGTATAGAAATCTTTTCTTTTTGCCTCCCACTACAGATCACTGGAGAAAAAAAAAAAAAAAGTGCCCAAAGCTCCTCAGTGTCTCCAAGCTCTTACATTGAATGTTTGGATAAAGAACCATAAACAGCACTGCCCACCTTAAAACATTTGCTGTGGCCTGTGGCCTGTCCCAGACAGGAGGAATTCTCCCACAGAGAACTTACTCTGGTTTTGACCTAAAATATGAACAGAGCACGCACACATCCTAAAACCCAAGTGCCTCTAAAAGGTCTGATATTTATTTTTTTTTTTTTTTAATTTTATTAATTAGCATGCTCTGCAAAGTTCACGGACACATAAGGGGAATTTAAAGAGGCATGAAAACAACACTTCCTTTCTTTAAATTCCTTTATTTCACCTTGTCTGGAGTGTACCAACAGCAACTGCAGTTTTAAGCTTTCACAGAAAAAAATAAATTATGGACTACCCTTACTAAGCTGAAGCCATGTATTTCTCTAATGGCCGTCCCTCAGAGGGTTTAGAAGGAACAGTTCACATCCCGTTAGAGCTCGCTTCTAACCCTGGGTCACAGTCAAGGTTTACTGTTTTTTAATCCCTTTTCTTCACACTGAGTTCATTCATTGACTAACTAAACCAGAGGAGTGGGTGAAAATAAGGACACAAGTCAGAGGCCAGGACACCCAGGAGAAACTGGAGCGAAATTGGGTTCCAGGTGCTCAGCTGGATATTTTAAACAGCTCAGCAAAGACTCGATCACAGTGGCAACCAAAGCGCTTTTGCCTCAGCCCCTTCATTTCACCTCAAGTGGTTTCACTGCCAAGAGCATGACAGGTCTGGATGTCTGATGGAATGATTTTTTTTTTCTTTCTTTCTTTTTTCTTTTTTTCTTTTTTTTTTTTTTTTTCCCAAGTAAAGCTCTATTGACCTTAAAAATAAAGCATTTTATCTATAATCTTAATTTAATAAATAAATGGGGGGTTTTGCCACCTGATTTAAAATAGGAAGTTCTCAGAAGGCACGGAGTCAGGCACCCACTACCACCAGAAGAAAACAGAACCCCTCCTTCTACCAGCAGATTCACGGTTTCTACGCAGACCTTCAGATCTTGAGGGCCTGAGAGCCGTGGGCAGCCTTGTTACCCCCCATCTTGAAAATCCTTTTCTACTAACATCTGCAACAAGGCAGCAGGTAAAATAAACGTAAACAGGTAAAGCAAATGTTTTGTGTGATGAGAAACCCATCTAGTGAACAAAAAAAACAAACAAAAAAATTATAGACTTCAGCCCAAACCTTCCATCTTTGCAGGCTTCTGAAAAGGGGGTGCAGGGGGGGGGAAAGAACTGTAACATGCTATCGCAACCAAATCTTAAGAAGAAATCACAAAAACTCCACCCCCATTTCCAGCCCCCGAGCTAGCCGGATCCTGACTGCACTTGAATGGGGCCCCTCTGCGCTCCCCACGAGTGATGCCAAGGGGTGGAAGGGAAAGCCGCCCAGTTCAGTCTTTATTTCTCTGGCGCCCATGCACAACATACGCACCGCCACACACACACTCCCACCTCGGGGAACCGGGGACCTTCCACTCTCCCTCCCAGCCCCATGCAGCCGCTTCTGCCCCCAAGGAACCGGCGAGCAGAAGGCGGGAACGGAACGGGACGGGGCCTCTCACCCTCCCCCCAGCCCCGCCAGTCCTCGGTGGTCCCGGGGCAGCGCTCTGGACAGTCCCGGAGCAGCCCCGCGTCGTGCGCCTCCTGCCTCCCCCCCCCCCCTTCCCCAAAAATGGTGGACCTGATGATCCCAGGAATCCTTCACACTATCCAGAACAACCAGTGCTGGTAGACTACCAACAGCTGGGCAGGTCCCACTGGTACTAAAGACTCCTATAAATATGTATGCATGGGTAGCCACTGATGCCCATGGCAGAGAACATAAAATTAACATCAGGTGGCTAGTACCTTCTTTTTAGCACTGGTTCTGGTGGAACCAGGTTTTCTTTTCTCTTACAGGAAATGAGTCTACCAAGCACTGCAGAGGTCCACCACAAACAGAAGACTTATGCTGCTTTTGGATTTTTTCAGTCACCTGCGTGTTTTTTAGTATTGTAATTTTTATAATATCTTTATATTATCACCATTCTCATTGTTTTGGACGACCTGTCTCTTCTCCCCTAGTGTCAAGGGAGGAGATGAAAACGCTGTGCATAATCCATCATGGGACTTGATTCAGGGTTTTACACGAGTGTGGAATCATACTGACTATATATTGCTCTGCCTAGATCTGCTGAAGATGATTTACGATTTTTTGCTATTCCTATTAACCCATCCTTTGTGTTTAATATGACCAGGGCAACACACCCTGTCCATCTGCCAAAATCATGGATCCATGATCTTTATAATGCCAGGATACGGTGGACTAAAATTTCAAGGGTTGAAGGAGTGCATGAGGCATGGAGGCCTATAAGGAAATCCCTCCTCAGTGCCACCCTATTGATCCAAACATGTAAAACTGATATTCCAGCATTTGATGTGACCGTCCTATATCAAGTATTGGGACCTAAATCACTAGTTGCTTCTGGACACACATGGAATATGGTGGGAAAGAACACAGTTCTGAATAATACAGGGATATGGTCTTTTGAGTGTTATCCCTGGGATCCAACGACCTGAGTCACATTATAATACCCATAAAATAAAGACAGAACAATCAAGTACAACCTGGCGTACAACCATCTCAGGTGTCTAACAGGTAGTAGGGAGTACTGCTGGAACTTCTGGGTAGGAGACAACACTTCCCACACAAACTACTGTAGCCTGGCTACAAACAGTTCTGTTAATCCTTGCAAGCAAATCATGTTTCAGAGAGAAGAGGACAAGCATGCTGTCACAGAATAAAAAGCATTCTGACATGCTTGTACCAGAAATAGCAGTTCTGGTCAGGAATGGAAACTGCTGAATTTCAGCTTTTACTCTCTGAGCATGTAAGGGGAAATTTTTGAGCATTGCCACTTCAAAGGGAAGCCAGGAACTGGTTAACCAGTCCTGGGTGCAAATGGTAGAATAATGTTGATGTTCCTTCTCAAGATTTTGGGTATAAAAGTAGCACTGGCATTTTGGGAAACTGAGCTAGCTCTTCTCCCCTTCCTGCACAGGAATGGCCATTAAAGCAAAGAGCTCAGCTCTTTGTGTGGGTTGGATTTTGCACCCTGGTAATGGAACCTCCATCCCTGGGATCATCTCCCAGAGAATCACATAGAATAAACACAGTATTTGGCTGCTCTATTGAGTACAGAACCTCTTGGTTAGATGACAAATTCCAACAGGATCTCATGGTGACTTCTACAACATATGAGCAGTGCTCTAATAAGGATTTACAAGCTTGGGTGGGAAAAAGCAGTAGAGAATTACCTATGCACTGGCTGGAATGCATAGAAACATTTGCAGTGTGCATTATGGCAAAATCAACTACAGGTATGAGATCCTGCAAAATGGATAAATTTTGTATCTAAATCACTTAGGTGGCTCTGAAGCAAGCATCCCGATCACAAGTAAATAACAACTGGAAGCCCCATGCAAGCGATGTAAAGAAGCAGCCATACTGTGTTCTCAAATTAAACACGTGTCAATTTAAAGCAGAGGGCCAGTCACAGCACTGTAATTAACCTGGGAGGTTATCAGTTGTGATTCCTTATGATACCCTACCATGCAGAGTTGCCTACTGCTCCATATCACAGCTCCACAGCATCTGTTAACCACTATGAAACAGACTTAACACTAGACAGAAAATCCCCAAGTTATTTTCCACAGCAGGACACAAACCAATCCCATACTTCTTGTGCTTCTGAGAAATTAAGTTTGAAATAATTTTAACAGCCCTGGACAAGAAAATTAACTATCAGGCAGAAAGTTAACTGGACTGAAAAGAAAGTATTACATGGACTGGAAGACAGTACTTGTCAACTGGAAGCAAAGAGGAGAACCAGACTTGGATAAATAGCTCAACCTTGCTGTTCACTCTTTGATAGTTATTCTCTATGACCATCTGCAAATTCCTCTGTGGTAATTCCTTTTTAACAGTTCTATAATCACATCTTAATTTGCAGTTTCTTAGAAGGATTAAAAGAAACATTTTGCCTCTGCCAGCCCTACCTGTGCCAGTGCAGATGCAGACCCTGCACAGGCTGGGGACAGTCACATCCCCTGCCAAAGGCAGCAGGGGCTCAACAAACTCTCCGGGAGAGCCTGCTTGCCACACCTACAGTATCTTACCACATTGGTTCATACCAACAACATTTTATCCTAAAAAAAGCAGCCCTCAAAACATCAGAGAACCCCAAGGCTTAGAGATAACCTCCCACCCCTCCAAGATCATCCAGCCCTCAGGTAAAACAAGTCCTTTCTGGTATCCTGATGATCCTCAGGATGAGGTCAGAGATATCAAGCAGTCTTCTCCAGGAGCTACAGCCCTCATCCGGAGAAAGTTCTCCTAAGGCTTAGCTTTTTTTTTTTTTTTTTTCCTCTGCAATTGGAGTACCATTACTTTTTTCTGTTTCTGCTATGAACATGGAGAGCAGATTTATTGCCTTCCTCACTGCAGCAGCCTTTTATTTATTTGGAAAGATGTCCTCCATCATGTTCTCTCCTTTAGACTAAGTAATCCAATTTGTTCTCTCCTCCAATATAAAGAAGACATTTCCTAATAGTAAAATACAAAACAAAATGCTTTGCATTTAAGTGTCTCAACTGAATAACAATACTGAAAAATAATTACACGAGGGTCTATTTTGAACTGGAAGTTCATATATTTCAGCTAAGAAAATTTTGAAATTCAGTGGTGTCACGGTTTAACACCGGCCCAGCAATTAAACCGAGTAACAGACGCTCTCTATTAATCTCTCTCTCCTCCCTGATAAGAAAGGAGAGAGAATAAGGGAGAGAGACTTATGGGTTGGAAACTAAACTACACAACTTTAATGAAACAGTAATGATAAATAGGAAAAATTACTAAATATATACAAATATACAAGAAAAGGGATACCACATTCCTCCCCCCTTTCCCCCAGTAGCTCTCACATCACCACCGAGGCTGCAGGGCAGCCCTGGGAAAGTCCAGGCTGGACTCCTGGAGTCGGCAGCAGTTGGGAGCTGGAGGCAGGAACACACAGATAGGGGCTGGTACGGATCAGGAGCACAGGCAGACGAATGGACGGGATCCTTCCAGGATGCCGGGTGAAGGAAGGGAAGCAGGAAAGGCAGGAAGGGCAGGCAGCCAGAAGCTGGAAATCTGACTTGGCCCTCGTGATCCCTCAAATTTATACTGAGGATGACGTATATGTTGTGGAATCTTATTGGAGAATGTTGGAGAATATTCCTGAATATTCTCGAAGAGAGAGGAGGTACGACCCCTTTACTATGCCCAACCCCATGTTTGGGAGGCCAATTAGATCGGCCCATACTCCGGTGCTACCTGCACCAGGGATTCGCTGTGCTACAGGTAAACACACCGGGTGTCCAATAAAAAGTTATGTTGGTGGCTGGGGTGTGGTCACGGAAGCACTATATAAGCGAAAGTTGCTGCGCAATAAACCAGAAGTTCATTTATCAACCATATTGGTTGCACGCATTTTCTTTGCCGCTCCCGCAGTATATGGGATGGAATCCTCTGTTTGGTCAATTCTGGCATCTATCTTGTCCGTTCCTCCCCAAAGGAGGGATGCAGGTGGGACCTCTTTATGTTTTCCTCAGAGCTGAGCAGTGTCCTTGGCTCTGCACACCAGTCCCTAGCAGTAACTATAAACATCAAGTGTTATCAGTCCTAGAAACACACACTGTCTGAGAAACTTGCTGTTAATTTCAGCAAGTGCAACTACTTACAAGAGACTTAGCTAAAAGCAAAAGTACAAGACAGAAAATCACCTTTATCCTGGCCCAAACCAGGACAAGTGGCTCAGATAATTTCAGTGTCTCAGAAAAATTTCAAATGATGCAGAGGCTTAAGGTGGTCAAAAGCCTTAAACATAAGGTGTCTCAGGAACGTCTGAATAACGCAGGCCCAAATATTCAGTAGCATACTTTAGGCTTAAAAGCTGCTGCCATCTTTTTTTTGCAAGTATTGTTCATTGGTTTTTGAAGCATGTTAGGGAGCTGACAGCTGGCTTGGATGCCCATGCAGATGCTGCTCTTGTACCCTTAGATGGCTGTGGGCACGTGGGCACAGGGAGAGAGAGGGGCATGACACATGTCTGAACCACAGCTGTAAGCACAAGTGTGAGCTCCTGAGCACATCTGCATGCACAGAAGGCATTTTATAATCCACAGTAAAAAGCCACTGTTAGGTGATTTAAACTCAATTTCCCAGAATCTTAGTGTTTCTGGGAAAGCTCAGTGTGACTGACATTCACTGCACACAGCAGCTGCTGGGGCTTCTCCCTGAGCAGTGTGGGGCAAGGCGTGCAGCCCTGCACATTACCAGAGTTTCAGTGTGGTTGGAGCCCTCACACCAGAGGCAAAAGGGATCATGGAGACAGTTTTCAAGATCTGAATAACTGCTCCACTGAACGCCTTCTCTGACTGGTGTACTCCCAGAGGAAGCCACTAAGTTTCAGTGAACTCAGTACTGTAATAGCGTAGAGAAAGGTAACTGGGAATCCTCCCTACCTTTTGCTAAAGCAAAACTAATTTGGAAAGGGGATTGTTATTGAGAAACAGGGGAACTGTTCAGTCAAATCTCAGCCTATAGCAGCATCCCCCTATGATGTCAGCACAGACCTGCAAGCACAACCTACCAACCAGGTGAAGTGAGGGATGGGTTGCTCTACACTATGGCTGTGTCACATCTGCCTCCACAATCTGGAAAGCAGTCAGGGATGATGAATGTGACCCACACTCCATTCTCCTTTTGGTGTCCAGGAAGTCTATTTTTTTGTTGTTGTTTCTGACACCTCTATCAGATATTCTGATATTTTTAATTGAAACAACTGCACCTGCAACTCTTGGAACTTTATAAAGGGTCAGACAAAGGAGTGAATCATCTGGAGTAGGACAGCAGGGGACATCACATAACACTTAAATGCAACAACACTTCAGAGGGACGAAGAGTGATGCCTGAATATATCCCGTATGGGAGACCACACTGTGTCTGGCACTTTCTGTGCCTTGCAGGAAAGCACCCATACACCAAATACAGATGTGACAGAGAGGGATGAGGTGCTGGCAAAAGCAGGATGCTACCGAGCCCTGAAACCGAGGGCAAGAAAGCTGAGTGGGGCGGGCACGGCCCGGGGGGGTTGGGGGGGGGGGGGAAGTGATGATAACGCTGCGGAGACACAGGGAGCCTCCGCTGCCGCGGTGTGATGCGCTGCGCCTCAGTGCGCATGCGTGCCTGGCAGTGCAGGCGCTAGGTGGCGCCCCTGCGCACGTTCCCAGTGCCCGCTCTCACTCTGCGCATGTGTAGGACCAAACCAGAGAGCTGCTGGAGGACTGAGAGGCCACTCCCGCCCGATGGAGGCCATCTACCCGCCCCGGCGGGCACTCACCTTTCCTTCCCCCTTGCCCCGTGCAGGAGCTGTACTCACGCCGCTCCGCGTGGCTGCCGGGCACTGACCCGCACCCCGGTACCCGCCCCCCGTGGTACCCGCACCCCCCTGGTGCCCGCACCTCGCTGGTACCCGCACCCCGTGGTACCCGCATCCTGCACAGCACCGCACGCTCCGATCACCCACGTGTCAGCCCACACTCGCACTCTCAGTGACAGCCCAGCCCCAGGCACTCAGCCTTTTCCTCATCCTCCGTCATGCTTCCTCCCGTGTCCAACGCGGGGCAGCCATTCCCCTTACCCATCGTTTTTTTTACTAGTGGATTTGGAGAAGTCAAAGGCCTTGGTTGAGGAGCCAGAAGTCGGCAGCAACAGAGCTCTCCCAAGGGGAGGACCTCACCATCTACATATGGATCAACCCCCTTGGTACCAGAACTCATGCAGCAGCTCAGGACAGAGCACCACGGCTCCTCCTCCCTGGAATGCAGCTCTGGCAGCTGCTCAGGTCACCGGGAATCTCCCCAGCCCAGCAGATCCTCTTGGAGAGCAGAGTGTGGCTTCACACTGGCACAGCCCACATACCCCCAGCCACTCACACAGTGATTTGGTAAACGGTTTAATTAACAGACTGAAAGGACAACTGCTGGCCTGAACTGCTGCTCACCCGCTGCTCTGCTTGGCTGCCAGCCTCTTGTCCCTCTCCTCAGCAATGGTCAGGCGGATGCCCTTTCCACGGGGCAGGGAAATCCATGGCTTGTTGCCCTGCAGCAAAAGAGAAGCCACCTCACATCATGGATCCTGGACAGCTGCAGAGCTCCCCCTCTTAGGGAGAAAGGGCAGCAGAAGCCAATCCCTGCCAGGCCACACAGTTCTGGCCCTGCAGAAGGTGCCAAAGATGCAAGGACCTGCCTCTGCCTTGTTCTGTCATGCTCAGGAAGAACATGCTCCAGCCAAGCCCCAGCCCATCATCCCTTCCAACCCAGAGAGAAGAGCCCACCAGGAATGAAAAGCAGAGGCATCAGGCAGGGAGAGAGCTCTCTTGTCCAAGCACCTGCTCAGGTCCCATCAAGATCTGAGTACTGCTGAGCTCTGGGCTCTCAGGTTTACAGAACCACAGGGCTGCTTCTTGGAAATGTCCCCCCCATTCCTACATTTACACATGCTTTGCATTCCCCGTGGGCAGAACCACAGGGAGCAGAGCCAGAACTGATGCCAGCACTGGAGCTTCACCATGCAGCTAATTTCCGGAGCCATGAACATCTCTGTTCTTCAGCCAGCAGCAGAACCCACCCATGTCCATTCAGGCTTACCTTGCCAATGACAAAGATGTTGGAGAGCCTGGTGGCAAAGCTGTTACCATTGGCATCCTTCACGTGAACCACATCGAATGACCCGGGGTGTCTCTCCCGGTTGGTGATCACCCCAATACGACCCAAGTTGGCGCCACCGGTCACCATACACAGGTTACCTGGGGTGAAAGGAGACTGCTGTGACCAGAGCTGGCACCAGCTGCAATGGTGAAGCTGGAGAGTGCCTGGGTCCTTTGAGGAGCATCCATGGAAAAGGGTAGGGACAGAGCCACACTGGCCCAGAGAGCGGCCACTGGAGCACCTGGTGACACCTACATTCCACAGGGACCCTGGCACACCCTGAGGAGCCAAAGAGCTCTCTGGCCCCAAGGCCTGGACCAAACATTCTTCACCACCTTCTCACTCATTCCTGTCAGCACCAAGGAGGCATGTAATGGAATCCCTGCTCCAGTTGCCAGTGGAGATGCCCCAGGAAAAAAAAGCCTTTTACAATGCTTTTGTACTTGAATTTCTAAACTGCTCCCCACAGTGGGGAAGATCACAGTGTTTTACACAGGATTCAAGACCTACCTGTGTCAAACTTGATGAAATCTGTGATCTTGCCCGTCTCCAGGTCAATTTGGACCGTATCATTCACCTTGATAAGTGGGTCTGGGTAGCGGATGGTGCGGGCATCGTGGGTGACCAGATGAGGGATTCCTTTGGTGCCCACAAAGATCTTCCTCACCTTGCACAGCTTGTACTGCAAAGAGCCCCCAACAGTGCTCTGCTGAGGCAGCCAGTGACACCACGGGCCAGAGACCCTTGTCCCCCAGACTGCCGCCTGCCACAGCAGGCCCTGGACCCCACAAAACCCCCAGACCCTGCAGGGCTCACAGAGAACCCGGGGAGCAGCTCTGCCCCAGCAAGGCCCCTTGCAGGGCTGCCACCCCACTACACCCCCCAGGACAGCATGTGCCAGGGCAGGTTTCTCATTCTGCTCTGGAGCCTGTGGGGCTGAGGCAGACTGCCTGTCTCCAGGACCCAAGAGAGGACCCTGCTTCCCTCCTCCAGGGTACCCCAGCTCCCCTCCTGCCTTTCACCCCCAAGCAATTCACAGCTTTGCTGGGATTCACACAGGTTGGCAGCCAGAGGGAACAGTGTCACAGGGAGGCAGAGAGGTCCTGAACACTCCCTGCAGCCAGCTCCAGCGTGGCCATCTCTCCCCTCGGTGCCACTGCCTGGCTGCACAGCCTGGCCCTGAAAGGACACACCAAGGAGGCAGACTCACAGCACAGGCACACAGTCGTGTCTGGGTCAAAGGAAGAGGTGTGGGAGTCACTCCCGACACTCAGGGCAGTTTTGTGAACATTCCGTAACAGACCCAAGAGGCAGAGGAAAGCTGCTGCACCACAGGCAGAGCTGTGTTTGCAATCACTTCTGGCTTGCAGAGCCCTGTGCTACAGCTCACCACAGCACAGCAATCCCCACCACAAAGCTTCCTCTGCAGGTACCCCACGCCAACATCCCTTGTTTCAGGCACCCCACAATGCATCCACTCTCATCTCACCAAAAGATTCCCATGCACCCCAGCCTGAAGGCCCTGATCTTCCCAAGGGTGGCAAGGGCTCAGCTCTTGGGCAAAGAGAGACAACAGCTCCTGTGCAGAAGCTGGCACAGAGGAGCCACTGTCCTGACCAAAGCCACCTGGGCCCATGCTCACACCAGGCTGAAGCCCCTCACCTTGGCCTCCTCAACTGTGATGCGGTGCACAGCAAACCTCCCCTTGGTGTCGTACACCAGGCGGAAATGCTCACCAGTCTTCTCGATGCTGATGACATCTGATTTCAGAGAGGGAAATAAAACAGCACCTGTTACCAACTACAGTACCTAGCAGTGTAACTCAGCAAAAACCTCATGTTTAAAAAGAACTAAGACCTGCTGAACAGCACCTTGGGTGTGAATGACGAGGTCTGTATCTCCTCTTGATCACAGGCTCACACCTTTCACTGTGATACAGTACGAATTCATAAGAACTGCTAAAGACTGAAGTCTGAATAACTGTTCATGCATATGCAAGCTGACAGCTACAGATATCTGGCTTTGGTACCCACTGCAGTGCACAACTCAACAGTAAGTAACAACTGTTCATACTTCAACTCCACCAGGAAAGCTCATTTTCCCCCAGATCTTGCCAGCCTCAAAACATCTCACCCAGTGCAGCAGAGCTGCCTGCGGCACCCCCTCAGCCCTCCTCACTCACCCATGAAGCCTGCAGGGTAGGTGATGTCTGTGCGAACTTTGCCATCTATCTTGATGAACCTCTGCATGCAGATCTTCTTGACCTCATCTCCTGTCAGGGCATACTTGAGCCTGTTCCGCAGGAAGATGATGAGGGGAAGGCACTCCCTCAGCTTGTGAGGGCCGGTTGACGGACGGGGGGCCTGCAAACAGAAGCTTTCTGATGGGTTCTCATGCACAACAGCAACATTGACTGTTCCCTGGAACACGATACAGCCCTGACAGCTCTGGCTGCAGCATCTAAGGACAGCTGTGTGCAGCCTAACTGGTAAGCAGACACTGACAGGTTGCGGATGTGTTTTCTTGGTATTCACAACGTGTTTTCCCGAAGTCTCACCCACCTCACAAACACTGCCCCCAACACGGTACAACCATCCACCGACCCACCCCAGTGAAGGGCGTGATAAAAGAGGGCGGTCGACTACACCACTGCCATATCCCTTGCAAACTGGGGAAAAGACAATAGCAGCTCGCAAAGCCTCAACAGCAACCACCCTCTTCTCCCCTGCATTATCCCTGCTCACCGCCACTCCAGAGCAGCGCCTGAGCCTGCCCGCAGACCCCGCCGGGCCCCACCACTCCCTTGGTGAGACGGCCCAGCCGGGCGGGCCGGCAGCTAGCTGAAAGGGCCACTGCGGCGACCTTCAGACTGGTCCCGTACCCGGCCTCAACCCCAACCCCGGTCCGCACTCACGAAAACGCCCGTCAGCTTGTCCAGCATCCAGTGCTTGGGCGCAGCCACGCGTTTCAGGTGCTTCTTGGGGCCGCGGGCCTACGGGACGGGACAGGATGCGTTACGGGACGGCCGCCGACAGGCCTGGCACCCCCTAGCCGCCCCCCTCCGGCCACCCCGGGCTCCCGCCGCCACCGGGCCCTAGCGGCGGGGTCCTTCCCACTCCTCTGAACGCGGCGGGGACGGCGAGAGCTCGCGGCGGGCGGCGGATGGCAGCGGATGCCGGCACGGAACACCAACGCCACTGTCTCACCATGGCTGTGCTCCGCAGGGAAAGGACGCCCGCTTCCGGTCCGCAGATGACATGCGCGGGGGCCGTAGCCACGGGGCGGGGCGCCCCCTGTCGGCCCGGAGGTACATTGCGGGGGTTCTGTGTCGTGGAGAGGGTGCCCGGATTCTCCCCCCCGCCCCTGCCCCCGCCCCCGCCTCCGCTCCCGCCCCCGGCCCCGCCCCTGCCCCTGCCCTTGGACAGCCCCCAGCGCTCTGCTCGCCCTGGGGTCTGGTGAGGCTGTGAGTGCGTCAGGAACAGCACTGTCCCTCCTTCTCCCCGTCCCTTGCCGCAGCGCTCAGCGGGACAGAGAAAGGGGCACAGCCAGGGTATAAGGGTCCTTGCAGGTTTTATTAGGCACCAGCTTGAGACCCCTGGCCCGCCCAGCCCAGCGAGGCGGCTCCGCACTGGGGGCGGGAAGAGCAGGCCACGCGTCCTCCGGCCCCGGGGGCGGCCCCTTCCCACCCTCGGCCGCGCTCCAGCGGTACTCGCGCCCGGATCCCGCCCGTAGCGTCGGCTCACGGCCCCTCTGGGTCAGCTGGTGGTCTCCCCGCACCCAGCGGCAGCGGGTCCTCCGAGGGGCAACACGAAAGCCCCCTCCCACCCACCCCATCCCCAGCCGCCCTTCAGGCTCAGCAGCCGGCCGGCAGGTCCGCAAGGAAGTCAAATTCGTGGTGGCCGAGCCAGAGTTCCCGCAGAGCGTCCGCCCTATCGAGGCCGAGCTCCATCACCACCGGCCGTAGCACCTCCTCGTCCACCGGGTCCGACGGTCAGGATGGGGTGGTTGCCCGCGCCCCGCAGCTGCGCGCTGAGGCCCCAACCAGGCAGTGACCCGGGCTCCGGCCGGTACCGGACGCCCCCCGGCGCCGCGGTGCGGGTTGTTGAGCTTCTGGAAGTGTGTGGTGGCCAGGATGTGGGGACCCGTCTGCAGGGACAAGGGGGCGGCGGAGGCCGGCGCAGGCCCGTACGCGACGGCGGCGGCAGCTCCCCGGCCCCCCTGCCACCTCGTGGGTGCTCGGTGCGACGGGGGCGGCACCGCGGCGAGGTCAAATCCTCCGGGGCCTGAGGGGACACGGCAGCGCTCAGCGAGGCGCGCCTGCCGTCGCCGTCGCCCGGGGCGGAGGGGTCCGGCGCGGTCCCCAGCCGGCCGGCGGCTGGAGCGGGGCGGGGAGCGGCGCCCCGGCTGCCCCGCGATTACCTGGGCGGCTCCGCTCCACGCGCGGCCCCTTTTACCTCACGGCCCAGGGCAGCCGCCGCCACCGCGGGATTTCTAACGGTCCCGGTGCGGCCGGGCCGGGGGGAAAGGCGAAGCGGAACCGGGCCAGCGGGCAGACGGGGCGAGCTGGGAGGGACGGGACGGGGCAGGACGGCCCCCAAGGGCTGTGCCAGTCCTGATGGTCCCCGGCCGGCAACCCCATGTCGCCGCCTTCCAGCCGGGCCCGTCCGTGTTCTTCCCGTTGAGGCTGGGACCCGCCATGCCACCCCATCTAGGCCTGGACACTCCCATGCTTCTCTGTGCAGCCTGGACACCCGCAGCCTCGTGTTCTCTCAGCTGCCTCCCATGTCACCCGCATCCAGGCTGACGCCCCCCCCCACCTCCCATTGCCTCCCCAGCCCAGGCAGGGAGACACCTGTAACACCCATCCGAGGGGTGGGTAAGGGAAGGCGTTCCAGTTGGTGCCAGGGTTAGGGTGACCTGGGCTGATGGCCTCGTTGGAGGGGACATTGAGTGTGAGGGGGTCTGGTGGGGGGGGACAGGATTTGTTCCTTCTTTTGCCCTTTGACTGCAACAAGCTGAGCCCCAGCTGCCTCTGCACTGGGAGATGTGGAAGGAGATGGCAGAGGGTGTGCTTTGATCTCTCTGCTTCCCTAGCTGTCTGTGGGAGGGCAACCTGCCTGGTGTACGGTGCCATATCCCTACTCTCACCCCCAGGACCAGCCCTCCTTGAACCTCACCTGAACCCCATTTAGGGCCACAATGTTTGACATGAGGCATTTTCTATTGGGTACTTGTTTTCCCAGTTGTTCCTGAAGCAGCTCCTGAAGTTCACAGGGCCCTCTCTGCTTGGTTGGGAGGACAAATAGCATGAGGCCCTGAGGTGGGTTGGAGTGGGCAGCCAGCCAGCTTATCTGCTCTCTCATACCTCACTTTCCTCCTGGCTGAACGAATCCCAAAAGCTGACAACTGCCCTGGACACTAAGAGCCTTTGGTGTGCTGGTGGCAGCACCAACCTCCTGCCAGTGGTCACCACACAAAGCCATTCTCCCCCCAGCACACCACAGCAGGCACCAGGAGAGCTGGGAGGGGGTCAGAAGCCACTCCCTGGGGACACAGGACCCACATCCAACTGTACTCCCTCCATACTGGATTTCCTGTTGTTTGGATCAGCAGTGAAAAACAGGAGATCAAAACACAGCCATGTCAGGCTGGCAGTCCCTTCATCTTGCTATTTATTCCAGCATACTCTGGTTTAAGTAATGGGAAATACGCTTGCCCAGTGACTGGACATCTTCAGAAAGACACCACACAAGTAACAGCTCTGTGGGGCAGGTGAAGGAAGGGACAGCAGAGGCACTGGGAGAGCTCTTCCCCACAAAAATCTGTGTACCTGTTCCCATGCTGAGCCACAGCTCTCATGGGGTACTGGGGCATCAGCAGGTTCATCTAAGATCTCCTGGGCCAGGAGCTGCCACTCTGCCCCTGCATCTCCCTTGCTACACTCCAGAGCATCCCTGGGGTCTGGCCCCTTTGCACAGGATTTCAAGAGCCCAGCCACTGCCCTGGGAATGGTGTCTGTGCTGCCTTAAGTGACGGGGCTGCAAGGGACAATAAAAAAATGCAACAGCAGGTCTTTCTTTGCTTTCCAGCACTGTCTGAAAGCATGGAGTGCCATGGAAAAGAGCATGGCAGGGTGAGTGCAGGAAGAAGGGAAAGAGCTGGAAGAGTATTTCAAATACTTTATTTTAAAAAAGTTCCCAGTTAAAAACACAAGGGCTGTGCCTTTGTGTGGGTAAGAGGCCCAGCCCAGCCCCCAGCAGTCCCTCAGGGTGGGAAGCTCAGAGGCCATGCTCCTGCCAGGAAGGAAATGTGGCACTGGGCGCCAGCTGGGGAGGGTTCGTAGCTCTGAGCATCCCCTCTCTTAAAAACATTTAAAACCAGGTGTGAGAATAAACTCTGTGGTGTTAGGAAAGAGAAAGGAGCAAAGGAGGCTCTGCCAGCACTGGAAGGCTGTGGCTGTAGGCTCACACTACTCTCTGGGGAGAACCACAGGGCGCATGGTATGCAGCAGCTTTTCTTCTTCAAAGAGAACCAAAAATCAACCAACCAAGAATAATTTCTTCCCAGTTTCCCCCACAGCCAGAATTTTTCCCAGCTGCTCATACAGTCACGCTGTCTTCCCCATGGAAAATGCTCCTGTGGAAATCTGAGCCTTCCTACTCCGCTAAACAACGTGCTTCAGATTTCCTGCAAATAAAAGGAGGCAGAAAAGGGTATATCCACTGATATCGCAGCCTGACAGAGTGGCCTGGCCAGAGGCAGGGGTGCCATCCCTACATGTGATGGATCAGGACGCAGTACAGTCCAGAGTGCAGACTGGAGAGGGTCCAAAGGAAGGACACAAAGATAATCAAAGGGCTTGAGAACCTGCCCTATTACAAAAGGCAGGTGGATGTGGGTCTCTTTTCCCTGAAGAAGAGAAGGCTTGGGGGGACCTCATCACAGTACTTCAGTACTTGAAGGGTAGCTGTGCAGAGGACAGAGGCTGTCTCTTCACATATGGAGAGGACAAGGGGTAATAGGTATGAGTTGAACCAGGAGAGGTTTCACCTTTTTACAAGAAGGAAATTTTTTACACTAAGAACAATCAATCAATCACTGGAACAACCTCCCCAGGGACGTGGCAGAGACCCAATTGCCAGAGGAGTTCAAGATGCAACTGGACAGGGTGCTAGATAATGTCATCAAGGCTACCCTTCCCATAAAAGGCTGAACCAGATGATCCTTGAAGTCTTGTAAAACCTGTTCTGCTCTAGCTTTCTAACAAGGACGAGGCCACACACTCCTCTGCCCAGGTAGAGGAAAGGCAAAGACTTTTGCTAAGAGGGACCCCAGGTCTGATGCTGTACTAACACTGAGAACCACAAGTGAAGCAGGAGACCAATGACTTTGTACATGATGAGAAGCCAAGTGAATGTGGTTCATCTTTCTAGTCATCAAGCTAGAGTTTCCTCTAAAAAGACCTGTAAGCCTGAAGAAGGGAGTGCTGGTTTAGAGAACTCACCTTTGATAGAGTTAAGGATTTCTTGAATTCTCTGTGGCTCATTGCGGTCCGGTCTGCAGCTTGGTGTGATCTCCAGCACGTAATCAGGTCCATACTCTGTGAAGAACTGCAGGGAAGAGGAGGGGAGATTCAGCAGAGTGGTCTCTGGCTTGGCTGAGGCTGGAGGAAGCAAAAAAAAAAAAAAACAAACAAACCACCAAAAGACCTCCATGCTTCTGACTACTGACTTCCTTTCATAGCAACTTGATTCCTTGGCCTGAAGCTGTAAGGAACATTCCCAAGCTCCTCATTGCTAGAATCAAAGTGCTAAATATAATAGGGTAGGATCTGAACCACCATCACTGAAAAAGCATTCCAAACTTGGCTGACAGAGAGAAATACATCAAGAGCAGCACAACCTAGCCACTTCACAGCCATGTGTTTCAACAGTGATCTGTCTCAAGCCAGGGTGGTCTTCAGAAACCATGTCAAACAAGGTGTTCATTGCTGCTATAAGCTTATTATGGAGCCATTCTGTCAGACACCCTCAACCAAACATGGGACCAAATGATGAAAAACTGCTGCATTTGTCTCTGCCTCAGCAACAGCACAACAGCAACCCCAAATCCAACTTTATTCTCTTCTAAGAGATGTTCTGGCACTGACTCAAACCACTGTCAAGCAGCCAACTGCAAATCAGCTGAAGGAATCACTCCCATATTTGCTGCACATCTGCACTGCTTCCCATTTCATTTCATAGCATGAAAAAGACTTAAAGCTGTAAATCCAAGGATATATATATATATATATATATAAATATATATATATATATCAATCATTGTTTCCAGTGAGACTGGAAATCAGCCAGGAAGCCTTTACCAAAGAAGAAAGGATGGAAAGAACCACATTTTGACTTTGCAGGAGGAGCTGCTGGGGTCTCCAGCTAGAAGGTCTAAGCCCTGAGAGTTGGGCAAGGACAGCCTGGTAGCACTGAGGATACTGGGACAAAAGCAAGCTGAGGGAACCAACAGGAAAAATCAGAGCATTTCCTGAAAAATAAATCTTTCCAAAAGTGGAAATTGTCCTAAAGGGAGTGGTGGAAGTCCAACAGCTTCAGATGTTGGACCTCAGATCAGATAAAGCCCTTGGGCATAAACAAAAGGGAACACTCCTGTACTGAGTACTAGTTTACTTTGAAAGAGAAGTTCTGATATCTAAAAGGACTTATTTTTTCAATGTTTGTTTTCAGGAGCCAGGCAATTTTCTAATTAATTTATGTTTTAAAATAAAAGTTCTAGTTACTGTTACTAGCCCAATATACCCTCCATCATAGACATCTTTTAGTAAACCTCTCAACACAGAAAAGCCCCACATTTTCTCCACATGGTAAGACTCACATGATGTAATATGCAGGGGAACTGTGGGGGTGCACAAGGTACTGATAACGTACCTACAACTCCCTGACTGCTGGAAAGTATCCAGAAGACAGAAAACTTGGACAGTGTAGATGGAGACTGCTGCACACATGGGAATTTCATCCACTACAGGGGAAATACAATCTATCTCCTGTCTAGGAGGGAATACAAATTCCTTTGAGAAAGAGGGAGAAGAAGCAGCCAGAGCACACAGGGCTCCACTGTACCCCTTGTGACTTCCTGCAATCAGCTCATTCCCACACTGATTTTATCAGTCAGGGCATTTGGTGCAAGAATCATTCACACAACAAATAAACTGCTTAGAGCAACAACGAACAGGCAAAACCTAACCACCTACAGCAGTTAATTCCTGCAGAGGGACACATCTTTTTATTTCCAGCATATGTGAAAGACCCAGTCTCATTTAAAACCTGTTTCTGTAGAAACCTAGTTGAAAGATCATAGTTGAGCATAAAAAGAATCTTGTATCTGCAATCACCAGTTTCTATAATGATAAATTTCCAGTTTCAATCCATACAAATGCTTTACTTCATCATGCATTCTGGTTGGTGAGATTGTTACACAGAGGCAAACCCTTAATTCCTCTCTGTCATCAATGTAGGCTTGCACTGTTTTGCACACAGGTTTATTTCTGCAGGGTCAATAGCACTGATCTGCAGTGTGAGACCTATTATGTACCTAGAGTTACTCCACCCAAATTTACTCAGTGTTACACTGAGTCCCTACAACCAGCTGTCCAGCCCTGCTCAAACACCAGCACTGGGAAAGAACACGAACACAAACATCACCCAGCCCCACAGCAAGGCTGATGCTCAGGAAAGCTCCGAAGTTGCACCTGGTACTTTCTGTAAGTCAGTGAAAGCAGGGCTAAGGTTTGAAGCCTTGAGAAAGCCTGGTTCTTCTTTGGCAAAAACATGCACACATCCTAAAGAGTTCTTTGAGTGAACAGGTGACTCCCTCTCCTCACCATCTCTGGAATAACCTGAGACCAGAGTTTATCGGTGCCTGAGATCCCTTGCAAAAAGATGCGAAGAGCCTCGGGTTTTGGGAACAAGCACCCACTGTGCTGCTAGGACAGTGTGCTATCGTGACAGGAGTCTCAACAAAACAGGATCAAGGGGCAAGGATGCCGCCTGGATTAAGTAAAGTGACTCGGTTCTCATGCAAGGAGAAGGGAGGGTTTGCCAAAGCTTTACCTCATGGTCAGGGATCTCAGAGGACAGCGTTCTCCCAAGGATAACCCCAGTCAAGTATGTCCAGCAGCGGGCTGTGTTGGCAAGGTTGTAGCCTCCTGTCTCCAGCAAGGATGGTGATTTGGGAGGAGGAAGATTGGGGAAAGGAAAGAGAGAGGGAAAAACTTTAGTGGAAGGAACAAATTGTGGAGGCAACTTGTGCAGTTTACATCCCTTTATTTCATCCACTGCAGCTGTGCCCAAAAACTGCATTTTGCACCTGCTGGCTACACGAGGCAAGGTCCAAATGAAACTGTATGCAATGGCAGACTGTGCTGGGTTCTTTCCGGGTAACAAGGAGGGGTGCTCAAAGGTAACGGGGAGAGAAATGCATGGGCAGCCGTGGAGACAGGGGATTCCTGCATTTTTAATGCCAGACTTCAACCCACAGAGCATAATACACAAGCCCAGCCATTCTCTGGTGAGCACTGCCATGTTTGAGAGGACAAATATGAAGCTTATTAGTACAACTTGTAACTGCTTTACAAGGAAATGAGGTTTCACAGTTGCTATGGCAATGGTTCCCTCCATAGTAACAGTGTATCAGCCCACTAGGAGAAACCCTGACTGAAACCAATCCTGCAAGAGACTCAAGAGTGGTTTTCTGAAGCAAAGACAACTAAAATAGGAACAAACACTTTGAGTAGAGAGTGAAACAATATTTTTCAATGTTCGGCTCTCTTTGGGTCTGTGTTGGTTTTTTTGCAGGTATTAACCCCTCCCTCAATTTTGACTTCAGATGCTTCCACAGGCTCGAGTGGTGGGATGCTCCTTAGGTATTTTCAAGAGTGACAAATAGCCATCCCTCATTTTTTGACAAAAGTTTTAAGGTTTATTTTTGGCCAAAAGGTGCCACTCCCAACATACTCACAGATACACCACAGCAGGAATAAACACTAATAAGCTTTCAAAAATACAGTGCAGTACAGACTTCAAATTTTAGGTTTAACATGCCATACCTGATCCCCCTCATCTCAAAAAGTACAACAGCTAGAACTGATACTGCTCCAGGGACAGAACTGGGGGTCTGTCCCTGGCACACAGTGGCTTCTGTTGTTCTGAAACATTCTGTCATGTAAAGCCTGTCCTGTGCTCTCCCCTCTGGACAAGCAGCTGGTCATGTAGCATGGTGGAGCTAAGTCAACCTTAGCTTTTGCTGGGTATCATATCTCTGCCACATTGTGCAGACAGCCAGTCCTTTTCCCAAAGCTTCCTTTTCCTTCAATCCAAATAAAATCATTCATTGCCAGATGCCCTAGGTAGGCTGGGGAACACAGCACTCACTTTTAAAGAGAAGTGCTGAAGGGCTGATTCCCGAATCAGAGGGGCCACTGAGGAGCCAAGTCATCTCATCAGGGTTAAGTGTCTCTGCTCTTCTCCAGAAAAGCCAAGCAGCTTTTAACTCAAGAACTTAGGTTCAGGATTGAAGCACCTGTTGGTATCAAGGATTTCATGTCTGTATAAAAAGAGCAACAGGAGCCATCCTGCTGAGCTCCAGCCAGTGCCCAGCCCAAAGGCACACCTTCCAGATAGGGTCACGGGAGGACAAACTTGTTTCCTTGTGAACAGCAGGATGTGTATGCACTCACCTCCTCCCAGGATGAGGGTTGCCAGCTGCCACTGCAGCACATACTTCAGGCACTTGCCGACTCCCTTGGGTGTCATGTTGAAGGAGCACATGGGATCTCCAGCAATGGTATCTGCCCCCAGCTGCAGCACAACTGCCTCTGGGTTGAAGGCAGTGTACACCTCCCTCAGCACACTGTGGAGAGGAGGAGGGTGGGGGTTACTGTGAACACAGCTCAGAGGGATGCTGGTGGCATGGCCCTGGTCCCTTGGATGCACTGATGTCTCCTCGGGGCTTCTGCATTCTCTTCTCCCACCCTCCTCATACCAGCTACACTCCCTCTGTTCCTAGTTAGCCTCCTGACTCTGCTTCTCTCCTGCCACAAGTTCAGCTCTCAAAGTGCTCATCACAAGGCTGATGAAGGCAAAACCATCCCTGAGAATGCAGAGGAGGGGGATCTAGTCCTGATCTGCTCAGTGATAGCATCGAACCACATGTTTACCTTTGCTGCCCTGTGTGGAAGGGCTGCAAACCAAATCCATCAGCCTTTCTCCCCTTTAAAAGTCGTGGTGAAGAGCAGGGTCTGGCAAATCAACAATCCTAAACTCTCATACACCTCTTGCCAGGACAGGACAGGACAGGACAGGATGAACAGTGGCAGGCTCTGTCTAGGTTCTTGCTCTCCTCTATCCCACCTGGCTCTCAAGGCAGAAGTACATTTTCCTCAGCTATGGTGGATGTTGAGGTGCAACAGGGCCAGTGTCCTGGAGACAGTTTACTATAAGTATTCTCTCTCACAGAAGGTAATTGGGCACGTCAGACATCTGAATTTCCTCCAGGAGATTTTTAGTGTTACAAACACCAAAAAGGGAACAATCCTGTTTCCAGCACTGTGCTCCAAAGCCCAAAATATACAGCAAATATTAGGAAAAAACCGCAGTGTTTTTGTTTTGCTGAAATGGGAACAGATGTGAATAAATGCCTTTGCCTTGGCTAAGAGAACCAAAGTATCACCAGTTCTTATTTGATATGCAATTAGAAACCACTGCAGTGTCAAATGAAAGAGCTGCTTCCCTGTGACAAAGAGCTTGCATTTACCAGCACTCACCCTAAGAAACTAAGCCAGTCAGTGCACCCAGCCAAGGAACCCCACTGAGCTCAGTGCAGTCTGCCAAGGCAGATGCCTGCAGGGCTGAGGCCATCAGCTTTACAAACATCACAAATTCACTACTGAAATACAGGCACTGCTGGGGAAAAAAATCAACTGGTGATGAAAAAACAACCCCTTCCCTGGAGTAAGGAGGACTGAACTGGCTTTCTTCAAACACTGTAAGGCTTCTTCACGTTGACTGCTGCTGATGAGGCTTCTTGTTGCCTATATCCCGACCTCTGCAGGCACATCTATCTCCTGTGAGCAGTCTCTTGGGTCCCACTTCCCCCATCTCCCTCAGACATGCTTCTCCACTTTTGCTAGACAGGCAGCTGACACTGGCCAGTTCAAACAGCTCACCTTTTCCCTAGGAAACTTTATGTTCCTCATGGATCTACCAGAAATGGGCAGATGCATGTGAAATACCACATACAGAGGAAAGTTTACCTTCCACTTGTAAAGACTGGGGGTCCCTTGCCCCCTCATCCATCTCCCTGTGCAAGGTGACCCCCGTGGTCCCTTTCTGGCCCTGGCAGAGCAGTGTGCCAATGCAGCTGTACTGCCTGCCGTTGCAGCAGAAATGAACAGACACTGCCAGTTTTCAGACTTCCCCAAGGTCTTTCTTTCAGCAGCATCCAAATTTCAACCCCTGACAGCCCACGAGGGAAGCAACTGACAGAAAGTTGCCTTTTGTTACCCCTAGAGAGGTCAGAAGAAGAGCTAAAACATTCAGCAGCTGACAGGGTGGATGGAAGAGAATAGGCTTCTACAACTGCTCAAGCAAATGGAGAATGGCAGTCAAAGTTTCAGAGCCCTAATCCCTACTCAGCCCCTAAAGCTGCCCCGCCTTTTGGAAACACATTTCCCAGCAGGAAGGGTGCTGCTCTACCACCACCAGCAACAAGCACCAACAAGCTGGCAGGAGACATGGCCCCAGCATGACTGCCCTAAAGGGCTGTAGGTTCAGACAGGTTCCAGCTCTCAGCTGTTAGACCTGAGCGGTGGATGTGCCACTGTGTCTTGCAGCCCTGCACTGAGGCTCTTCTCCCCTTGAAGAGAACAAGCTCCACGGCTCAGTTTTGACAAGGGCAGCAGCCTGTGAAGTCCATCACCAGTGGCATGACAGAGGGGCCTGCTGAGAGGCAGCTCAATCACTGGCAGACCTTCAGCCTTTCATTCTTCCAGCATAGACAAAGTGCTTGGTAAACACTTCTAGCTCAGCCCCAAGAATATCTCCCACAGACAGTCAGGGTTCAGAGCACTACTTTGAGGGAAAAGCATCTAGCCCTAAGTTCACAGCTAAAATAGTTAAAATGTGCTTGTCCCTTCAAGGCTGACCCATGACAGAGTCCCTCCAGCCACCCACAGATGTCTCTCTATATTTAGCTTGCCTAAGATTTGCACAAAAACCTCTGAGAACTTTTAAGATCCACACTTGTAACAAAAAACTGTAACAAGGGAAGGGATGAGCCTTAGGGAATGCTGTAATTTAAAACAGTAAATAAAATCTGTGCAGTCTCTGTTCTCTAAAATCCCATCCAAGGAAACTGTATCAGAGAAGGTGGCTTACGTTTCACAGATCTGGTAATATTTCTCATCCTGAATGCCATCTTGGATAGGTACATTGACACTGTAATAGCGACCTTTCCCCAGGCCAACATCTGTCACATCACCAGTGCCTGAGAAACAGAAGCAGCCTGTGGTTAATTATGAGGCAAAGGAGACCAGCAGCAAGAGAAATGGGTGGCATGTCTCACACAAGAGCAGAGAGGCAGGACTTTCGGCATGTTTAAGAAGTCCACTTGCCACCACCAATAAAGGAGACGTTGGATGGACCAGGTTCCTGCCCCCTGCCCAATTCTATCATGCAGCTTCCAAGGGCTGTAAGTGGTTGCTCAGCATTAGCCACAACCAGAAAGCAGAAAATGCCAAACATGTAGTTCTCTGGGTCAACAAGAGAGGCAGGAAGACAACTCTGCTGGACAGAGGGGATGGGACTTGCCTTTGCTGGGGCCTTGTCAGTGATGTGAACCAAGTCAGCACAAACCTCACAAGTTCAACTTGCCTGGGAAAAATCCTGGTGAAAACTTGTGCAGAGAAACTGTCATGACTTTCGAGGTAAAACTAAAGGCATCTTCAACTCCTGTCAGAAAAGGGAAGAGAAAAAACTTTCACATATCATCCTCATAACTGAGTCTAAACACGCAAACACACCACTTGAACACAGGGCAGCAAACAGAACAGGAACGAAACGGAACAAAACAGGAAACCAAGTGTGGCTCAATAAATCCATCCTTAATTAAAGGAGACACAAGTTCAACTGCAGCAAAGGTCACAACTAAAGTGAAATTAGCAGGTCCCGTGCTAATTGGTACTGAACGGGTCTCAACACTTCAGGTTGCACTCATCTGCACTGCTTGGGGGGGAGGGAGCTGATCAGGGAGGCCTTGGCCAGAGTTGGGTTCTGATTAGAACCAGAGCTAATGGGCTCTCTTGTGTTTTCTCAGCACTGCTGCAGTTTAATGTGCCTTTTCTTTTCCTTGAAGACATACTAAAATAGTGGGGGTGAGGAAGGAGAAAGAAGTAACAGTAACTTAACAGAAACCAAACGTGGTGGGAAATGGAGCAAAATGAAACACACCGTAAAATTTAGGAAAGCAGGAAATGTTAAATGGTGTTGCTGTTTGGCTGTGCCAATCAGTTGAAATAACACCCCTGAGGAGAGAGCAGTTTCAGCAGGGCCAGCTCTGGCTTTAGTTTTCTATTGTTGAGACTTCCTTTAAAAGCACTGTTTACTACTTCCCTCTTGCACTGTTGGCATCAAGCAATTAAACACAGTCAGCAGCTGTTCTCTGAGGGTCTGAGGGAAGACCTTGCTGTAGAGCCAACAGCAGAGAGGATTACTGGAATGGAAACACATTGCTGTTTTACGTACAAGAGTGCTGCCAATTCCTTCAAGAGAGGATAGATGAGCAGCACAGGGCAAATCCATAAAGCAAGACAAGGCAGAAATGGATTGAGGGAACCTGGCTACATTACTAGGACGCAAAGCCACAGCTGCTGTAGCAGGCAAAGCCCTACTGCCCTGACAGGCCTTCACTTCTTGCATTCATCCCTGTGTGTCTGTGCTGTTTGCAGCCTGCACCAGGCCTTACCATCCCCATGATGCAAATCCAAATCGATATAAAGAACACGGTCAAACTTCTGGCGCAGCTGCAGGATCCCCAAGACAGCATCATTAAGGTAACAGAAACCAGAAGCTTCATCTCTGTGAAAACAATGTCCATGAGGTTGAACATCACCAGTGCAGTCCACACTGATTCCGGTGTGGTCGCTCTTGCTTTGCTCCATATCCCAGGGGCTCAGAGGAGGCAAAGAGCCTGGCCAAGGCCCAGCAGTGACCAAGGGATGAGACAGGAGCAGCTCGAAGTGTGGCTGGGAAGCACACAGGTGATGACTGCTTGTGTCAAACCTGGGCTTGCTGGCAGCTGGTAAAGCATCATCTGGCTCTGCTGCAGAGAGGCCCTGACCCACTGGGGGCTCGGCAGGGTACCTCTGACATTTATTTCACTGTTGCACAAATAAAACCCAAGATAAATAAACCCAACATATTTTGTGTGGCAATCTGTTCATTTAGAGTGATGCAGAGAACTGGGATGTTACCAAGTATCCTGGGAACCTTCCTTAACTGTGCTTACACACTGTACTCCTCCCCTCCTTCCCAGCCTGCAAGAAAACAAAGTGTACAATGTCATTCCCAGGGCACTCTCTCCAGACTGTGACAGATGATCTCACAGGACACCTGCTCTCGCAGAGGCTGAACAGTGTCACAGCTGCAGCTCAGGGCCAGCACTTGGGATTCCTGCCTCCATGGATCAAAACAGCACAGCTCAGATAGTTGCTGCCAGAAGGGACCGCAGGGGTGGGTCAATGTTCTGGTCTAGGCCAGGATAAAGGTAATTTTCTGTCTTGTACTTTTGCTTTCAGCTCAGTCTCTTGTAAGTAGCTGCAGTTGCTGAAATTAACAGCAAGTTTCTCAGACAGTGTCTGCTTCTAGGACTGATAACACTCAATGTTTATAGTTACTGCTAGAACCTGGTGTGCAGAGCCAAGGACACTGCTCAGCTCTGAGGAACATTTTACCCTCCAAGAAGAATAAAGAGGTCCCACCTGCAGCCTCCTTTGGGGGGGAACGGACAAGATAGATGCCAGAACTGACCAGAGTATTCCATCCTATACACCTCATACTCAGGATAAATTTGAGGGATCACAAGGTTTCCAGCTTCCGGCTTCCTGCCCTTCCTGTTTCCCTTTCTTTGCCTGTCCCTGTTTCCTTCGGCATCCTGGGAGAATTCCATCCCTTCCTCTGCCTGTGGTCCTGATCCCTGCCAGCCCATATCTGTGTGTTCCTGCCTCCAGCTCCTGACTGCTGCCGACTCCAGGATTCCAGCCTGGACTTTCTCAGGGCTGCCCTGCAGCCTCGGTGGTGATGTGAGAGTTACTGGGGGAGAGGGGGGAAGGAACATACTCAATTTTTCCCGTATATTTGTATATATTTAGTAATTTTTCCTATTTATCATTACTGTTTCATTAAAGTTGTGTAGTTTAGTTTCCAACCCATAAGCCTCTCTCCCTTTTCTCTCTTCTTTCTTTATCAGGAAGGAGAGGGGTATTAATAGAGAGCATCTGTTACTTGGTTTAATTGCTGGACCAGTGTTAAACCCTGACAGTCAAGAAACAAGCCAGCATCTCATCTTCTGCTCCAAAGACTTATCAGTGAACCAGGAGCTTCAAAAGCCCCAGCTGACAGTGGTTACCATTTCCTTTATGTCCCTGGAAAGTAACTATGCCACCAGAGAGCAGGTCTTCTGTGACAAAAGGACACTGTTTTGCTGGGACTAGGGTCCTAGCACCAGGTCCTGCAGCTGGGTGTCAGTCTGGCTGCACCTCACTGAGGGAACTGGGAAGGCTCCTTTGGTATCAGCGAGTACAAAAAGCCTTTTTAGAACAGACTGTTTAGTTCCCAGCTCATAGTACAGCCCAGTGGCAACAACACTGCTAATATTCCTTATGTTACGTGAATTTTATAAACCATGCAACCAAGACAGAGCTCATGTTTTGTGAGATGGGGGACACAAGTCATAACACAGCATAAATCCATGGGAAGCTATGGACACAAATTATTTTATGACTGCGGAATCATGGGATAAAGGGGCAAAGTTTTTACTTTTTCTCCTGTTGTTCTGGAAGATCATTATTGACATTGCAGCTCAGAGCAAACAGCCATCCTCAGAGCACTGGGAAAAACAGAGGTCAGTTCTGTGCTGTTTCAAACCTTCTAAGAAATCAAAATAGCCACACAAAACAATCTGGACACATTGTCATGTTCCCATCATCTTCCAAGTTGGGAGTGACACCAATTGTTTGCCTCTCTGCAGCCCTTCTTTACAGACTGTGCAAAATCAATTCTCAACTGAACTCACAGAGATTGGTTAAGTACCAGTGGATGGCAGGACACCTCTGGCTGTATCAGCCCCAGACCTGCACTGCAGTCAATGAAAGCACCAGGACTGGGCAGTAACCAACTCACTCTCAGGCCTCTGCCCTACACTCTGCTTCTTTCCTCTCCCTCCTGCCTTTTCCCACCCCTCTCACACCTTGCTCCCTCTTCCAGCTGGATCACCCTGAGGGTTTGAAAGTAACCTGGGAGCTAGGAGGCAGGGCTCAGACACCAGGTGAGAAAACACAAAGGAAGAGATTGTTTTCTTACTTCTTTGCATGATGCCACCCTCCAGGCCAGTTAATTGCTACCTTACACTCGCCATCCAGCAGGCACTGGGCTGCAGTGATTGTGGCTCCTCCCACGGCTGCCGCATACTCAAAGATTCCTTCTGTAGCTGGACAGTCGTAGCCTGTGGGTAAGGGTCCTTGTATCAGACACAGCAGGCATTGCACACCCAGTCCCAGCTCTGTTCCAAGGGCAGTATCTCAGGGCCCTCTGTCCTGCCTGGGATCCTCAAAGCAGCAGCAAAAGGCCCTGTCCCCTGGCACACAAGGCACAGGCTGAGCAGCACAGAGCAGCAGCGTGAGACTGACAGTACCCTCTGCTGGCAACGCTGAACACCAACCAGCATGCGAGGTAGCCCTGCCTGATGGGGCTCAGCAACACCCTGCTCGAGTTTCCCTCCCAGCAGCCTGCCTGAGCTCACCCCTCTGTCTAACCTCAGCTCCATCATAAAAGCATCCTGGACCTGATACTTAGTCTCTCCCTGAAGATACACATCCTTACCCAGTCCATACTCCACAGACTCTGGATGGTCATCATCCCCCTCCTCACTGACTTTCTGCAGGTGCTGCAGGTAGGCATCCGTGTGGAAGCTTGCCATCTCCTCCATGGAGGCCACTTTTGGCTTGACTATCCTATAAAGGGAGCATATCAGGACAAGAAGCACCAGGGTTCAGGTGTAACACCCAGCTTTAACCTCCTAAGACCTGAAGTCTTCTTTTGTCACTTACTGTTGAAAAATCAAACAAACCCCCCCCCTTCCTCTCAAACCAGACTGTACTTCAAGTGCTCAGCTGAGCTGGAGTGGGCCTTTCCCCCAGCTTGGCACTGTGTGCTGTGCCCACTTTGATGAGGAACATCTGCATGTATTACCTGCATTAACCTTCTCACTTTGCTTCAATTTTTGCCCCTTTTCTGCTTGTTCTCCTCGTCTGAGTAATCTCCTGCAGACCCAACATGCTGGTTACATACAGAGGAAATATCAGAGCAAAAACATCCAAGCCTAGCCCAGTGCTGGAGCAGGACATCAGCTTGCCAGGTCAAGAGCTGAGCAGCACCTCTTACTCGTGCTTAACTCTGCCTGCATTCAAAGCAAAAACTGTTTTTGTCCTCAGCAACTCGTGTATCACCATCCCTGGATTTGCAAGCTTTGCAGTGTGCCTAAATAAATCTTGCAACACGCTGAAGCCCTCTACCAAGCTCAGGCTCTGGACAGGACACAGCAGCTGTTTCCCCAAGTACACTCTACCAAAGTGACCAGATAGAAAGAAATCTTTTAAAAGAAAAGTTCCAATAGGACCTTCTGCACCTACTGAAATAGAGTGTGTGATTTCTTTAAAATTTTATGAGATGCTACTTAAGAGATTCTGAACTAAGCCTTTTCTTTCCCTCCATATCACCCAGTATCAAGAGCCTAATGGAGCTGGCAGGTTTCACTCTTACACCTCAGTTCTTATCTTGTCTTCTCTGCTGAACAGCACCAAGACTTCATAAAGAGACTCCCAAACCAACCACAACACAGCAAAACAACATGGTCCCCCTCAGCACCAGCGCTGCTAACAGGGATGATTTGTTTCTACACTTGTTTCTGCTCAGAGCCACGAGAGCAGCAAGTGACAGCACGTTCTGTGGAGAAAGCACAAAGCAGTTTGTACTCCATTGGACCAGGAAAGGTAACCACAATTTACAGTTGTTATAATTACCATAACCTTGTCCACTGAGCAAAAGAAACAAACTTTCCTTAGACCCTAGAAATACACAGTGCGTGGGCTCCTACAATCGTGCTGCCAGCAAGGACAGCGTGAGGCCTGGGGTTACACATTATCTTCCGAACATTAGCAGGGAAGAAAATATTCCCTCCACAGGCAATGGGAGTACTTACTTCATCTGGTCAAGTAACGAATACGCTTCAATCAACGAATGTACCATACTGGCCTAAGAAAAAAAAGAAGAAGATGACGAGAGCAGCTCCAGTGCAGGTGACACAGCAGCTCCCGGGGAACAAGTGGAGGGGACCGCGGCCTCTCCCACCAGCACAGAGGCACGGCCGGGCCTTGCCCACCGGGTCCCCCGCGGAGGGTGCGGGACCTCCCGCGGTGCCGGGCCCGAGCACCGCGCCTGACGGCCCCTGAGCAGGGGGTGCCCGGGAAGCGCCAGCTCCGCGTCCCAGCCGCCCGCTCCGCCCTGCCCTGCCGGGGGCTGCCAAGCGACTGGCTCCCCGGCAGCCTTCTCCAGGCCTCACCGCCACGCTCCCCAGGCCCCGGTAAGCCCACCACCACCACCACCACCGTTGCCCTCCGGCGCGGCGCTGACCCGCTTGGGCACTTTGCAGAGGGAGTCGCAGAGTGCCAGGTACTCCGGGCTGTACACATACACCGGCGGCGCCGCCGCCATCGAGGCCGCCACTCCGAGAAGGGCGCGCGTCGCCCCGCGGCATGCCGGGAGCTGTAGTCCCGCCCCGCGCCTGTGGAGAGCCCGCTGTCCCCCTGCCCAGAGGAGAAGAATGGGCCGCACACTGGTGTCAAGAGACCTTTTATTTAGGGCTCCCACGCTACACAGCTGGTGATGTTTTTTCTTTAAAAATGTATCAACTGCCATTAAAAAAGGTCCGCGGCCTGCATTCCCCCCATGCCCAGCCCCGTGGAGCCTGGCCGGTGCCCAGCCCTTTCCTGGGCTCCCAGCTCCCCCCACCCCCTGCCCGGGGCAGGGTTTACCCCTGTGGAGGGATCAGTGAGTGTGCAACTGCTGCCAGGAGGAAGGGATCCTGAGGGACAGCACTGAGCTACTCCTGAGTCCAGCTTTAAGGCCAAAGCAGCCCGGAGACCTGAACGCACTCAGGAAAGCACAGGTGCCACAAGGGAGCTGCTCCCGCCCAGAGTCTTTTCCATCTCCATTGCTCCTCCTCACAACAAAGCCACAATAAGGCAGCCCAAAACCAATCAAAAGAGACTTTGGAGCCTTGGGATTATTTGTGAGAGAATCTGTACATGTGTAATTTTTTCCTCCATCCTTCCAGTTGCAGGCAGCAACACTGGAAGAACAGAGCTGGCAAATATTTAAGGACACTTGTCACAGAGCACAAGAGCTCTAGATCCCTGTGTGTAAGAAATTAGGCAGGAGACCAGCATGGCTGAGTGGAAACCTGCTGGTCAAACTAAAGGGCAAGAAAGAAACCCACAGGCTGTGGACGCAGGGATGGGTATCCTGGGAAGAGTACAGGAATGCTGCCCAGCTCTGTAGGGATGGGGCCAGGAAGGCCAAGTGCATAGCTGAAGCTGAACCTGGCAAGTGCTGCAAAGAATAAGGGCTTCTATAGGTGTGTCACCCAGAAAAGGAAGGTCAAAGAAAGCATACCCCCCAGTGATGAACATGACTGGTAAACTGGTAAGAACAGACAATGAGAACACTGAGGTACTCAACAACTTTTTTGCCCCAGACTTCACTGACAGCCTCTCTCCCCACAGCTCCCAAGTAGATGAGCTGTAAGGCTGGGACTAGGGGAGCAAAGCCCCTCCCACTGGAAGAGATCAGGTTTGTGACCACCTGAGGAACCTGAACCTGGGTAAGTGATGAACCTGATGAGATGCATCCCTGAGTCATGAAGGAATTCACTGGTGTAG